>NW_028270162.1:4352545-4952545 GCF_037043375.1 Chiloscyllium plagiosum | reverse complement strand
CAGCCTCTTCGGTCCAAATCATCGAAGCCAACCAAATTTCCCAAACTGAACTAGTCCCATCTGCCTGTGTTTGGCCCACATCCCTCTAATCCTTTCTTATTCATCTACCAGTATAAATGTCTTTTAAATATTATAGCTGTATCTGTACTTACCACTTCCTCTGGCAGTTCATTCCACAGACAAACCAGCCTCTGTGTGAAAACGCTGCCCCACAGGTTCTTTTTAATTCTTCATCCTCTCACCTTTAACTTGTGCTCTCTAGTTTTAAACTCCACTACCCTAGGGAAAAGACCTTAGATATTTACCTTATCTGTGCCCGTCATGATTTTATAAACCTCTACTTGGTCACCCCTCAATCTCCTATGATCCAGGGCAAAATGTCCTAGCTTATCCAGCCTCTACTTATAACTCAAACCCTCCAGTCTTGGTAACATCCTTGTAAAACTTTTCGACACCCTTTCCAATTTGCTGAGAGTAATCACTCATCATAATAGAACCAGTCACCAAAGGTGTGGTATGAATAAAGTTGATGTCTTTTAAAGTTGCCCAACCTGGGGTAAGTTTTAATGGAGCATTCAGATTGAAACACAGTGCTGGATTCTCCTAATGAACGTGCCTTGAATAGAAATTATTACTTTTTTAAAAAAAATTCTTTTATTGATGTGAGCAAAATTGCCAGCATTTATTGCCCATACCTAATTGCCCAGAGGACAGTTAAGAGTCAACAATATTGCTGTGTGTCTGCAGTCACATTTAGGACCAGGTAAGGATGGCAGGTTCCTTCCCTAAAGGACATCAGTGAATCAGATGGGTTAATTACAACAATTGACAGGTTAGATGGTCACATTAGGTTAGGTCTATATTCTAGATTATTGTTTTTAAAATTGAATTCAAATTTCACCATCCTGGGAATTGAACTCATATCTTCAGAACTTTACACTGGGGATCTGAATTATATGCCAGGGGGTCACCCCTCAATTACTGAATTAGCTTGAAACAGGAGACTGAGAAGAGACAAAATGTCTTTAAACAATGAATGGATAAGGTCAACGTGAACTCTGCCATTTAAAGCAGACTCCAGTTTCCCTACATTCAGAGGAAGTAAAATTAGCAGAAACTGAGGACATATTGGGAGGTGATAGCCCAGTGGTATTATTGCTGGACTGTTTATCCAGAGGTAATGCTCAGGGGATCTGAATTCAAGTCCTGCCACAACAGATGGTAGAATTTGAATTCAATTTTTTTTTAAAAAACTGGAATTAAGAGTCTAATGACAACCATAAACTATTGTTGGGAAAAACTCATTGGGTTCACTAATGTCCTTCAGGGAAGGAGTCTGCCATCCTTACCTGGTCTGACCTATATGTGACTCCAGACCCACAGCAATGTGGGTGACTCTCAACTGCCCTCTGGGAAATAAATGCAGGCCTGGCCAGCAACACCCTCATCCCCTGAATGAACGTGGATAAAGAATAAAGACATTACTAACCATTCCTGAGCAAATGAGGGTTTAAGAATCGGTGCTTTAATAACTTCACAGATGCTCAGTGCATCACATTGCTGTTTGTGGGATCTTGCTGTGCACTCATGTCCTACATTACAACAATGACTACACTTCAAAAAGACCTTCATTGGCTGTAAAAGTGCTCTGGGGTATTGTGAGGTTGGGAAAGGTGCCATGGAAGTGCAAGTTCTTTCAAAATTAAATTCAAGCATTTCAAAGACTTGCAAAAACCCTCCCATTATAATTATACATGATAGAACTGGGAGCAAGATTGAAGGATGGGAGAGCTCTTTTCACTGTTCTGTACAATACTTTAAATGATTACATCCTTCATAACATCGTCAAGATTAAAAAGCAGCAAATGCCAATTCCCAAGCAGGACCAACACTTTATTCAAACTCTTTGGTTATTATCACCATAAATATTTATGATTACACCCTAAAGATGATCAGATAACACTCAAGGATGAGTATTGGCATGGGTTGAAATTCCAAACTGGGAAAGTTTGCTGAGTTTGGTGTCAATGCTGCACAGTAATAAATCATGAGAGACTTACAGAATGGAAAGTGCACAGGGGAATGATAAGCACCAGGACTAGAGTTAGAATTTGAAGTGTCAGCCTATATTGTATACTCAGGAACAATTATCATCTTAAACCACAACCTTGTCACTCAGACACTTTCAAACTAAGTCAATACACACGTGCAATAGGTCATATGTGAAGGCCACTGTTGACTGAAAGTATCATATTTATCACAGCACAGAAAGAGGCCAATTAATCCATCGAGTTTATATTGGAATAAGACAAGATTTCATCTGTTTTTTGTTCCACCAATGTCTAACGTCTTGAATTTCACAAGAATAATTACTACAACAACAGCAATCTACATTCACGTGGCACCTTTGAAGCAATAACATTTCACAACGTGCTTCACAAGTGCATTATTGGCCAATGTTTGACATCAAAGCCACATCTGGTCGTTATTTGTTAAGAAGAAGAGAGAGGTAGGGAGATGGTGAGGAAAGAACCTCAGAGCTTGGGCCACAGGCTCACCAACAGCAGAGTGATTAAAATTGTGGATGAACAAGAGAGCACGACTTGGAAGAGTACAAATGTTGGAAACGGGTGTGGGCTGATGAGATTAGAGCTAAAGAGGGAATATCATTGGGATTATTTTAAAACTGAGACAGTACAGGGGCAGGTAACCGGTCACTGAGTGCAGGGATGATGAGCAAAGGGGAACTGGTGCAGGGTAGGACGCAGCAGAATTTTGGAGGAGCTCAAATCCTTTGCAAGTTTATTTAATTAATTCACATGATGAGGGCTTCTCTGTCTAGATCAACATTTATTGCCTATCCCTAATTGTCCAGAGGGCAGTTAAGAGTTCAATCACATTGCTGTGGATCTGGAGTCACATGTAGGCCCGATCTTTCCTTAAGGAGTGAACCAGATTTGTTTTCCCTGACAATCAACAGTGGTTTGATGGTCATCATTAGACTCTTAATTCCAGATTTTTATTAATTTCAAATTCCACCTGCCGTGGCAAGATTTGAACTCAGGTGCTCAGGATTAGTAGACCAGGGGTAAGGCCAGTAGGCTGTCACATCCTCACATTGACAGACAGGGGGTTTATCAGGAGATTATATCCACATACTGGGAGAACTGATACCTCAGTGAGTGAGATTGTTCAAGTGCCCACTCTGCCAACAAAATGCTTAACAGGTCAAAGTGTAAGAGGCAGAGCATGGTAAAGGAAGGTTAATGGAAACTCAGAATCAAACGCCTGTGAGTCGCTGAGGTCTGATGAAATCTTTGAATCTGATTGAATCTTGTTGCAGAACACAGACCAAGCTGGATAAGCTGCAGAAGCCAAGCCACAACTAGATTTACCATAGCTCTTCAAATCAGTGTCCCTTGGACTGATGGGAGCAGAGGTGAGGCAGAGACAGGAAAGGCCTCAGTGGGGAAGAGAAATGATTTCATTGGGAACAGAACCATCAAAGGATGAAAGTGCAGTTATCATATTAGGACAGATGGATGGCTAAAATTCCCTAATTGGGATATAGTTGAGAGCAGGCACGGCTGTGGGTGCATTTGCCATGATATAATTATAATCTGAAGGTCACAGTCTGAGCTGTTGCAGGAATACTGAAATTAGGATTGCATAACGATACATACAAATGAAAGAAACATTGCTGAATGTACACAGTAAGCTAAATAATTGTTTCCTCAAGCATCAAGTGTTCAGGGGATATTTTAATAAACAAGTTCAAAACCCTGATACTCAAAAAAGGGGAAACTATTCCAAATGATAGGAAGGCAAGAAACCAAAAATCACAGATTAAAGTTGGAGAGTAAAAGGACCAGTGGAATAATCCAGATTCATTAACTGTGATGTTGGTGAAAATGGATTAAACACTTTCATTAGGGGGAGTTGGATAATGGCGAAAAATACTTAGTGGAAAGAGGTGACTGGTAGCTGTTTCAGAGAACGCCAAGGAACATGATAGGCTGATTGGCCTCCTGCTCTGCTCAACAACGAGGTGGATTGAAATGGTGATGGTTGTGCAGGTCAGCTGCTCAAGGGAATCTGTAGGTGCATGAGAAAGGCTTCTGAAACTTCTCAATGTTGTTGGGTGGGGAGGAGAAATGGTAGGGGTGGCAGGGGGTGTGGCATTGGCTGGTGCAGCACGGTGGTAAAAACAAGGACTGCAGATGCTGGAAACCAGATCCTAGATTAGAGTGGTGCTGGAAAAGCACAGCAGGTCAGGCAGCATCCAAGGAGCAGGAAAATCAACGTTTCGGGAAAAAGCCCTTCATCAGGAATAGAGCTGATGAAGGGCTTTTGCCCGAAACATTGATTTTCCTGCTCCTTGGATGCTGCCTGACCTGCTGTACTTTTCCAGCACCACTCTAATCTAGGATCTAGTGCAGTACAGTGGCTCAGTGGTTAGCACTGCTGCCTCACAGCACCAGGGATCTGGGTTTCATTCCGGCCTCAGGTGACCGTCCGTGTGGAGTTTGTATGTTCTCCCTGTGTCTCCAGGTCCTCCGGTTTCCTCCCACAGTCCAGAGATGTGCAGGTTAAGGTGGATTGGCCATGCTAAATTGCCCGTAGTGTCCAGGGATGTGCAGGTTAGATGGATTTGCCATGGGAAATGTGGGGTTACAGGGATAGGTAAGGGGGCGGGTCTAGGTAGGATGCTCTTTGGAGGGTCGGTGTGGACTCAATGGGCTGAATATCCTCTTTCTGCATTGTAGGGATTCTATGTTTCTATGAATGGGGCTGGCTGTATAGGTAGTCCATGAATGTTCAATCCCTCTCCCGCTCCCATGTTCCTACAATACAGCAAATGAAGGAGTGAAAGTAAAGCACAGCAAAAGCAGTCCAGCCTCAAGCTGAGTTTCAGGACACACAATCAATCATGATTCAGTTCAAATCTAAATCGATCCTGAAATGGCCTCTGTAACAAACACGCACTTCACCTGAACCTCAGGTGAGGTATGGTGGCTCAGTGGTTTGCACTGCTGCCTCAAAGCACCAGGGACCCAAGTTCTATTCCAGCCACAGGCAACTGTCTGTGTGGAGTTTGCTCCGGTTTCCTCCCACAGTCCAAAGATGTGCAGGTCAGGTGAATTGGCCGTGCTAAATTGCCCGTAGTGTTAGCATTAGTCAGAGGGAAATGGGTCTGGATGGGTTACTCTTCGGAGGGTTGGTGTGGACTGGTTGGGCCACTGTAGGGAATCTAATCTCCTCTCAATTCCAGGCACAGTCTAACAATGACCCCATACAAGGAGCTGCATTTCAAGATATTATAGAAGAGCAAACGGATTTCCAAAACTTCCTTTAAAGGTCAGTTGAAACAATCCTCAGTAAAAACATAGAGTAATCAGAGTCTCGCTGAGACATGGCTGCTGAGCTGAACAACTCTCTGGGGTAAGTATCAACACTTCTACTTGCGAACACACAGAAGACCCTGCATTCCGGTGGTACCTTTCATACCACCGGAATGCAGGGTGCAGCCAATGAGGTGAGGTCGCTGTTGTAATGTGAGAAGCATAGTGTCAAATTTGTGCACAGCAAGCAGCAATGTGATGGTGGCCCTAAGAATCTGGTTTAATGATACTGCATCTCCATTCCTGAAGAAGAGTTCTAGTCGAAATGACGACTTCTCCACCTCCTGATGTTGTCTGCCTTGCTGTGTTCTTCCAGTTCCCTACTCGTCTACTGAGAAAAATACTGAGCAAGAAAGCCAGAGGGAAGTCCCCATCATTTTTTCTCCTAATTGTGACCTCTGACCTTCTACAATCCACTTGAGAGTGCAGGCTTGTCCTTAGTTTTACACAAGAATCTACAACCTACAATTGAGACTTCATGGGACATAGGTGTCACTGACTGGTCCCAGCATTTATTGCCCGTCCCTTGTGAAGGTGGGGGTGAGCTGCCTTCTTGCACCACTATAGTCCATGTGCTGCAGATAGACCCACAGTGGCCTTAGGGAGGGAAATCCAGGATTCTGACCCAATAGTTTCTAGCATCTCAACTTGCTGCTCCCAACTTTCTCAGCTGGATTGCACTTACATGAAAAAAGCCTGAAATAATTACATTTAGAAAAGTAAGAGGCTTTTTTTTTGTTGTGGAAGCTAATCATTAAGCTATATTTTAAGGTTTCAAAGGAATCTTTTATCAAAAAAAATCATTGCGCTTGAGAGGCACAGTTACTCTATGGTTATAAATAATAGTTTGAGGAACAGGTTACATGATTGCGGGATTGTTTCTGATAAAGCTGAGATGAATGAATGTGCTATTCACAGATGTCTTTGCAATCATGAGAATCAAATGTAGTCATTCTATGAACAGGAATGATTCTGAAGGCAGGAGCAATCAGACATTTTCTAAATGACTCTATGACTCTTTAATCTATAAATTAGGAATTAGGAAATCCTTGGGAGAATGGATTAGGAGGAGGAGATAATTCAGTGCGTCCTGCTACTCAACTTTAACCTGAATTTCCCTGTAAAGTTTACAAGTTAGGTAAATACCGCAAATGTCAAAACTGAGGTGAGAACAACTCCATGTAATATGTACAACCTGCCCTCATTATTTAACCCTGTAAAGTGGCGATATTATCCTGCTAGGTTTATGGATGTAGGTTTGCTCGCTGAGCTGGAAGGTTCATTTCCAGATGTTTTCGTCACCCTACTAGGTAACATCTTCAGTGGGCCTCCAGGCAAAGCACTGTTGATGATTCCTGTTTTCTATTTATATGTTTTGGTTGCTTTGGGTTGGCGATGTCATTTCCTGAGGTGATGTCATTTCCTGTTTTTTTTTCTCAGGGGGTGGTAGATGGTGTCTAAATCAATGTGTGTGTTGATAGAGTTCCGACTGGAATGCTATGTTTCTAGGAATTCTCGTGCGTGTCTCTGTTTGGCTTGTCCTAGGATGGATGTGTTACCCCAGTCGAAGTGGTGTCCTTCCTTATCTGTGTGTAAGAATACTAGTGAAAGAGGGTCATGTCGTTTTATGGCTAGTTGGTGTTCATGTATTGTGGTGGCTAGTTTTCTGCCTGTTTGTCCAATATAGTGTATGTTACAATCCTTGCACGGTATTTTGTAAATGACATTAGTTTTGCTTGTTGTCTGTATGGGATCTTTCAAGTTCATTAGCTGCTGTTTTAGTGTGTTGGTGGGTTTGCGGGCTACCGTGATCCAAGGGATCTGAGTAGTCTGGCAGTCATTTCCGTGATGTCTTTGATGTAGGGGAGAGGAGCTAGGGTTTCTGGACATGTTTTGTCTGCTTGTTTGGGTTTGTTGCTGAGAAACCGGCGGACTGTGTTCATTGGGTACCCGTTCTTTTTGAATACACTGTATAGGTGATTTTTCTCTGCTCTGCGTGGTTCCTCTGTGCTGCAGTGTGTGGTGGCTCATTGAAATAATATTCTGATGCAGGTTCGTTTGTGGGTGTTGCGATGATTGCCTCTGTAGTTCAATATTTGGTCTGTATGTGTTGTTTTCCTGTAGACGCTGGTTTGAAGTTCCCCATTGGCTGTTCGCTGAACTGTGACATCTAGGAATAGCAGTTTGTTGTTGTTTTCCTCCTCTTTAGTGAATTTTATGCCAGAAAGGGTATTATTGATGGCATTGAAGGTTTCCACTAACTTGTTTTGTTTAATGATGACAAAGGTATCATCCATGTAGCGGAACCAAAGTTTGGGTTGGATGGTTGGCAGAGCTGTTTGTTCGAGTCTCTGCATATAAATATAAATATAAATATATAAATAGAAAGCAGGAATCATCAACAGTGCTTCACCCAGAGGCCCACTGAGGATGTTACCTCGTAAGGTGATGAAACGTCTAGAAATGAACCTTGCAGCTCAGCGAGCAAACACATCCAGAACCTCAACCTGAGCTACAAATGTTCTCAAAACTCGCTAGGTTTGTGTTTCATCTGATCCTCTTTGAGCTGCAGCTCCAAAAATTAAATTCCAATGAGGTTCAATGAGAGCTCGGTCTAACTGAAGTGTAACTTCCGAACTTCCATTCCTCCTCCACTGTACTGGGTCTCCCGGCATTGTTATGTTGAAGGTGCTACTGAAATGTATGGTCTGTCTGAGAAGTGGTAATTTCTGTACACCAGTGTGATGGGATTGGCCATTACCATTTGGGAAGCACACTTTTGCTTATTTCTGAGGCCTGTACTTGGATTGGGACAAAAAAACCCTGCAGGTTCTGGAATCCAGAATAAAATACAAGAGACTAGAAGAACACAGCAAGCCAGGCAGCATCATGAGGTGGAGGAGTCAATGTATCGGGTATAATCCTTCAGGACTGGAGGTGGGGGTAGGGGGAGCCACAGATAAAGAGCTACGGGGGAATGATGAGGTCGTGCTAGGTGAACACAGGAGGTGAATGCAACCTGGTTGGTCGATGGGAGGGATGAATCCTGTTGTTGTCAGGACAGTGTGCCCCGGGTCATTGTTTTTGAACTCTCCTTATGCTCAAAGGCTCAGCACTGACTCAAGGAGGAGGCTGGAACCTGAAGCAAAGAGAAAAATGATTTTCAGATGGAAAAGATTCAAATCACTGTCCAACTGTCAGAGAGTAGCTGAGTAAACCAGTCTTCACACCCTGTCTGCTGTATACTGATTGTCCTTGAAACAAGCCAGTTCATTCAACCAGGGGCTGGTAGCTGATAGCGGGTGTGATTCACACACAAAACAAACAATAAATAGGTATCAAAAAAGCAAGAATTTCCTTCATCACTCCCTCCATCACTTTCAAATGAATTGTGAATCTTGGATGCAGCCATTTCTGCTTCATCAATTACCTTCTCTCCATCATAAGGTCAGAAGTGAGGTGAAGCAAGGGCTGCCAGGAAGGGTGGGTTTTCCCGCTTTAAAAGGGTCTTACCTCGGGAGTCGGGCCTCCATTTTGCCAAGAGCAGTGAGGAGAAAAGGAGGTGAAGCGAGGGCTGCCGGGAAGGGTGGGTCTTCCCGCATTAAAAGGGACTTACCTCGGGACTAAGGCCTCCATTTGTTGAGAGGTGCGAGGGAGGAGCGAAGGACTTCTGGGAAGTCATATATTTGTGTGATTGCGTTACCCGAAACACTACTCGGGTAGTGTCTCCCACCCATCCTCCTCCTCTAACCAAAGCAAAAAGGTTCTGTGTGCCAGATTGGTAAGGTAACCAGTTTATTTTTATTCCTTATTTTTTCAACAGTCTCTTTAGGAATTTAGAATAGTGGGAATGGAGGTTAGGGCAGTTGAATGTTCCTCTAACAGAATGTGGGAGGTAAGGGTCACCACTAGTGTCCCTGCTGACTGCATCTGCGGGAAGTGCACCCAACTCCAGCTCCTCGAAAACCGCGTTAAGGAACTGGAGCTGGAGCTGGATGAACTTCGGATCATTCGGGAGGCAGAGGGGGTTATTGAGAGGAGTTACAGGGAGGTAGTCACTCCCCATATACAAGAAAAAGGCAGATGGGTTACAGTCAGGCGATGGAAAGGGAGCTGGCAGGCAGTGCAGGGATTCCCCGTGGCCATTCCCCTCAACAATAAGTATACCATTTTGGATACTGTTGGGGGGGATGACTTACCAGGGGAAAGCAGTGGGGCACAGGGCTCTGGCACAGAGTCTGTCCCTGCTGCTCAGAAGGGAAGGGGGAAGAGGAGCAGAGCAGTAGTCATTGGGGACTCCATAGTTAGGGGGACAGATAGGAGGTTCTGTGGGGATGAGAGAGACTCACGGTTGGTGTGTTGCCTCCCAGGTGCCAGGGTTTGTGATGTCTCTGATCGTGTTTTTGGGATCCTTAAGGGGGAGGGGGAGCAGCCCCAAGTCGTGGTTCACACAGGCACCAACAACATAGGTAGGAAGAGAGATGGGGATTCAAGGCAGAAATTCAGGGAGCTAGGATGGAAGCTTAGAGCTAGGACGAACAGAGTTGTTGTCTCTAGTTTGTTACCTGTGCCACGTGCTAGTGAGGTGAGGAATAGGGAGCGAGAGGAGTTGAACATGTGGCTACAGGGATGGTGCAGGAGGGAGGGGTTTTGGATTCTTGGATAATTGGGGCTTTTTCTGGGGGAGGTGGGACCTCTACAAGCACGATGGTCTTCATCTGAACCAGAGGGGTACCAATATCCTGGGGGGGAAATTCACTAGGGCTATTGGGGTGGGTTTAAACTAATCCAGCAGGGGGATGGGAACCAAAATTGTAGTTCGAGTATAGAAAAGATTGAGAGTAGGGAGGTCCAAAATCAAGTTTCAGGGACACAAGATGGCACCGGCAAGCAAGAGGTTGGTTTGAAGTGTGTCTACTTCAATGCCAGGAGCATCCGGAATAAGATGGGTGAACTTGCAGCATGGGTTGGTACCTGGGACTTCGATGTTGTAGCCATTTTGGAGACATGGATAGAGCAGGGACAGGAATGGTTGTTGCAGGTTCCAGGATTTAGATGTTTCAGTAAGAACAGAGAAGATGGTAAAAGAGGGGGAGATGTGGCATTGTTGGTCAAGGACAGTATTACAATTGCAGAAAGGATGTTTGGGGACTCGTCAACTGAGGTTGTATGGGCTGAGGTTAGAAACAGGAAAGGAGAGTTGGGAGTTTTCTATAGGCTTCTGAATAGTTCCAGAGATGTAGAGGAAAGGATAGCAAAGATGATTCTTGATAGGAGTGAGAGAGACAAGGTAGTTGTCATGGGGGACTTCAACTTTCCAAATATTGACTGGGAACACAATAGTATGAGTATTATAGATGGGTCAGTTTTTGTCCAGTGTGTGCAGGAGGGCTTCCTGACACAGTATGTAGACAGGCCAACAAGGGGCAAAGCCACATTAGATTTGGTACTGGGTAATGAGCCCGGCCAGGTGTTAGACTTGGAAGTAGGTGAGCACTTCGGTGATAGCGATCACAGTTCTGTTATATTTACTTTAGTGATAGAAAGGGATCAGTGTATACCACTGGGCAAGAGTTACAGCCGGGGGAAAGGCAATTACGATGCAATTAGGCAAGATTTAGGAAGCATAGGATGGGGAAGGAAACTGCAGGGGATGGGCACATAGAAATGTGGAGCTTATTCAAGGAAAAGCTACTGTGTGTCCTAGATAAGTATGTACCTGTCAGGCAGGGAGGAAGCTGTAGAGCGCGGGAGCCATGGTTTATGAAGGAAGTGGAATTGCTGGTCAAGAGGAAGAAGAAGGCTTATGTTAGGATGAGATTTGAAGGCTCAGTTAGGGTGCTTAAGGGTTACAAGGTAGCCAGGAAAGACCTAAAGAGAAAGCTCAGAAGAGCCAGGAGGAGACATGAGAATTTGTTGGCAGATAGGATCAGGGTAAACCCTAAGGCTTTCTGTAGGTATTTAAGGAATAAAAGAATGACGAGAGTAGGTTTAGGGCCAGTCAAGGATAGTAGTGGGAAGTTGTGTTGGAGTCAGAGGAGATAGTGGAAGAACTGAATGAATATTTTTCAACAGTATTCACTCTAGAAAATGACAATGTTGTCGAGGAGAATACTGAGATACAGCCTACTAGACGAGGTGGGATTGAGGTTCACAAGGAAGAGGTATTAGAAATCCTGCAGAGTGTGAAAATAGATAAGTTCCCTGGGCCGGATGGGATTTATCCTAGGATCCTCTGGGAACTCAGGGAGGTGATTGTCGAACCTTTGGCATTGATCTTTAAATTGTCATTGTCTATAGGAATAGTGCCAGAAGACTGGAGGATACCAAATGTGGTTCCCCTGTTCAAGAAGGGGAGTAGAGACAACCCTGGTAATTACAGACCAGTGAGCCTTACTTCAGTTGTTGGTAAAGTGCTGGAAAAGGTTATAAGAGATAGGATTTACAATCATCTAGAAAAAAATAATTTGATTAGGGATAGTCAGCACAGTTTTGTGAAGGATAGGTCGTGCCTCACAAACCTTATTGAGTTCTTTGAGAAGGTGACCAAACAGGTAGATGAGAGTAAACCAGTTGATGTGGTGTATATGGATTTCAGCAAGGCGTTCAATAAGGATCCCCACAGTAGGCTATTGTACAAAATGCAGAGGAATGGGATTGTGGGAGATATAGCAGTTTGGATCAGTAATTGGCTTGCTGAAAGAAGACAGAGGGTGGTGGTTGATGGGAACTGTTCATCCTGGAGTCCAGTTACCAGTGGTGTACTGCAAGGATCGGTGTTGGGTCCACTGCTGTTCGTCATTTTTATAAACGACCTGGATGAGGGCGTAGAAGGGTGGGTTAGTAAATTTGCAGACGACACTAAGGAAGTGGAGTTGTGGACAGTGACAAAGGATGTTGTAGGTTACAGAGAGACATAGATAAGCTGCAGAGCTGGGCTGAGAGGTGGCAAATGGAGTTTAATGCGGACAAGTGTGAGGTGATTCATTTTGGTCGGAGTAACCGGAATGCAAAGTACTGGGCTAATGGTAAGATCCTTGGTAGTGTTGATGAGCAGAGAGATCTCGGTGTCCAGGTAAACAGACCCTTGAAAGTTGCCATCCAGGTTGACAGGGTTGTTAAGAAGGTGTACAGTGTTTTAGCTTTTATTAATAGAGGGATCAGGTTCCGGAACCATGAGGTTATGCTACAGCTGTACAAAACTCTAGTGCGGCCGCACTTGGAGTATTGTGTACAGTTCTGGTCACCACATTATAAGAAGGATGTGGAAGCTTTGGAAAGGGTGCAGAGGAGATTTACTAGGATGTTGCCTGGTATGGAGGGAAGGTCTTACGAGGAAAGGCTGAGGGACTTGAGGCTGTTTTCGTTAGAGAGACGAAGGTTGAGAGGTGACTTAATAGAGTCATATAAGATAATCAGAGGGTTAGATAGGGTGGACAGGGAGAGCCTTTTTCCAAGAATGGTGATGGCGAGCACGAGGGGGCATAGCTTTAAATTGAGGGGTGATAGATATAGGACAGATGTCAAAGGTAATTTCTTTACTCAGGGAGTAGTAAGGGTATGGAATGCTTTGCCTGCAATGGTCGTAGATTTGCCAACTTTAAGTACAGTTAAGTCGTCATTGGGCAAGCATGTGGAATAGTGTAGGTTAGATGGGCTTCAGATTGGTATGACAGGTCGACGCAACATCGAGGGCTGAAGGGCCTGTACTGCGCTGTAATGTTCTATGTTCTTTGTAAGTGGGGATGTTCACCGATAATTGTACAATGTTCAGCACCATACACGACTCCTCAGATACTGACGCAATCCATGTTCAAATATAACAAGATCTGGACAATATCAAGGTTTGATATGGCAAGTGGCAAGTAACATTCATTCCACACAAATGTCAGGCAATGACCATCTCCAAGAGACAACCTAACCACCACCTTGCCCGGTTACAGGAAGGACATTATCAAATTAGGAAGGGTGCAGAAAAGATTTACAAGGATCTTATTGGGACTGTAGGGTTTGAGTTATAAGGAGAGGTTAGAAGGTGCTGTCTGAGGATCTTTGGTGAATTACTGCAGTGCATCTTGTAGATATTACAAGCTGCTGTTACTGAGCGTCGGTGGAGGTGGGAGTGGATGTTTGTGCCTATGAGGTCAATCAAGCAGCGGCTGCTTTGTCCTGGATGGTGTTGAGCTTTTTGAGTGGTGCTGGAGCTGCCCCCAACTCAGGGAAGTGCAGTGTAAGAGGTTGAGGGATGACCTTATCGAGATTTATAAAATCATAAGAGGCATAGATAAGGTGAATAGTAAGGGTATTTTCAAAACTAAAGGGCATAGTTTTAAGGTGAGAGGAGAACGGGATCTGTTGGGCAACATTTTTGCACAGAGGCTGGTTTGTGTGTGGAATGAACTGCCAGAAGAAATGGTAGATGCAGGTACAATTACAACACTTAAAAGTCATTCAGACAGGTACATGAATAGGAAAGGTTTAGAGGGACACGGGCCAAGCGCAGGTAAATGGGACTAGTTTAGTTTGGGAAATGTTAGCGTGGACAGATTGGACCAAAGGGTCTGTTTCCATGCTGTGTGACTCTATGATAAATGGTAATATCATCACTGAATCCCTCATTGTCAACATCCTGGGGGTTACCATCGACCAGAAACTCTACTGGATTTGCCTTATAGACACAAACTCATCTCCAAATTCCAACTGCCGCCGGGACATTAACCGCCTCAACCTGTCTACCCCCCTCCCCCACTCCAAACCTCTCACCCTCACAACGTGCAGCCCTCCAATCCCTCTGCTCCAATCCTGACCTCACCATCAAGCCAGCGGATAAAGGGGGCGCAGTGGTAGTCTGGCGCACTGACCTCAACACCGCTGAAGCCAAATGCCAACTCGAGGACACCTCTTCCTACCGCCCCCTCGACCATGACCCCACCCCCCATCACCAAACCAGCATCTCCCAGACCATACAGAACCTCATCACCTCAGGAGACCTCCCACCCACAGCTTCCAACCTCATAGTCCGGGAACCCCGCACTGCCCGGTTCTACCTCCTTCCCAAGATCCACAAGTCTGACCACCCTGGCCGACCCATTGTCTCAGCATGCTCCTGCCCCACTGAACTCATTTCTACCTACCTCGTCATTGTCCTATCTCCCCTAGTCCAGGAACTCCCCACATACATTCGAGACACCACCCACGCCCTCCACCTCCTCCAAGACTTCTGTTTCCCCGGCCCCCAATGCATCATCTTCACCATGGATATCCAATCCCTCTACACCTCCATACGCCATGACCAGGGCCTCCAAGCCCTCCGTTTCTTACTCTCCAGACGTCCCAACGGTACCCTTCCACTGACACCCTCATTCGTTTGGCTGAGCTGGTCCTCACCCTTAACAATTTCTCCTTTGAATCCTCCCACTTCCTCCAGACCAAAGGGGTAGCCATGGGCACACTTATGGGCCCCAGCTATGCCTGTCTCTTTGCTGGCTATGTAGAGCAGTTGATCTTCCGTAATTACACTGGCACCACTCCCCACCTCTTCCACCGCTACATTGATGACTGCATTGGCGCCACCCCGTGCTCCCGTGAGGAGGTTGAGCAATTCATCAACTTCACCAACACATTCCACCCTGACCTTAAATTTACCTGGACCATCTCTGATAGCTCCCTCCCCTTCCTGGACCTCTCAATCTCCATTAATGACAACCGACTTGGCACTGACATGTTTTACAAACCCACCGACTCCCACAGCTACCTGGATTACACCTCTTCCCACCCTACCTCCTGCAAAAATGCCATCCTGTATTCCCAATTCCTCCGCCTCCGCCGTATCTGCTCCCAGGAGGACCAGTTCCACCACAGAACACACCAGATGGCCTCCTTCTTTAGAGACTGCAATTTCCCTTCCCACGTGGTTAAAGATGCCCTCCAACGCATCTCGTCCACATCCCGCACCTCCGCCCTCAGACCCCACCCCCTCCAACCGTAACAAGGACAGAACGCCCCTGGTGCTCACCTTCCACCCTACCAACCTTCGCATAAACCAAATCATCCGCCGACATTTCCGCCACCTCCAAACAGACCCCACCACCAGGAATATATTTTCCTCTCCACCCCTTTCTGCCTTCCGCAAAGACCGTTCCCTCCGTGACTACCTCGTCAGGTCCACGCCTCCCTACAACCCACCCTCCCATCCTGGCACTTTCCCCTGCCACCGCAGGAACTGTAAAACCTGTGCCTACACCTCCTCCCTCACCTCTATCCAAGGCCCTAAAGGAGCCTTCCACATCCATCAAAGTTTTACTTGCACATCCACTAATATCATTTATTGTATCCGTTGCTCCCGGTGCGGTCTCCTCTACACTGGGGAGACTGGGCGCCTCCTAGCAGAGCGCTTTAGGGAACATCTCCGGGACACCCGCACCAATCAACCACACCGCCTTGTGGCCCAACATTTCAACTCCCCTCCCACTCTGCCGAGAACATGGAGGTCCTGGGCCTCCTTCACCGCCGCTCCCTCACCACCAGACGCCTGGAGGAAGAACGCCTCATCTTCCGCCTCGGAACACTTCAACCCCAGGGCATCAATGTGGACTTCAACAGTTTCCTCATTTCCCCTTCCCCCACCTCACCCTAGTTCCAAACTTCCAGCTCAGCACTGTCCCCATGACTTGTCCGGACTTGTCCTACCTGCCTATCTCCTTTTCCACCTATCCACTCCACCCTCTCCTCTCTGACCTATCACCTTCATCCCCTCCCCCACTCACCTATTGTACTCTATGCTACTTTCTCCCCACCCCCACCCTCCTCTAGCTTATCTCTCCACGCTCCAGGCTCACTGCCTTTATTCCTGATGAAGAGCTTTTGCCCGAAACGTCGATTTCAAAGCTCCTCGGATGCTGCCTGAACTGCTGTGCTCTTCCAGCACCACTGATCCAGAATCCAAATTCTAAGAGCTGGGTTTCAGTTCTCCCCTCTGTAACTGGACCCTAAATTTCCTGACACACAGACCGCAGTCAGTAAGAATAGGCGACAACATCTCCTCCACCATAACTCTCAGAACCAGTGTCCCTCCAAGGCTGTGTACTCAGCCCCCTCCTTATGAACCCATGGCTGTGTGGCCAAATTCCATCCCAACTCCATTTACAAGTTTGATGACAACAGCAGTGTTGTAGGTTGGATCTCAAACAACGATGATACAGAAGACGGGAAAGAGATTGGATGTTTATTGGCAAAACGAAGGAGTGGACTTCAGGAAGCTGAGTGGAGGACATGCCCCCTGTCTGTATCAATGGTGCTGAGGGGGAGATGGTCGAGAGCATCAGGTTCCTGGGAGTGATGATCACCAACAATCTGTCCTGGTCTACCCATGTCAATGTGATGGTCATGAAAGCACATCAACATCTCTACTTACTCAGGAGGCTAAGGACATTCAGCGTGTCTATAAGGACTATAATTTTTATAGATAGAGTCATAGAGATGGACAGCATGGAAACAGACCCTTCGGTCCAACCCGTCCGTGCCGACCAGATATCCCAACCCAATCTAGTCCCACCTGCCAGCACTTGGCCCATATCCCTCCAAACCCTTCCTATTCATATACCCATCCAAATGCCTCTTAAATGTTGCAATTGTACCAGCCTCCATCACTTCCTCTGGCAGTTCATTCCATACATGTACCACCCTCTGCATGAAAACGTTGCCCGAAGATCTCTTTTATATCTTTCCCCTCTCACCCTAAACCTATGCCCTCTAGTTCTGGACTCCCCCATCCCAGGGAAAAGACTTTGCCTATTTATCCCATCCATACCCCATATGCACCATAGAAAGCATCCAATGTGTATGCATCACAGCAAGGTATGGCAACTGCTCTTCCCAAGACTGAAAGAAACTACAGAGGGTCATGAATACAGCCCATTCCAGCACACAACCCAACCTTCCATCCACTAACTCCATCTATATTTCTCGCTGCCTCAAGAAAACAACCAACATCATCAAAGACCCCTACCATCCCTGTTACACTCTCTTCCACCCTCTTCCATTGGGCAAAAGATATAAAAGTTTGAAAACATGTATGATCAGATTCAAGAACAGCTTCTTCCCCGTTGTTATCAGACTTTTGAACAGACCTCTCAAATGTTAATGTTGATATCTCTCTCTCTCTCTCTCTCTCTCTCTCTCTGTGCACCTTTGCTGCTGCTGTAACACTGTATCCTGCCCTCTGTTCTGCTAGCCTGATACACTTTCTTGGGTTTGATCTCCTGTATAGCACGCAAAGCAACATTTTTCACAGTATCTCACTGATTAGAGCCAGTATTTTCACCTTAAATAGACACTGATAGTGTTGCAGTTTAATGTCTGTGACAACAATAAAATCAATCAATCAATCAGTGGCTTGAAGAGCAGGTCAGAGGCTAGGAATACTGCAACGAGTAACTCACCTCCTGCCTCCCAAAGCCTGTCCACCATCTACAAGACACAAGTCAGAAGTGTGATGGAATACTCCCCACTTGCCTGAGTTGGGGGCAGCTCCAACAACACTCAAGGAGCTTAACACCAACCAGGACAAAGCAGCCCCCGCTTGATTGGCCCCACATGCACAAACACCCACTCCCTCCACCACCGATGCTCAGTAGCAGCCGTGTGTAATATCTACAAGATGCACTGCAGAAATTCACCAAAAATCCTCAGAGAGCCACTTCCAAACCCACGACCACTTCCATCTAGAAGGACAAGGGCAGCAGATACATGAAGAAAGTGAGGACTGCAGATGCTGGAGACCAGAGTCGAAAAGTGTGGTGCTGGAAAACACAGCTGGTCAGGGAGCGTCTGAGGAGCAGGCGAATCAATGTTTCGGTCAGGAAGGGCTTATGCCTGAAATACTGATTCTCCTGCTCCTTGGATGCTGCCCCACTAGCTGTGCTTTTCCAGCACCATACTCTTTGACAGCAGATACATGGGAACACCATCCCCTGCAAGTTCCCTTCAAGCCCCTCATCTATCCTGACTTGGAAATATATTGCTGTTCCTTCACTGTTGTTCAGTCAAAATCCTGGAATTCCCTCCCTCAGGGCATTGTGGGTCTACCCACAGTACATGGACTGCAGCGGTTCAAGAAGGCAGCTCACCCCCACCTTCTCAAGGGGGCAACTAGGGATGGGCAATAAATGCTGGGCCCAGCCAGCGATGCCCATGTCTCAGGAATGAGCTGAAAAAATTGTGACAACAATTTGCAACTGTAAAGCATCTATAAAATTGTAATATATTCCAAGATGATTCAAGGGGAAGTCAACAAAAATTCAGCAATGAATCCATATAAAATTATAGTCAGGCAGTTAACCGAAACATTGGTCAAAGATTTTAACCGTGTTTGAAAGGAGGAGGCAGAATTATAACCACCAATAAGTTTGGTGAAGGAAACTGTAGATGTCAGGATCAGATGAATGCAGACATTGTGGACAATTATAGGGAGTTATGTGGGCGGCAAAAATAACTCATGGACATTAAACTGCAACACGCTCAGCATCACTTTAGAGTGAAAATACTGGCTCTAATCAGTCAGATGTGATTGCAGATTAAAACAAACATGGAGCGATTAATAAGTGACGTAAATTAATCCCTGTACTAAGAGATTATGGTCTTGTGATGAGTTAGAAACATATTAAAAAAAGGTTAGATTATCTGTTGCATTACCAACTGTTATTGAGCAGGAAATGAAGGGGTATCAACAAATTTGCAGCTAAAGGGAAAGTGATAATTTTGAAGAGGATGAAACAGATAAAGCAAGAAACAACTTGAAGAAGTATTTGCATTTTACAAACCGTTTCACACCCTCAATATGTCTCAAAGTGCTTTACAGCTAATTTGCACACAGCAAGTTCCCACATGCAGTAACATGGAAATGAAAACGTAATCCTGTCTTTGAGTGATGATTGAAGGGGTAAACATTAGTCAGGACACAGGGAGAATTTCTGCAATTTTCTCCAGATGTGATTGGAATTTGGCGATCACATGAGGGAGAGGTAGGGCCTCCAGACACACTCAGGAATACACACACAGACATTCACATATACACACAGACACACACACACACACACACAGATACACACACACACAGGCATTCACATATACACACAGACACACACACACACACACAGATACACACACACAGACACACACACACACAGACACACATACACACAGACACACACACACAGACATTCACATATACACACAGACACACCACACACAGAGATAAACACACACACACAGGTATACACACACACACACAGACACAGATACACACACAGGCATTCACATATACACACACAGACACAGACACACATACACACACGCATTTACATATACACACAGACACATACACACACAGACATACACATACAGATACACACACAGGCATTCACATATACACACAGACACACACTCACATATATACACACTCACACACACACACAGATACACACACAGGCATTCACATATACATATAGACACACACACACAGATATAAACACACATGCATTCACATATATACACACACAGATACACACACACCCACACACACACACACACACACTGATACATATACAGGCATTCACATATACACACAGACACACATACACTCACACACACACAGATACACACACAGGCATTCACATATACACACAGACACGCACACAGAAACACACAGACACACACACAGACACACACACTCACACACACACAGACACATACACAGACACAAACACACACACACACACACAAACACACACACATGTCCAAACAGATGTTTTCTGGAAATGAAACATATACGAAGAAAGATAAAACAGAAACACGTCACTTCATACAGGCCTGAGGATTGATCGCTAAAACCATTGCAGGCTTAAAGAATTCTTCACTATGAAGAAGGGTCATTGGACGGGAAACATTATTTCTGTTTCTCTCTCCACAGATGCTGCCAGAGTTTCTCCAGCCATTTCTGTTTCTTTTGTTTCTGAGGGATTCTTCCTCACTTCATTTTGCACAATGGAGAGAGAATGTTCCTGGCTTCCCAGCTCCATCTCTTGCCAGTTCCAGACACAGAATAAAAGGAACAATGGTCCCATTGTGTCCCACAAACTGGGGGAAATGCATGATGTCTAGGCAGCATTCCAGCTACGATCACCTCCTTTTATTTTGAGTTTATTTGAAATCCCATTTTCATGTCATTTTATAGATTTTACATTGAAACAGCGAGGGATGATCTCTCATCCAGGAAAGCCAATCATATTTGGAGTCACTCCACCAAACAATGGCATCATTTCCATCTCAGCTTGGCCAGAAAGCACAAAGGAAGTCACTGGACGTGTCCCAACTGGTATAGGGCACCTTGACCAGTCTGTGCCAGCACACACTGGCTGCAAATGTCAGCCTGTGTTATGACAGCCTCAAACAATGTGTGCCTTGGACAGAAATGGAGATGCTGGTTGGACTTGGTGCAGGGAGTTAGTCACGTAGTGGAGGATGGTGCAGGGAGTGAGTCTCGGAGTGGAGGATGGTGCAGGGAGTGACTCCCAGAGTGGGGGATGGTGCAGGGAGTGAGTCCCAGAGTGGAGGATGGTGCAGGGAGTGAGTCCCAGAGGGGAAGATGGTGGAGGGAGTGAGTCCCAGAGTGGAGGATGGTGCAGGGAGTGAGTCCCAGAGGGGAGGATGGTGCAGGAAGTGAGTCCCAGAGTGGAGGATGGTGCAGGGAGTGAGTCCCAGAGGGGAGCATGGTGCAGGGAGTGAGTCCTAGAGTGGAGGATGGTGCAGGGAGTGAGTCCCAGAGTGGAGGATGGTGCAGGGAGTGAGTCCCAGAGCGGAGAATGGTGCAGGGAGTGAGTCTCGGAGCAGAAGATGGTGCAGGGAGTGAGTCCCAGAGTGGAGGATGGTGCAGGGAGTGAGTCTCGTGGTGGAGGATGGTGCAGGGAGTGAGTCCCAGATCAGAGGATGGTGCAGGGAGTGAGTCCCAGAGCAGAGGATGGTGCAGGGAGTGAGTCCCAGAGTGGAGGATGGTGCAGTGAGTGAGTCTCAGAGTGGAGGATGGTGCAGGGAGTGAGTCCTAGAACGGAGAATGGTGCAGGGAGTGAATCTCGGAGTGGAGGATGGTGCAGGGAGTGAGTCCCAGAGTGGAGGATAGTGCAGGGAGTGAGTCTCGGAGTGGAGGATGGTGCAGGGAGTGAGTCTCGAAGTGGAGGATGGTGCAGGGAGTGAGTCTCGGAGTGGAGGATGGTGCAGGGAGTGAGTCCCAGATCAGAGGATGGTGCAGGGAGTGAGTCCCAGAGCAGAGGATGGTGCAGGGAGTGTGTCCCAGAGGGGAGGATGGTGCAAGGAGTGAGTCCCAGAGGGGAGGATGGTGCAGGGAGTGAGTCCCAGAGCAGAGGATGGTGCAGGGAGTGAGTCTCGGAGTGGAGGATGGTGCAGGGAGTGAGTCTCGTAGTGGAGAATGGTGCAGGGAGTGAGTCCCAGAGTGGAGGATAGTGCAGGGAGTGAGTCTCGGAGTGGAGGATTGTGCAGGGAGTGAGTCCCAGAGTGGAGGATAGTGCAGGGAGTGAGTCTCGGAGTGGAGGATGGTGCAGGGAGTGAGTCCCAGAGTGGAGGATGGTGCAGGGAATGAGTCTCGGAGTGGAGGATGGTGCAGGAAGTGAGTCCCACAGCGAGGGATGGTGCAGGGAGTGAGTTTCGGATTGGTGGATGGTGCTGGGAGTGAGTCGCAGAGCGGGGGATGGTGCAGGGAGTGAGTCCCAGAGTGGAGGATGGTGCAGGGAGTGAGTCCCAAAGCAGAGGATGGTGCAGAGAGTGAGTGCCAGAGTGGAGGATGGTGCAGGGAGTGAGTCTCGGAGTGGAGGATGGTGCAGGGAGTTAGTCGCAGAGCGGGGGATGGTGCAGGGAGTGAGTCCCAGAGTGGAGGATGGTGCGGGGAGTGAGTCTCGTAGTGGAGGATGGTGCAGGGAGTGAGTCTCGTAGAGGAGGATGGTGCAGGGAGTGAGTCCCAGAGCGGAGGATAGTGCAGGGAGTGAGTCCCAGAGCGGAGGATGGTGCAGGGAGTGAGACCCAGAGTGGGGGATGGTGCAGGGAGTGAGTCCCAGAGCGGAGGATGGTGCAGGGAGTGAGTCTCGAAGTGGAGGATGGTGCAGGGAGTGAGTCTCGAAGTGGAGGATGGTGCAGGGAGTGAGTCCCAGAGCGGTGGATGGTGCAGGGATTGAGTCCTAGAGCGGAGGATGGTGCAGGGAGTGAGTCTCGGAGTGGAGGATGGTGCAGGGAGTGAGTCTCGTAGTGGAGGATGGTGCAGGGAGTGAGTCCCAGAGTGGAGGATGGTGCAGGGAGTGAGTCTCGTAGTGGAGGATGGTGCAGGGAGTGAGTCTCGGAGTGGAGGATGGTGCAGGGAGTGAGTCTCGTAGTGGAGGATGGTGCAGGGAGTGAGTCTCGGAGTGGAGGATGGTGCAGGGAGTGAGTCTCGTAGTGGGGGATGGTGCAGTGAGTGAGTCTCGTAGTGGAGGATGGTGCAGGGAGTGAGTCTCGAAGTGGAGGATGGTGCAGGGAGTGAGTCCCAGAGCGGAGGATGGTGCAGGGAGTGACTCTCGAAGTGGAGGATGGTGCAGGGAGTGAGTCTCGTAGTGGAGGATGGTGCAGGGAGTGAGTCCCAGAGTGGAGGATGGTGCAGGGAGTGAGTCTCGTAGTGGAGGATGGTGCAGGGAGTGAGTCTCGTAGTGGAGGATGGTGCAGGGAGTGAGTCGCAGAGCGGGGGATGGTGCAGGAAATGAATCCCAGAGTGGAGGATGGTGCAGGGAGTGAGTCTCGGAGTGGAGGATGGTGCAGGGAGTGAGTCTCGGAGTGGAGGATGGTGCAGGGAGTGAGTCGCAGAGCGGGGGATGGTGCAGGGAGTGAGTCCCAGAGTGGAGGATGGTGCAGGGAGTGAGTCCCGGAGCGGAGGATGGTGCAGGGAGTGAGTCTCGGAGTGGAGAATGGTGCAGGGAGTGAGTCCTGGAGCAGAGGATGGTGCAGGGAGTGAGTCTCGGAGTGGAGGATGGTGCAGGGAGTGATTCCTGGAGCGGAGGATGGTGCAGGGAGTGAGTCCAGGAGCGGAGGATGGTGCAGGGAGTGAGTCCTGGAGCAGAGGATGGTGCAGGGAATGATTCCTGGAGCAGAGGATGGTGCAAGGAGTGAGTCTCGGAGTGGAGGATGGTGCAGGGAGTGAGTCTCGGAGCGGGGAATGGTGCAGGGAGTGAGTCCTGGAGTAAACCTCTCTGGTGCACCTGAGAGCTGTTGTGATGCGGGGTGGAGGTTTGGAGCTGTGCGGGGATGTTTGTTGGACTGGGTCTGGCGCTGACGGTTAGACTGAGGGGAAGCCCCTGTACTAAGCTATTGCAATGTAATGTTCATGTATAAATAGTTTATGTGACTGTCATGCCTATCCTTTGAACTATGTTTTATTTCTAACTTATACTATGAATCACTGTGAAATAATGCAAAAGGTCTGTACTGAGGTACCTGGGCCTAGGTTCGCGCCATAAGAGGAGGAATTGAAAAACTTTTCACAGTACACCTGTACTTCTGGACTTGAGTACATGTGACAATAAAGGATATTCTAATCCTAAGGGATATTCACTGGCCTACAACTGATCCTCAAACTCTTTCCTTATCCCAAGGACTCTGCCTCCCACCTCTTAGGAAGAGGGAAGGAGGGTAAAAATGGTGGATAATCCAGGAAAATGCTTCTGGAAACTTATTCATGGCTTTTCGATGTCACTGACAGGGTCAGCAGTGGCTGCTGTTCCTAATTGCCCCTTGAACTGATTGATTGCCTAATAGCCATTTCAGAGGGCAGTAAAGAGTCAACCTTATTGCTGTGAGTCTGGAATCACATGTAGGCCAGACCAGGGAAGGATTTCCTTCCCTAAAGGACATTAGGAAACAGATGGGTTTTTAACAACAACTGATGATAGATCAACACTAAGACTAGTTTTCAATCACAAAATTTTATGAATTGAATTTGAATTCCAGCATCTGTCACGGCGGGATTTTAACACACCCCCTCAGAGGGTGTGCCCAAGTCCCTGGATTATGAGTTCAGTTACAAGACCAGGACAGGACACTACCTTCACATCACTCCCAGCCCTAGCCTTCATTCGGTCAGCCATGACCAATCAGTACGCTCTGTCACTGTGTGGCCAATTCTCAACTAAAGGATTCAAAAGAACTGCAGATGCTGTCAGTCAGAAAGAAAGACAGAAATTGCTGGAAAAGCTCAGTAGGTCTGGCAGCATCTGTGGAGAGAAATCATTGTTAACGTTTCGGGTCAAGCAACCCTTCCTCAGAACCAGCCAATTCTCAAATCTTGACTTTACAATGTAGAAAGATTGACTTTCTGAGAGTCTGCGCCAGGGAGGGGGAATGAGGTGATTAGAAGAACAGTAATGGACAGATAAATCACGGAGAACAAGAGAGCAGCAGGAAGGTGGGAGTGAGACTGCTGGGTTCAGCTATTGAATGTTACATCGATTAGTGGCAATGCTTTACTCAATGTTCGCCATCGTAGGTTTAATCAAGCCAGGTCCTTGCACAGAAAGTCACAGTTGCACTGGAAAAGGTGCTCTTTTCTCTCCTTACAGATGCTACCAGACCTGCTGAGATTTTCCAGCATTTTCTCTTTTGAACATGGGGAGGTTCCCGCTTTAGGGGAACACCACAAACTAGAGGCTGGTGGGCATCTAGATGAGGACTTCAACAGCTTCCTCATTTCCCCTTCCCCCACCTCATCCTAGTTTCAAACTTCGAGCTCCACACTGTCCCCATGACTTGTCCGGACTTGTCCGACCTGCCTAGCTCCTTTTCCATCTATCCACTCCACCCTCTCCTCCCTGACCTATCACCTTTCTCCCCACCCCCACCCTCCTCTAGCTTATCTCTCCACGCTTCAGGCTCTCTGCCTTTATTCCTGATGAAGGGCTTTTGCCTGAAACGTCGATTTTGCTGCTCGTCGGATGCTGCCTGAATTGCTGTGCTCTTCCAGCACCACTGATCCAGAATCGGGCATCTAGATGAGGCAGTTCCTAATAAAACTAATCAAGAATTCAGAAAAATAAACTTTATAACCCCTAGAGTGGGATGAATGTGGAATTCACGGCCCCAGAGGGTGCTCCAAGTGATTGGAATGACTAAGTCCTACCAGACAAAAGTGAGGACTGCAGATGCTGGAGACCAGACTCTAGATTAGAATGATGCTGGAAAAGCACAGCAGGTCAGGCAGCATCTGAGGAAAAGCCTCATTCCTGATGAAGGGCTTTTGCCCGAAATGTCAATTTTCCTGCTCCTCGGATGCTGCCTGGCCTGCCGTGCTTTTCCAGCACCAGTCTGATCTAGATTAATTCCTACCAGACTTTAGGGCTGCAGTTCTTGCGAGAGAGAGAGATGACTGGGGGTGGTTTAACCTGATGGTCATTGCGCCTTACCCCAAGAGTGGGTGAGGTTGAGAAGATACGGCCTTCATGGTAACCTCAGCTAGCGTAGGAATTGTAGCCATGCTGTTGCTGGCACTCTGCAGTGTAAAATTGCCCATAGTGTCCAGGGATGTGCAGGCTAGGTGGATTAGCCATGAGGGATGCAGGGTTATGAGGGACAGGGTAGGATGTTGTTTAGAGGGTCAGTGTGGACTCAATGGGCTGAATGGCCTGCTTCCACACTGTAGGGATTCTATGCTTGTATGAAACCAGCCAACTGAGCTAACTGACCCCCTGACAGTTAAGGAATATCTTGATAAACACAAGGGAGCAAGGAATCAAAGGTTATAATCACAGGCTGAGATGGAAACAGGTTGGGGTGGGAGGGTGGAGCACAGACACCAGCATGGAGATGTTGGGCTGAATGGTCTGTTCTGATGCTATAAAGTGCATTGTGTTTCCCTGTCAAAGAGTCGACAACCCCCCCAGGGACTGAGAAGAAGCATTCCCATGAAAGAATGCTCTGATATTCTGATACGAGTCACACAGATCCTTCACACGGTGTTGAAATTTAGAATTTTAGCAGCTTTTGCTCACAGTCTCCCTTAAAGGGTTTTCGATCAGACTATTAAGCCTGGGTCTACATTTGTACTTTCATTCCTGATGAAGGGCTTTTGATTTTCCTGCTCCTTGGATGCTGCCTGACCTGCTGTGCTTTTCCAGAACCATTCTAATCTAGACTCTGATCTCCAGTATCTGCAGTACCCACTTCCTCCTAGACTTTGTACTTTCCCACTTTAAAGAATTCTCAACATTCATCAGCACCATGACCCACCTGCCCCAATGGAAAGGGAGTTACTGATACAAAACATCCTTTTGGAGTGAGGTTGAAGTTGGCACAGGGGGCTCAGACTCCTCAGGGTAGGCCGACCAATTAATTCAATTGCACATATCCAGGGGGTTGTGAGCAGTCAAACAAAGTTCATCCAATTACAGATCCGAGTGCAGCTCCCTCAGAGATTTCAAATTCAACATTGCAATATGAATTCAAAGCAACTCCCTGACTTCAGTAAGATTTTAAAAGGAAGAGTTGCACTGCACAATTAGAGGAATGGAGCACATTGGCTGCTGACTGAGTCAAACATATATAATACTTATAGACCCTGCATGCTGTTAAGCATGAGACCATTTTTAAAATGAAAGTAGCATCAAACAGACTTGCTGGGAAGAACAGTCATTATCTTCAGTGTTAGATAAAGCACCGCATAACACTGCAATATTTGATTTCCAAGTTTGGATCTCACACCAGTCACTGACTTCTGAGCAAAATAATATCATTGCTCGTTCCTCTTGCAGCTTTACTCTGTTAGTGGCAGGCTTATAATTAGGTTTGTAAAGCAGCGAATGTAATCTGGAGATCAAACTCATGATATGTCTTACTGTATTGAAGACCATGCTGATGATTTAACAGCATTTCAAAGAGAAATTAATTAAGATCTTTTGTTTTCAGAGCAAATCACACATTTAGGTCAAAGATTTGAGGATTCCTGAGTCAACAGATATGAAGCTGGAAAAAAACGTAGACTTTCCTGTTCCTTGGATGCTGCCTGACCTGCTGTGCTTTTCCAGCAACACTCTAATCTTGACTCCAGCATCTGTAATACTCACTTTTGTCTAGCTTCCAACATCTGCAGTCATTACCGTCTCCATACCATTTCGGGATTCCTGATCCACTGCTGAGAGCTGGAGGATAATCTACACTGCTCCTAGGCGAGATGTCAAACCAAGGTCCCAATCACCTCTTTACATGTAAGTAAAGCTTCCTGTTAACCAAATTACTGCTCAGTCACATCTTAAAAACACTGTCTTGGAACAACATTGTGTAAGATGTTGTTGCTATTTCTCTAATACCACTAGGAGGTGCAATTGAGTTATAATTTTAGCGATGAATAGACATGATTGAATTTTCCCCAGTGTGCAATTTACATGGGGATCACTGACATCGGTCTAACAGCCTAGAGGGTTCAAGAGATCCCGTCAATTTTACATCATCCAAATTTGTTGTAAAGAAATCAGAGATTACGGAAATCTGCTGCTCAAGAGCAGAAATTTTTC
The DNA here is from genome assembly GCF_037043375.1 of Chiloscyllium plagiosum. Classification (NCBI taxonomy): domain Eukaryota; kingdom Metazoa; phylum Chordata; class Chondrichthyes; order Orectolobiformes; family Hemiscylliidae; genus Chiloscyllium; species Chiloscyllium plagiosum. The sequence continues at coordinate 4,924,554 of NW_028270162.1, read as the reverse complement.
AATATCCAAATTAAAAAGGGGAAAAATTCTCCCAAACATACACAAGTAAAAACTGTATGAAATTCATGAATATACAAACAAAAAAAATGAGGAGGCCACTCAGCCCTTTGACCCTGCTACACCATTCAATAAGGTCTCAGCTGGTCTGATGTTAATCTCAGTTTTACATTCCTGCATATCCCCAGTAATCTTTCATCCTCTTGGGAATCAAAGATCTATCTCCCTCTGTCTTAAAATATTCAAAGTTTCTGCATCCACTGACATTTGAGGAAGGGAATTCCAAAGACTTAGAAAAAAAAGTTTCCTCATCTCTGTTTTAAATGGGCGGCACCTTATTTTTTTAACAGTGACGCCTTATTTTAGATTCTTCCACAAGGGGGAACATCCTTTTACACATTCACCCGGTCAATCCTCCTCAGGGTCTTAGGTGTTCCAACTCAGTTCTCTCTGACTCTTCTGAACTCCAGAGCCTGGCCCATGGTCCTGGCCTGTCAGGTCATTTCCTCAAAAGGTAACTCATTCATTCCAGGTATTAGTCAAGTAAACCTTCTCTGAATTGCTTCTAATGCATTAACATCCTTCTGTAAGTATGGTGACCAGTATTGCACATAGCACTCCAGATGTAATAGCAGTGGGAGAGGGGGCAGAAGGAGATTTACCAGGATGTTACCTGTGCTGGAGAGTTTCACTGATGGAGAGAGATTGGGCAGACTGGGTTGTTTTCCTTGGAGCAGAGGGGGCTGTGGGGGAAATGATTGAGATGGAGAACATGATGAGAGGCATGGACAGGGTAGACAGGAAGAATCCTTTCCCCTTGGTGGAGGGATCAGTGAGCAAGTGGCAGAGATTGAAGGGAAGGGTTGAGGTTTCGAGGGAATGTGAGGAAAAATGTTTTCACCCAGAGGGTGGTGGGAATCCAGAACTCACTGCCTGTAAGGGTGGGGGAGGCAGAAACTCTCAGAACATTGAAGAATTACTTAGATATGCATTTGCAAAGCCAAGGCTATGGCTGTCTGCTTCTTATACAAAGGCTACCAGGTTAACCATCAGGGGGAGCTCTGCAACAGCCTCAGTCTCGGAAAGATTAAACAATTATAACGCCTCTATGCAAAGTAAAATCAGATATGGCTGTTTTAAATTAACACAGTGACAAACAGCAATTACTTGTGGCTGTTACAGATATTTCCCCAGAATTGCTGTCTCCCCTCACCAGCTGGTGCTAAAATTGGGACCACATCTATACAAACACATTGGTTATCTTTGAAGACAGCCACTGTCTGAAAGGCTTCTGAAACTGCACCAAGATCCACGAATGAAAGTGCTTTGAGTATTTACAGCCAGCAGAAAGTCCACTGAGTCAAATGTATACATACCTAGACTGCATGCAGTGTCCTCTTCAGCAGATTGTGTACACAGTCAACAGAATGTGTCACAGCCAGTGGAGTGGGTACACAGTCAAGTGCAGTGTGTACACAGCCAGCAGAATATGTACACAGCCAGTGCAAGGTGTACACAGCCAGCAGAATGTGTACATAGCCAGCAAAATGTGTACACAGCCAGTGGAGTGTGTACACAGCCAGCAAAATGTGTACACAGCCAGCAGAGTGTGTACACAGCCAGCAGAGTGTGTACACAGCCAGTGCAATGTATACATAGCCAGTGGAATGTGTACATAGCCAGTGGAGTGTGTACACAGCCAGTGCAATGTATACATAGCCAGTGGAATGTGTACATAGCCAGTGGAGTGTGTACACAGCCAGTGCAATGTGTACACAGTCAGTGGAGTGTGTACACAGCAAGTAGAGTGTGTACAAAGCCAGTGCAATGTGTACACAGCCAGCAGAATGTGTACACAGCCAGCAGACCAGAAAAGAGCTGGAACATTCTCCCTCCAAGTGTGTGTATGCTGTCAGGATTTCAGCTGTAGCTTCAAGATTGTTCAAAAATGTTTCAGTTAAAAAGAAACCAAAGGTCACATTACAATTCATGACACTCTGACTGAGAACCAAAGAGTTGCCAATTTATCCCAGCCCCAGGGACTGGGCAGAATGCAGTCAGGCCATATTCCAGTCAGATCAGATACTGCAGATCAAAGCACTGCACCTACCCAGAGCACACAGTGGGCACTGACCATGGGGTTGGCAACGAGGCAGGGGGTGGGGTGAGACAGCCGGGGGGGATGAGGACAGGGGGAGTTGGTGATGCTCCATGTTAATCCCAGTGCTGTGTCTGCCCTGAACCAGGCAGGTCCCTGTATGGAGAGGGAGAGCAAGTTGCCAGAGTCAAACTCAGCCAGTCCAGGGCAGATAGCGGATCAGGATCAGCAAAGCTGACCATTCTCAGCGGAGTTTACCTTTCGCTTTGTTATAGAAAACATCGCTCCATGTACCAGCCCCCAGCACCCATTCAGTGTCTCAGTGTCACATTTTTAAAGAATTAATTCGCAGCCAGAAAACGCCTGAACTGAATCTTACCCGAATAAGCCCACAATCCAAACCCTAGGATTGATTTTTGGTGCTGTGGAGCTGTTGTATACGGGAAAAGCCATACTCACAATGCCCAGGACTGTCTCCTCACTGGGGGCTGGTGCTGACTGGGTTCCGAGGTAAGACATTAGCAGCAGCAGCGCTGACAGCACCATCTCTGACATGGTTCAGCCCCGGCTGCAGATCCAACAGGTCCCTCGGTGTGAAAACCTCTCTCTCTTCCTGGGATTCTCAGCGTCTGCTGATGTTGAATAAAGGATTCCGTTCCCAATGAATCTGCAATCTCCCAGCTCCTCACCAACTCTACTGCATCTCATCCCCAGCTTCTGTGGTGAAATTAACCCGGACCCGAATGAAGTAAACAGCTAGCGCAGGAATAAATAAACTTCTGATTTCTATTCCGCTTCCTTCTGATTTGTGCAGAGCGAGGTAACAGTGTCCGGGGTTCTCTCTCCCTCTCTCACACACACAAAGCAGCTGACAGTCCCGCTCACTCATTCCATCTGCGCAGAAAATAAATCGAATTAGCCACACGGCTACTCTGCATTCGACTGGAACCAGCCCAGAGTACAGCAGCCAACTCGGCGGCCGAACAGCCGCTGCAGCCCCGCCCCACTCCCGGATTTTAAGTCTTCCTTCAGTCAGTTCCTCAGCCACCCCTCAGTCTGGACATCTTTCTCCTTGAAAAAGGAAGATGAAGATGGTTGGAGACTCCCCTGATCTTCCCCATTCCCTGATCTTCGCTAACCCCTGATCTTCCCTATCCCTGATCTTCCCCATTCCCTGATCTTCGCTAACCCCTGATATTCCCTAACCCCTGATCTTCCCTATCCCCTGATCTTCCCTATCCCTGATCTTCCCCATTCCCTGATCTTCCCCATTCCCTGACCTTTGCTAACCCCTGATCTTCCCTAACCCCTGATCTTCCCTATCCCTGATCTTCCCCATTCCCTGATCTTCCCTATCCCTAATCTTCCATATCCCCTGATCTGCCCTAACCCCCAATCTTCCTTATCCCCCGATCTTCCTTATCCCTGATCTTCCATATCCCCGGATCTTCCTTTTCCCTGATCTTCCCTATCCCCAGATCTTCCCTATTCCCTGATCTTCACTATCCCCGGATCTTCCCTATCCCCTGATCTTCACTATCCTCTGATCTTCCCTATTCTTTGATCTTCCCTATTCCCTGATCTTCACTATCCCCAATCGTCCATATCCCCTGATCTTCCCTATCCCCAATCTTCCCTAACCCACGATCTTCCCTATTCCCAGATCTTCCTTATTCCTGATCTTCACTATACCTGATCTTCCCTAACCCCTGATCTTCTCAATCCCTGATCTTCCATATCCCCGGATCTTCCTTTTCCCTGATCTACCCTATCCCCAGATCTTCCCTATTCCCTGATCTTCACTATCCTCGGATCTTCCCTATCCCCTGATCTTCCCTATCCCCTGATCTTCGCTATCCCCTGATCTTCCCTATTCTTTGATCTTCCCTATTCTCTGATTTTCACTATCCCCAATTGTCCATATCCCCTGATCTTCCCTATCCCCAATCTTCCCTAACCCACAATCTTCCCTATCCCCAGATCTTCCCTATCCCTGATCTTCACTATCCCTGATCTTCCCTAACCCCTGATCTTCTCAATCCCTGATCTTCCCTATCCCCTGATCTTCCCTAACCCCTGATCTTCTCAATCCCTGATCTTCCCTATCCCCTGATCTTCCCTAACCCCTGATCTTCCCTAACCCCTGATCTTCCCTATCCCCTTATCTTCACTATCCCCTGATCTTCCATATCCCTGATCTTTCCTAACCCCTCATCTTCACGATCTCCTGATCTTCCCTAACCCCTGATCTTCCCTATCCCTGACCTTCCCTAACCCCTTATCTTACCTATTCCTTGATCTTCCCTATCCCCAATCTTCCCTATCCCCTGATCTTTCCCTTCCCTTGATCTTCCCTAACCCCTGACCTTCCCCAATCCCTGATTTTCCCTATCCCCTGATTTTCCCTATCCCCTGATCTTCCCTATCCCCTTATCTCCCTAACCCCTGATTTTCCCTATCCCCTGATCTTCCCTATCCCCTAATCTCCCTAACCCCTGATCTTCCCTATCCCCTGATCTTCTCTAAGCCCTGACCTTCCCTAACCCATGGTCTTCCATATCCCCTAATCTTCCCTAATCCCTGATTTTCCCTATCCCTTGATCTTCCCTAGCCCCTGATCTTCACTATCCCCTGATCTTCCCTAATCCCGGTCTCCCCTATACCCTGATCTTCCCGATGCCTGATCTTCCCTATCCCTGATCTTCACTATCCCCTAATCTTCCCTATTTCCTGATCTTGCCTAACCCCTGATCTTCCCTATCCCCGATCATCCCTATCCCTTGATTTTCTCTATTCCCTGATCTTGACTATCCCCAGATCTTCCCTATCCCTTGATCTTCCCTAACCCCTGATCTTCCCTCAGCCCTGATTTTCCATATCCCTGATCTTCCCTATCCCTGATCTTCCCTAATCCCTGACCTTCCCTATTTCTTGATCTTCCCTATCCCCTGATCTTCCCTAACCCCTGATCTTTCCCTTCCCAAGATCCCTATCCCCTGATCTTCCCTAAGGTCTGATCTTCCCTAATCCCTGATCTTCCCTATCCCCAATCTTCCATATCCCCTGATCTTCCCTAATCCCTGATTTTCCCTATCCCTTGATCTTCCCTAGCCCCTGATCTTCACTATCCCCTGGTCTTCCCTAATCCCGGTCTCCCCAATACCCTGATCTTCCCGATGCCTGATCTTCCCTATCCCTGATCTTCACTATCCCCTAATCTTCCCTATTTCCTGATCTTGCCTAACCCCTGATCTTCCCTATCCCCGATCATCCCTATCCCCTGATTTTCTCTATTCCCTGATTTTGACTATCCCCTGATCTTCCCTATCCCTTGATCTTCCCTAACCCCTGATCTTCCCTCAGCCCTGATTTTCCATATCCCTGATCTTCCCTATCCCTGATCTTCCCTATCCCCTGATCTTCCCTAACCCCTGATCTTCCCTATCCCCTGATCTTTCCCTTCCCAAGATCCCTAACCCCTGATATTCCCTAATCCCCGATTTTCCCTATCCCCTGATCTTCCCTAAGGTCTGATCTTCCCTAATCCCTGATCTTCCCTATCCCCGATCTTCTCTATCCACTGATCTTCCCTATCCCTTGATCTTCACTATCCCTTGATCATCCCTATCTCCTGATTTTCCTTATTCCCTGATCTTCCCTAACCCCTTATCTTCTGTAACCCCTGATCTTCTCTATCCCCTGATCTTCCCTAACCCCTGTTCTTCCCTATACCCTGATCTTCCCTATCCTTTGATCTTGCCTAACTTCTCTTCACTATCCCCTGATTTTCTCTATCCCCTGATCTTCCCTATCCCCTGGTCATCCCTAACCCCTGGTCTTCCCTATACCCTGATCACCCCTATCTCCTGATTTTCCTTATTCCCTGATCTTCACTATGCCCTGATCTTCCCTATCCCTTGATCTTCCATAACTCCTGATCTTCCCTAAGCCCTGATATTCCCTAATCCCTGATCTTCACTATCCCCTGATCTTCCCTAACCTCGGTCTACCCTATACCCTGATCTTCCCAATGCCTGATCTTCCCTATCCCTGATCTACACTATCCCCTAATCTTCCCTATTCCCTGATCTTCCCTAACTTCTGGCCTTCCCTATCCCCTGATAATCCCTATCCCCTGATTTTCCCTATTCCCTGATCTTCACTATCCCCTAATCTTCCTTATCCCTTGATCTTTCCTAACCCCTGATCTTCCCTATCCCCTGATCTTCCCGATACCTGATCTTCCCTATCCCTGATCTTCCCCATCCCCTGATCTTCCCTATCCCCTGATCTTCCCTATCCCTTGATCTTCACTATCCCTTGATCATCCCTATCCTCTGATTTTCCTTATTCCCCGATCTTCCCTAACTCCTGATCTTCCCTATCTCCTGATCTGCTCTATCCCTGATCTTCCCTAACCCCTCGTCTTCCCTATCCCCTGATTTTCACTATCCCCTGATCTTCCCTATCCCTTGATCTCCCCTATTCCCTGATCTTTCCTAACCCCTGATCTTCCCCATCCCCTGATCTTCCCTATCCCCTGATCTTCCCCATCCCCTGATCTTCCCCATCCCCTGATCTTCCCCATCACCGATCTTCCCCAACCCCTGATCTTCCCTATCCCCTGACCTTCCCTAACCCCTGACCTTCACTATCCCATGATCTTCACTATCCCCGATCTTCCCAATCCTTTGATCTTCCCGATCCCTGATCTTCCCTATTCCTTGATCTTCCCTATCCCTTGATCCTCCCTAACCCCTGATCTTCCCTATCTACTGATCTTCCCTATCCCTGATTTTCCCTATCCACTGATCTTCCCTATCCCCGATCTTCCCTATCCCTTGATCTTCCCCATCCCCTGATCGTCACTATCCCCAATCTTCCCTAACCCCTGATCTTCACTATCCCCTGATCTTCCCTATCCACTGATCTTCCCTATCCCTTGATTTTCCCTAACTTCTGATCTTCACTATCACCTGATTTTCTCTATCCCCTGATCGTCCCTATCCCCTGATCTTCCCTATCCCATATCTTCCCCATCCCCTGATCATCACTATCCCCAAACTTCCCTAACCCCTGATCTTCACTATCCCCTGATCTTCCGTATCCACCGATCTTCCCTATCCCTTGATCTTCCCTAACCCCTGATCTTCCCTATCCCCGATCTTCCCTATCCCTTGATCTTCCCCATCCCCTGATCGTCACTATCCCCAATCTTCCCTAACCCCTGATCTTCACTATCCCCTGATCTTCCCTATCCACTGATCTTCCCTATCCTTTGATCTTCCCTAACTTCTGATCTTCACTATCACCTGATTTTCTCTATCCCCTGATCGTCCCTATCCCCTGATCTTCCCTATCCCATATCATCCCCATCCCCTGATCATCCCCATTCCCTGATCTTTATTGTCTCTGCTCCCCCTGCAATAGCCTCAGCAGTTGTGTTGCGTCAGGTTTTAATGGGTCATTTATCGCCCCTCAGCCCCCTCACCCCTAAGCTCCTTCACACAAGGAATGTACCATTTGTTCAGGTTGCTGTGCCCTGGGCAGGGGTTTAACTGTGGGGTAGAATCATAGAGATGTACAGCATGAAAACAGACCCTTTAGTCCAAATTGTCCACGCCGACCAATCCAATCTAGTCCCACCTGCCAACACCTGGCCCACCACATCCTCTGGCAGGTCATTCCATACACGTACCACCCTCTGCATGAAAAGTTGCCCCTTAGGTCTCTTTTATATCTTTCCCCTCTCACCCTTAACCTATGGCCTCTAGTTCTGGACTTCCCCACCCCAGGGAAAAGACCTTGTCTATTTACCTTATCCATGTCCCTCATGATTTTATAAACCTCTACGAAGTCACCCCTCAGCTTCTGACACTCCAGGGAAAACAGCCCCAGCCTATTCAGCCTCTCCCTATTGCTCAATCCCTCCAACCCTGGCAACATCCTTCTAAATCTTTTCTGAACCCTTTCAAGTTCCACAAAATCCTTCCCATAGCAGGGAGACCAGAGTTGCACGAAGTGTTCCAACAGTGGCCTAACCAATGTCCTGTACAGCTGCAACATGACCTCTCAACTCCTGTACTCAATACTCTGACCAAGACAAGAAAGCATACCAAAAGCCTTCTTCACTATCCTATCGATCTGCGACTCCACTTTCAAATGAGTTATGAACCTGCACTCCAAGGTCTGTTTGTTCAGTAAAATGTAGGCAAAAAATGCCTCTTTTGGTAGTAACACCAAAAACTTGCATTTGCATAGCAACTTTCACTAGTCCCAGGACATCCCCAAAGAGCTGAATCATGCAAAACACAGCACACAGTTTGATTAGATTAGATTCCCTATAGTGTGGAAACTAGCCCTTTGGCCCAACAAGTCCACACCGACCCTCTGAAGAGTAACCCACCCAGACCCATTTCCCTCTGACTAATGCACCTAACCTATGGGTAATTAAGCATGGCCAATTCACCTAACCTGCACATCTTTGGACTGTGGGAGGAAACCCACACAGACACGGGGAGAATGTGCAAACTCCACACAGACAGTAGCCTGAGGCCGGAATCGAACCTGGGACCCTGGTGCTGTGCGGCAGCAGTGCTAACCACTGAGCCACCATACCACACAGCAAGGTCCCACAAACAGCCACGTGATAGTGACCAGGTCATCCAGTTCCCATTGATGTTCAATACTTGGGAAAACCACCTCCTGCAAGTTCCCTTCTGAGCCACTCACCATCCTGACTTGGAAAAATATCGTCATTCCTTCACTGTCACTGGGTCAAAATCCTGGAATTCCCTCCCTCAGGGCATTGTGGGTCTACCCATAGCACATGGACTGCAACAGTTCAAGAAGGAAGCTCACCCCCACCTTCTCAAGGGGCAACTCAGTCCTTCTCATGGACTGCCCCACCTTCTCAAGGGGCAACTCGGGACGGGCAATACATGCTGGACCAGCCAGTGACATCCATGTCCCACGAATGAATACAAAAGTTTATTGTGTTGATAGATACTGGCTCAGGACAATCCCCATTCTCCAGTGGTTGTGGGTTCTTCCACCCCCACCAGAGGGCAGATGGGCCCCTCAGTATTAACAAATGGTGCCTGTGACCATATGGCACTCCCTCAGCGCTGAACTGCCTGAGTCGGCCTGGCATTCTGGCTGCAACTCTCTGCAATGGGGCTTGAACCTTCAACCCACTGTCTCAGCATTGAGAACAAGATCTGCATTGCATTTATATGGCACTCTTATTGTAGTAAAACACTTGCAGGAGTAGAACTGGACCTTCTGAAGGAGCTATTATTTAAGGAGAACAAAATACTTTAATTGATTTTAAGAATGACCTTAAACCAAGAGAGAGAGAGAGAGAGAGAGAGACAGAGAGGGTGAAGGAATTCCAGAGTCACAGAGTCATAGAATCATGGAAACAGACCCTTCGGTCCAACCAGTCCATGCTGACCATGATACCAAACTAAACTAGTCCCACCTGCCTGCTTCTGGCCCAATTCTCTCAAAACCTTTCCCTATTCATGTATCTATCCTGATGTCTTTTAAATGTTGCAATTATATTTACATCCACTTCCTCAGGAAGTTCATTCCGCATGCGAACCATTCTCTGTGTAAAACATTTGCCCCTCATGTCTTTTTTGAATCTCTCTCCTCTCACCCTAAGAGTGTCTGGAAACGCCCCATCCTCAAGAAAGGACAAGTACCATTAATCCCATCTATACCCCGCATTATTTTATAAACTGCTATCAGGTCACCTCTCAACTTCCTTTCTTCCAGTGAAAAATGTCCCAACCTTTCTTTATAACTCAAACCTTTCATATCTGGCAACATCCTGGTAAATCTCTTCTGAGCTCTCTCCAGCTTAATAATCTCCTTCCTGTAACACGGTGACCAGAACTGGATGCAGTAATCCAGAGGAAGCCTCACCAATGTCCTGTACAACCTCAACATGACTTCCCAACTCCTATACTCAAAGATCTGAGCAATGAAGGTAAGTGTGCTGAACACCTTCTTTTCCACCCTGTCTATGTGTGATGCAAACTTTAAAGCATGATGTACCTGAACCCCTAAATCTCTCTGTTCTACAACACTATCCAAGGACTTGCCATTAATTATATTAGCACTCTGCCTGTGTAGGCATGACTGTCAATGGTCTAGATTAGAGTGGTGCTGAAAAAGCACAGCAGGCCAGGCAGCATCCGAGGAGCAGGAAAATCGATGTTTCGGGCAAAAGCCCTTCTTCAGGAATGAGGCTTTTCCTCGGATGCTGCCTGACCTGCTGTGCTTTTCCAGCACCACACTAATCTAGACTCTGGTCTCCAGCATCTGCAGTCATCACGTTCGCCTATGACTGTCAATGGTGAAGAATGACATATCCTGCCCAAGAGAACACATTCTAGACCTGAGAAGTTTGTAGAGCTAGAGGAGGTGACAGAGATAAAGAGGGTGATGCAAACATCCCGATATTTACCTCTTGACCAGTCTTTGTGTCAATGTTGGACTATAGGACACGTCCTGACCCAAACCATTGATGACGTAGAGGCTGGAAGATAGATACCTGGGTGGGTCAGAGGGCTGTTTTCCGTAAATGTAACGTCATTCCAAGAATCTCGTTTTGAATCCTCACAAATCCCAAAGTCTCTGTGCTTTGCCATTTCAATAATGCTGACTGAATCGAATACTTCCTACCCATACATTCCTCTACATCACCAACTTATTACATTCATATCTCTGTAATTAAAATGGATAAATGTAAGGAAGGTTTATTTTTCTCATTGGAACATATTAAATCTGAGAGAGCCTTGGGCAATTCTGTAACCCCAAGAAAGCAGTGAATACTCACTCAATGATTAACTTCAACGCTGAGATTGATAGGTTTTTGGACACTAAGGGAATTGAGGGAGATGGGGATAACGTGGGAGAGTGAGGTTGAGTTAGATGATTAGACTCAAGAGACCAAACAGTGGACTGCTGTTCTTGGTTATTAAATTTTTTGCCCTACACTAATAGGGCAGTTCCTTCAACTTCTTTGAATGTATGGGTTAACATTAAAGAGTTTTAAATAGTGCTAAATAGCATTGAAATGATTTGAAGGCTATTATTAGGAGAAAGTGAGGACTGCAGATCCTGGAGAGTCAGAGTTGAAAAGTGTGGTGCTGGAAAAGCACAGCAGGTCAGGCAGTGTCCTTGGAGCAGGAGAGTTGACATTTCAAACATAAGCCCTTCATCAGGAATGTGGGTGGGGGGGGGGGGGGGGGGGGGGGCGGGTGGTGGGAGGCATGGGGAGCGGAAGGGGGCTGAGAGATAAATAGGAGGGGTTGGGGGGCATGGTAAGTGGGAAGGCACTAGGTGGATGTAGATGGGGGGGTGATTGTGATAGGTTGGTGGGGAGTGTGCAGCAGATAGGTGGGAAGGAAGATGGACAGGTAGGACAGGTGAAGAGGGCAGTGCTGAGTCGGAGAGCTGGATCTGGGATGAGATAGAGGATGGGGAGATTTGGAAACTAGTGAACTCGATGTTGATGCTGTGTGGTTGGAGTGTCTCAAGGAAGAAGATGAGACGTTCCTCCTCCAGGCATTAGGTGGTTTGGATTTGGCAGTGGAGGAGGTCCAGGATTTGCATATCCATGGCAGAGTGGGAGGGGCAGTTGAAGTGGTTAGCCACAGGGTGTTGGGGTTGTTTGGTGTATTTCCGGGAGACGTCCCCTGAAATGCTCCGAGACTTGGCATCCTGTCTCCCCGATGTAGAGGACACCACATCGAGAGAAATGGACACAGTAGGTGAGGTGGATGGATGTGCAGGAAAATCTCTGCTGGATGTGAAAAGATCCTTTGGGGCCTTGGGTGGAGGTGAAGGGGGAGGTAAATGTGTCTCCTTGTTCCTGTCAACCATCTTTGTGTCTGCCTCTCTCTTATTCCCTGTTTCTGTGGGCCCCATCTCCACCTACCTGTTCACACCACACCCCCACCACTCCCCACCCCCATCGTCAGTATAAGGTACCATGCTTTTCCAGCTGCTATGAGTCCTGGACACAAAACATTAACACTGCTTCTCTCTCCACAGATGCTGTCCCAAACCTACTGAGTTTTTCCAACGTTGTCCGTTCTGAAGAAGGGTCACTGCATCCAAAAGGTTTACTCTGTTTTCTCTCCACAGATACTGCAGACCGGCTAAGTTTCTCTAGCAATTTTTCTGTTTGTTTCCAGTATATGCAGTTCTTTTGAATTTCTGTCGGTGTTCTACTTGTTTGTATCTCCTTGTCACTGGCTATTTCCTCAGGGCAGCTGCTCAGACTTCAATGTTCTGTCAATAAGCAGTGACCAAAATGCACCAGACCACAACACTATTCTCATTTAGTAATGGAAAGGTAGAATATTGAACGGAATGGAGTCACAAGCATGATTTTATTGATCCTATTCCCCTTACACCAGCTTCATAAACTCTTCAAACTCACCATAAATATTGATGCAACTATCCATATTCAGAAGTTACCGGGATTTAGAACACAATGCATCAGAGAGTTAGAAAACTATTAGTCTAACTGTCAGTATTTGTACAAACAACGTGAAATTATTAAAATATCAACAGATGGAAAGCAGTGACATCACCCATTACTGAAGGCAACATTACTGTTAGCAACAACAATTTACATTTATAGAGCACCTTTAGAATAATAAAACACCCCTGGGTGCTTTGTGGGCATTATGGACAGAATAGGCAGTATCTGGTGCAATGGGTAACATTAATACCTCTGGGCCACAAGGTGTGATCCAAGTTCTACTCCAGGACTTATAGGCTGTGAAGTCAGCATCTGTGTGTGATAATCAGCCTGGGAATCCTTCACTCACCCTCAGATCTGCTATGACACACCTCTGTAGCAAGTGGGACTTGAATCTAGGCTCCTGGGACAGAGGCCAGGACACTACCACTTCACCACACCTGTCTTCAATTCACCTTTCTAATTATTTCAAAATGAATCATTTCACATGTTATTAGAACAGGTAAGATTAAATCCCTCCTGCCACTACCACAAGACTATGGGAACTGAGTGCCTCATGGGCTTGAAGACAATGACTTCAATTTTCCTAATACCTAACTCGAGCCATTGCCACTCATTGACAGCGCACTGCAGGCAGATGGTGAGCTTATCTTGATCTTAACAACAATTGTCAAGGTTCTTCCAAATTCAATCCGTGTCTCCGTTGCCTGCTCACTCTGTGCCACCTTCAGCTTTTCAGCCCTCCATTTAATGGTTGGCTCCTGGGTTTTGCCATCTTGTCTCTGTGTCAGGTTGCTCTGGGTTCAAAGCCTCATTCAGAAACCGGAGTATAAATTTCAGAATAACGTTTTATTCTGTACTGAAGGAGTGCTGCACTGTGCTTCAGGTGAGACATTGATGTGAGGGTTCTGCCTGTTCCCACCAGTTATCTGAGCAGTATTGCACTGCTGTTAGTGGGATCTTGCTATGCTTTCTACATGACTTCAACTGCTGCACTTTTTAAAAGAAAGTGCATCCCTGTGAAGAGATCTGTAAGATCCAGAGTTTCTCATCCCATTTGTTGAATTAGTCTGCTGATTTTATCGAGATTGTAAATTCCTGATCTGTCATTTTTATTAAGGAGGTAGGTAATGGTAGTGTGCATCCCTCTGTAAAGGAACTATACTGGTTCCCATGTTATTGTGGTTGTATTCACTAATGAGAACATGTTCATCAATTATACACAAACCAAAGGGGCAATTGTCTTCCATTAACTGCTCCAATGATTGAAGTGCTACTATGTATCAAACATAGACAGGCAGGAGGCTGGAAGAACAAGCAAGGCAGGCAGCATCAGGAGGGAGAGGGACACAGCAAGGCAGGCAGCATCAGGAGGGAGAGGGACACAGCAAGGCAGGCAGCATCAGGAGGGAGAGGGACACAGCAAGGCAGGCAGCATCAGGAGGGAGAGGGACAGAGCAAGGCAGGCAGTATCAGGAGGTTGGGGGAACACAGCAAGGCAGGCAGCATCAGGAGGCTGGGGGAACACAGCAAGGCAGGCAGCATCAGGAGGGAGAGGGACACAGCAAGGCAGGCAGTATCAGGAGGCTGGGGGAACACAGCAAGGCAGGCAGTATCAGGAGGGAGAGGGACACAGCAAGGCAGGCAGCATCAGGAGGGAGAGGGACACAGCAAGGCAGGCAGCATCAGGAGGGAGAGGGACACAGCAAGGCAGGCAGCATCAGGAGGGAGAGGGACACAGCAAGGCAGGCAGCATCAGGAGGGAGAGGGACAGAGCAAGGCAGGCAGCATCAGGAGGGAGGGGGACACAGCAAGGCAGGCAGCATCAGGAGGGAGAGGGACAGAGCAAGGCAGGCAGCATCAGGAGGGAGAGGGACACAGCAAGGCAGGCAGCATCAGGAGGGAGAGGGACACAGCAAGGCAGGCAGCATCCGGAGGGAGAGGGACACAGCAAGGCAGGCAGTATCAGGAGGGAGAGGGACACAGCAAGGCAGGCAGCATCAGGAGGGAGAGGGACACAGCAAGGCAGGCAGCATCAGGAGGGAGAGGGACACAGCAAGGCAGGCAGCATCCGGAGGGAGAGGGACACAGCAAGGCAGGCAGCATCAGGAGGGAGAGGGACACAGCAAGGCAGGCAGCATCAGGAGGGAGAGGGACACAGCAAGGCAGGCAGTATCAGGAGGGAGAGGGACACAGCAAGGCAGGCAGTATCAGGAGGGAGAGGGACACAGCAAGGCAGGCAGCATCAGGAGGGAGAGGGACACAGCAAGGCAGGCAGCATCCGGAGGGAGAGGGACACAGCAAGGCAGGCAGCATCAGGAGGGAGAGGGACACAGCAAGGCAGGCAGCATCAGGAGGGAGAGGGACACAGCAAGGCAGGCAGCATCCGGAGGGAGAGGGACACAGCAAGGCAGGCAGCATCAGGAGGGAGAGGGACACAGCAAGGCAGGCAGCATCCGGAGGGAGAGGGACACAGCAAGGCAGGCAGCATCAGGAGGGGGAGGGCCACAGCAAGGCAGGCAGCATCAGGAGGGGGAGGGCCACAGCAAGGCAGGCAGTATCAGGAGGGAGAGGGACACAGCAAGGCAGGCAGCATCAGGAGGGAGAGGGACACAGTAAGGCTGGCAGCATCAGGAGGGAGAGGGACACAGCAAGGCAGGCAGCATCAGGAGGGAGAGGGACACAGCAAGGCAGGCAGTATCAGGAGGGAGAGGGACACAGTAAGGCTGGCAGCATCAGGAGGGAGAGGGACACAGCAAGGCAGGCAGCATCAGGAGGGAGAGGGACACAGTAAGGCTGGCAGCATCAGGAGGGAGAGGGACACAGCAAGGCAGGCAGAATCAGGAGGGAGAGGGACACAGCAAGGCAGGCAGCATCAGGAGGGAGAGGGACACAGCAAGGTAGGCAGTATCAGGAGGGAGAGGAACACAGCAAGGCAGGCAGCATCAGGAGGGAGAGGAACACAGCAAGGCAGGCAGTATCAGGAGGGAGAGGGACACAGCAAGGCAGGCAGCATCAGGAGGAAGAGGGACACAGCAAGGCAGGCAGTATCAGGAGGGAGAGGAACACAGCAAGGCAGGCAGTATCAGGAGGGAGAGGGCCACAGCAAGGCAGGCAGCATCAGGAGGAAGAGGGACACAGCAAGGCAGGCAGTATCAGGAGGGAGAGGGACACAGCAAGGCAGGCAGCATCAGGAGGGAGAGGGACACAGAAAGGCAGGCAGTATCAGGAGGGAGAGGGACACAGCAAGGCAGGCAGCATCAGGAGGGAGAGGAACACAGCAAGTCAGGCAGCATCAGGAGGGAGAGGGACACAGCAAGGCAGGCAGCATCAGGAGGGAGAGGAACACAGCAAGGCAGGCAGCATCAGGAGGGAGAGGGACACAGAAAGGCAGGCAGTATCAGGAGGGAGAGGGACACAGCAAGGCAGGCAGCATCAGGAGGGAGAGGAACACAGCAAGTCAGGCAGCATCAGGAGGGAGAGGGCCACAGCAAGGCAGGCAGCATCAGGAGGGAGAGGAACACAGCAAGGCAGGCAGTATCAGGAGGGAGAGGGACACAGAAAGGCGGCAGCTTCAGGAGGGAGAGGAACACAGCAAGGCAGGCAGCATCAGGAGGGAGAGGGACACAGCAAGGCAGGCAGCATCAGGAGGGAGAGGGACACAGAAAGGCAGGCAGCTTCAGGAGGTGGAGAAGTCGACGTTTTGGGTGTAACCCTTCTTCAGGACTGGAGGTGGGTGTGGGGGAGCTGCAGATAAAGGGGAAGGTGGGGACAGCGTGGTGAGGTGGGGATAGGTGAAGACAAGTAGAGGGTACGACCTCGTTGGTCAATGGGAGGAATGAATCCGGTTGGTGGCAAGGAGCAGTGGAGGGGAGGGGGACGGGCTGGGAAGGGAGTCGGGGGATGTGGAGGAAGGTTATTTGAAATTGGAGAACTCAACGTTGAGTCCTCCAGGCTGTAGGGTGCCCAGGCAGAAGATAAGGTGTTGTCCCTCCAGTAGGAGCTGTGGTTTGGTTTGGCAATGGAAGAGGCCTAGAATGGTCATGGCAGAGAGAGAGTGGGAAGGGGAATTGAAATGTGCAGGGACTGGGAGGATGGTCATGTCGGAGAGGGAGTGGGAAGGGGAATTGAAGTGGGCAGGGACTGGGAGGATGGTCATGGCAGAGAGGGAGTGGGAAGGGGAATTGAAATGTGCAGGGACTGGGAGGATGGTCATGTCGGAGAGGGAGTGGGAAGGGGAATTGAAATGTGCAGGGACTGGGAGGATGGTCATAGCAGAGAGGGAGTGGGAAGGGGAATTGAAATGTGCAGGGACTGGGAGGATGGCCATGTCGGAGAGGGAGTGGGAAGGGGAATTGAAATGTGCAGGGACTGGGAGGATGGTCATGTCGGAGAGGGAGTGGGAAGGGGAATTAAAATGGGCAGGGACTGGGAGGATGGTCATGGCAGAGAGGGAGTGGGAAGGGGAATTGAAGTGGGCAGGGACTGGGAGGATGGTCATGTCGGAGAGGGAGTGGGAAGGGGAATTGAAATGGGTGGTGACTGGGAGGATGATCATGTGGAGAGGGAGTGGGAAGGGGAATTGAAATGTGCAGGGACTGGGAGGATGGCCATGTCGGAGAGGGAGTGGGAAGGGGAATTGAAATGTGCAGGGACTGGGAGGATGGTCATGGCAGAGAGGGAGTGGGAAGGGGAATTGAAGTGGGCAGGGACTGGGAGGATGGTCATGTCGGAGAGGGAGTGGGAAGGGGAATTGAAATGGGTGGTGACTGGGAGGATGATCATGTGGAGAGGGAGTGGGAAGGGGAATTGAAATGAAGTGACAGTGAAATTGAAGGGCAGTGACTGGGAGATCCGGTCATCAAACTGTGGGCCCGGCTGAGATGCTTGTTAATCCATTCCCTAAGAATCTGTCAAACAACATCCCTCTTTTTCATAGCCTCGTTCCCAGAAAAGGAGTGAAAATAGCCAGAAAACTAAAACAAAGATGCAATATTTTAGTCAGGACATGGGCAGCATCCCTGTTTTGCCGGAACTTTAACCATGGCTGGATTTCACCCAATAGAAAACTTAACCAAAAGAAGTTGATTGTCTGGTGCTGGGTTTTCACCTTCCCCCCAAAGTCACTCTCCCACCCCCTGGAGAGAGAGGGGGGGGGGGGGAGCTGCTGGTTAGAATAGAAGCTTATGAGTCGGTTTAAAGATGTATCTAATTCAAACAGTAAATAAATGTGTGAAAGCATTGTGATGTCTGCAGAATGTTGTCATTGATTTTTTTATTATTCAAATACCTAGAGAAGCTTTTACAGTCTCAAAGACATGGTGGCTCAGTGGTTAGCACTGCTACCTCACAGCACCAGGGACCTGGGTTTGATCCCCGTGTCTGTGTGGGTTTCCTCCGGGTGCTCTGGATTCGTCCCATAGTCCAAAGATGTTCAGGTTAGGATGGATTGGCCATGCTAAATTGCTCGTAGTGTCCAGGGATGTGTGGGTTAGCTATGGGATGGGGTGGGTCTGGGTGGGAAGCTTTATGGAGAGTCCACATGGACTAGATGGACCAGATGGCCTGCATCCACACTGTAGGGATTCAATGATTGCAGAAGTTCAGTAAGGTCCTAGAATGAACAGCAAGAGGATAAGGTGCAGACCATCTGGTTTTAATGATGTCAGTTAGTGCATAAACAATGACCAGGACATGGGGAGAATTCCCCACTACTCTTCTTTAAGACGCTATGGGATCTATTATGTTCACTTGAGTGGGCAGATCCATTAAGCAAACCATTCCTATGATTTCATCCAAAGTTCACTCACTAACCTGACTCAATTTTACTTCTATTTAAATATGCTATCACTGCTGGGGTCAACCAATATAAATATCTATTGCAGTCTAAAGCCAACTCACTATTTTCCTTCTGGATCAGCTACATGTTTCATATCTGATGACCCATTTCTATAATAATGATCTAAAGTAGAACCCGTACACGGATCGCTTGGGAGGCTCGCTCCTTCTGTGCTCAGAAGCGAAGTAACTGCGAATGCTAGAAATCTGAAACAAATACAGAGAGCACTGGAGAAACTCAGCAGGTCTGGCAGCATCTAGGGGTGGCATGGTGGCTCAGTGGTTAGCACTACTGCCTCACAACGGCAAGCCCCTCGGTTCGATCCCACCCTCTGGTGACTGTCTGTGTGGAGTTCGCACGTTCTCACCGTGTCTATGTGGATTTGCTCTGGGTATTCTGTCCCACAGTCCAAAGATGTGCAGGTTAGGTGGACTGGCCATATTATATTGCTCATAATGTCCAGGGATGTGCAAGTTAGGTGAGTTCTCCATGGGGGGATTCAGGGTTACAGGGATGGGATGAGTCTGGGTGGGATGCTGTTTGGAGGGTTGCTGTGGACTCAATGGGCTGAATGGCCTGATTCGACACTGTAGGGATTGTATGATGTGTGGAGAGAGAAATTGATTTAATATGTGAGGTGCATGACTGAAATAAGGGAATTGGAAAATGTTAGAGAAGAATGGCTCATGCAAGGTCAGGATGGTGGGGGTGTGGGGGTGTAGGGGTGAAGGGGTGAAGGGTGGGGGTGGGGACAGGATTCCATCTCACTCTGTAGAACTCATCACAAAGGCAGCTCGTCATCTGCTGATGGTACATCCTAAGCTATTTCCTGCCAGGGGTCATTCCCCATTCCCCCCACTCCCTGCCCCCAGGCAGGACAGGGGGACAGGGGCCATGTCTGTGTCAGTCAAATCAGGATTTAACTTGCAGGGTAGGTCGAAATCACGATCTAGTCACCATGCTATCTAAGCTATCCGTCCCCCTCTGGACAGAGTCCAATAATCCCAATTGTCAGAATTAAGCCCTGCAGTCTGCCACACCCAGCCAGTATGGTGGTGAACTCTGGAACAATGAATGGAAGGAAGAGGGTCCATGAATAGTCCCATCCTCAATGATGGTGGAGCCCAGAACATCAGATTTAACGATAGGCCTGACGTGTTCGCAAGTATCTTCATGTCTAAGTGTCAAGTGGATGATCCACCACTTCATCCTGAGTTCCCCACCATCTCAGATGCAGGTTCCAGTGAATGTGGGTCACTCAGGGTTGGAAGCACAGGAAGCTGCAATGGTTTGGGTCCCAAAGACATCCTGACCACAGGACTGAAGACCTATCCTTCAGATTTTCACTAAGTTTGGCTTCAAGCAGCTCAGGCACAACTAAAGTTAATGAGAAAATTCTCTGCTGGTTGGAGTCATACCTGACACATAGGAAGATGGTTGTGGTTCTTGGAGGTTACTCAGCTCAGCTCCAGGACATCTCTGCAGGAGTTCCTCAAGGGAGTGTCCTCAGGCCTAACCACCTTCAGCTGCTTCATCAATGACCTTCCCTCCAGCATAAGGTCAGAAGTGGGGATGTTCGCCGATAATTGCACAGTGTTCAGCACCATTCACGACTCCTCAGATACTGAATTAGTCCGTGTTCAAGTTCAACAAGAACTTGATGACAGCCAAACACGGAATGATAAATGCCAAGAAACATGGTGCCACACAAATGCAATTCCAGCAAGCGACAATTTAACCCCATCTGCTAAGCATTCACAGGACAGACATTTTCAACATCCTGACTGTCATAACTGACAAGAAATTGAATTAGATCACCATATAAACCTGCAAGAGCAGGTCAGAGGCTGGGAATGCTGCAGTGAGTAATTCACCTCCTGACTCCCCAAAGCCTGTCCACCATCTACACGGCACAAGTCAGGAGTGTGAAGGAATACTCCCCACTCGCCTGGATGGGGGCAGCTCCAACATCACTCAAGAAGCTCAATACCATCCAGGACAAAGCAGCCCCCGCTTGATTGGCACCACATCCACCAACATCCACTCCCTCCACCACTGACACTCAGTGGCAGTAGTGTGTACCATCTATAATATGCACTGAAGAAATTCACCAAAGATCCTCAGACAGCACCTTTCAAACCCACGACCGTAGAGTCATAGAGTCATAGAGATGTACAGCATGGAAACAGACCCTTCGGTCCAACCCGTCTATGCCGACCAGATATCCCAACCCAATCTAGTCCCACCTGCCAGCACCCGGCCCATATCCCTCCAAACCCTTCCTATTCATATACCCATCCAAATGCCTCTTAAATGTTACAATTGTACCAGCCTCCACCACATCCTCTGGCAGTTCATTCCATACACGTACCACCATCTGCGTGAAAAAGTTGCCCCTTAGGTCTCTTTTATATCTTTCCCCTCTCATCCTAAACCTATGCCCTCTAGTTCTGGACTCCCCGACCCCAGGGAAAAGACTTTGCCTATTTATCCTATCCATGCCCGTCATAATTTTGTAAACCTCTATAAGGTCACGCCTTAGCATCCGACGCTCCAGGGAAAACAGATCTAGCTGTTCAGCCTCTCCTTGTAGCTCAATCCTCCAACCCTGGCAACATCCTTGTAAATCTTTTCTGAACCCTTTCAAGTTTCACAACATCTTTCTGATAGGAGGGAGACCAGAATTACACACAACATTCCAAAAGTGGCCTAACCAATGACCTTTACAGCCGCAACATGACCTCCCAACTCCTGTACTCAATACTCTGACCAATAAAGGAAAGCATACCAAATGCCTTCTTCACTATCCTATCTACCTGCGATTCCACTTTCAAGGAGCTATGAACCTGCACTCCAAGGTCTCTTTGTTCAGCAACACACCCGAGGATCTTACCATTAAGTGTATAAGTCCTGCTAAGATTTGCTTTCCCAAAATGCAGCACCTCGCATTTATCTGAATTAAACTCCATCTGCCACTCCTCAGCCCATTGGCCCATTTGGTGCAGATCCTGTTGTAATCTGAGGTAACCTTCTTCGCTGTCCACTACACCTCCAATTTTGGTGTCATTTGCAAACTTACTGACTGTACCTCTTATGCTCGCATCCAAATCATTTATGTAAATGACAAAAAGTAGAGGGCCCAGCACCGATCCTTATGGCACTCCACTGGTCACAGGCCTCCAGTCTGAAAAACAACCCTCCACCACCACCCTCTGTCTTCTACCTTTGAATCAGTATTCCATGAGATCTAACCTTGCTAATCAGTCTCCCCTGGGGAACCTTGTCGAATGCCTTAGTGAAGTCCATATAGATCACATCTACTGCTCTGCCCTCATCAATCTTCTTTGTTACTTCATCAAAAAACTCAATCAAGTTTGTGACTCGGGCTACAGAATCCCTTGGAAGGACAAGTGCAACAGATACATGGAAAAACCATCCCCTGCAAGTTCCTCTCTGAGCCACTTGCAGTCTGGATGTGGAAATATATTACCGTTCCTTCACTGACGCTGGGTCAAAATCCTGGAATTCCCTTCCTAACAGCATGGTAGGGATATGTATATGTATATGCCAGGGACTGTTAGCAGTGTAAAAAAGTGAACTCAACACCACTTTCTCTGCATTGGAAATGTGAGGATGGAATGGACAGAGGCCCCAGGGTGTGTGGAACACCTCCCCAGGGAATTCCCACCCACACCCCAAACATCACTCTTTCTCCACTCAATTGTGTACTGAGCCCAAATCTCCAATCCAGCCACCAACCCACAATCCCCAAGGGCCCCGATACATTGATCCTCCATTCCCCACGATGTGCTGGGACAGTGGTAATGTGAAAACATAAGCAATAGGAACAGGAGCAGACCGTTCAGCCCCTCTAGCCTGCCCTGCCATTTAATACAATTATGGCTGATCATCTGCTGCAGCGTCACTTTCTCAACTGTCTCTGAGAAATTAAAAATCTCTTCATTTTAGCCTTAAATAGGTTCAATGATAGAGCATCCACACCTGCTCTGAGGAGAAAACTCCAAAGATTTTAGATGCCCTACAGTGTGGAAGCAGGCCCTTTGGCCCAACAAGTCCACACTGACCCTCCGCAGAGCAACCCACCCAGACTCATTCCCCCCTGACTATAATGCACCTAACACTATGAGCAACTTTTCATGGCCAATTTATCTAACCTGCATATCTTTGGAATGTGGGAGGAAAGCAGAGCACTCGGAGGAAACCCACACAGAGACGGGGAGAACGTGCAAACTCCACACAGACAGGTGCCCGAGGCGGGAATTGAACCCGGGACCCTGGTGCTGTGAGGCAGCAGTGCTAACCCCTGAGCTACCATGCCACCCTCAATTGAAAACAAAATCTCCTCATCTCAATCCTAAATGGTCAGCCCCTAATCTGGAGACTGTGCCCTCTCCCTGTATTCTGCGATCCCCAAACAGTGGAAATAATTGCCCCCTGTCAAATTGGAGAGGTGGAGAATAGCTAATGTTGTTCCACTCAGTGTCAACGCTTATCTGAGGAGGGGTCACTGGATCTAAAATGATTTCTCTCCACAGATGCTACCAGATCTGCTGAGCTTTTCCAGTAATTTCTGTTTTTGTTTCTGATTTCCAGCTTCTTTCAATTTTTACCCTGTGCTCTGCACAATGCAGTGATTTTCACAGTCCTCCTTAAACACCAGCTGAAGTCAACTCATTCAGCTCAGACCCAAATGGAAATGATTTATTTTTCACCTAATTAAGTTTCACTTCATGAATATCAACAATCTGACTGTCTCACAGACCTTGTTCATCTGTTTCGGGATAATGCTGTTACTTTCAGTCTCAGCAGCCTTCTGGCACTGCACATTGTAAAAGAAAAAAAACATTGCATTTACATCTTTCCTTTTCTTGCTCATAACATTCCAAAATGCTGTGAAGACAACAACCTGTCATCACGAAACCAAAAGCAAGACACTGTGGATACTGGAAATGTGAAATAAAAAAAGCAGCAGCTGCTGGAAATACTCGGTGAGCCTGGTGGTGTCAGTGCAGACAGAAGCAGAGGTAATGTTTCAAAGTACTGCAAGTACTTCATTCATGGGATGTGGGCGTCACTGGCTGGGCCAGGATTTATTGCCCTGTCCCTAGTTGCCCCTTGAGAAGGTGGTGGGTGAGCTGCCTTCTTGAGCCGCTGCAATCCACATGCTGTGGGTAGACCCACGATGCCCTTAGGGAGGGAATTACAGGATTGTGACCCAGTGACACTGAAGGAACAGTGATATATTTCCAAGTCAGGATGGTGAGTGGCTTGGAGGGGAACTTGCAGGGGATGGTGTTCCCATGTATCTGCTGCTTTCTTGTCCTTCTAGATGGAAGTGGTCGTGGGTTTGGAAGGTGCTGTCTGAGGATCTTTGGTGAATTTCTGCAGTGCACCTTGTAGATGGTACACACTGCTGCTACTGAGCATTGGTGATGGATAGAGGGGATGTTTGTGGATGTGGTGCCAATCAAGCGGCTGCCTTGTCCTAAATGGTGTTGAGCTTCTTGAATGTTGGTGGAACTGCACAAATCTGAGCAAGTGGGGAGTATTCCATCATATTCCTGATTTCTGCCTAATAGATGGTGGACAGACTTTGGGGAGGCAGGGGTATATTATGCATATCTGATTTCCCAGATTCTGATCTGCTCTGGCAGTGATGGCATTCATTGGCTGGTGCATGTGAGTTTCAAGTACCCGTACAAGCCACACCCCATCCTGACTTGGAAATATATTGCTGTTCCTTCAGTGTCCCTGGGTCAAAATCCTGGAATTCCCTCCTTAAAGGCATTGTGGGTCTACCCACAGCACATGGACTGCAGCAGTTCAAGAAGGCAGTTCAACCCGACCTTCTCAAGGGGCAACTAGGGACGGGGCAATAAATACTGGGCTTACATCACGTGGATGAGAAAAGTTCATAGCCATATTGGATTTCTTTCTCATAACCAATTAAAGAGTGAGGAAAATCTCCATCAACTGATTGGTTGGTTCCCAGTGAGATAGTCCACTGGTCCCCATGGCTGAGATTTTTCAAACTTGCCAACTAAAAAGTCCAAGATAATTTTACAAAACATAATATTTGAATGATCTCTCATGAGCAGCTGAGTGGTGTTTTAAATCCTTCAAACCTCCAAGAAAATCTTGGAACATTGGCAATCCATTCCACCTCCCCTGCCCCACCCACTCCACTATCACCATATTCCCTGCTCTGTGCAGGCAGGTACGTATTCTCTGAAAGAGGAATACACTGAGTTCAACATTACGAGCTGCTTCTGTCTGTAAAGTTCATTGCTATGTCTTCTTTCATGTGATTATCCTGATGTGAAAAACCAATTGTTAAATTTGAAAACGCTGTTTATAAATTGCACTGGGAGCTGACAGGTGAATTCTAAAGATGGATATAGCTTTCTGTTGCGCACCACTTTCAATCTTCACCTCAGATCCTTTCTTGCTCAAATTTATTCCATCAGAAATCTCAGAGAGTAAATAAGTCAGTGAAGCCAGTGATGCAGGTGAATGAAGAGTGGCAGTAGGAGGAAATAGTAAAATGATAAATGATAATGCTTGCATCTATATAGCACCTTTTGTGACCTCAGTAGCTCGCAAAGCACTTTAAACACATTGAGGTATTATCGAAGTGTAGTCTTTGCTGTGGTTACCAAGGAGACCATTCCTGTCCTTCTTCAAAACTATAGCATCAGATCTTCACCTAGGATTGCTGGTGGCCTATTGGCTTAACATTTCATTTGGAAGACAGCTCCTGCGACAGAGCAGTACTCAATCACCCAAAGCACTGCTGCCTGTATCCTAGCCTCACCACCTCCCACATGCTGTCTGTGCTTAGCTCCACTCTACAACACTATCTCCCATTCCTCGTGATGTAAAATGTTCATCCTGTGATAAACTTCTCTCCCCATCTCTATTGTGTTCTCCAGCCTTGCAACCCCATTCCACACTATCGCCTATTCCTCACCCCAGACCTTGTGAATTTGTCTCAGGAGGGACCTCATTTTTTAAAAAAAGACAAGACTTTCTACAAATGGTTAAATTAAGGACCGTGGAGATTCTGGATGTTTGGACCTCAAACTGTGCTGAAAGAGACCCAAGATCCTACCGAAACAACAAGAACAAATCATTCTCAACAATAATTCATTAGTTTCGGCAAATTATAAATCAGTATGCTGGCACAGTGCACTGATAGATGAATTCAAACTGAGTTTAAACATGTAACTGTGTGAAATGCATTTACCTAGAGGCTAGGAACATTTAGATTTCTAAAGATAGCTTTACTGCATGTATTTTTCACACTTTCAGAAGACAGTGCACAACCTTTAAGATCCCAGTGATTTTCTCGATATGTTGTTCTTTGCAACAGTGAACAACTATACACTGTCCACTGTTGTAACGGTGACTCACATTTCTTCCAAAACTACAGAGGCTAAGGGCAACCTCAGGTCAGTTATTACAGCTTGGAATTGACAGGATCATTTTTCACTTCCCATTGTGGTACATGAAAAGATAAATATAGATGAGGAAGATAGTTTGGAGCATATTAGTTCATTCAACTAGAGCCGTCCTCTTATCCTCCCACTGCAGCATCCAACAGTCACATAAATCCATCCAGCATCTTTACCTCATTCCAAGGATGGTCATACACCAGTGAGGAATACATTCAGGGACTACTCCTGCAATTCCGTGCAATAGTTACTTTGAGCCCACAGCAAAGGAGAAAGGCTCCTGGGTCAAAGTCTATGTTTCCCATCAGTCTCTTCTGCCTCCTGATGGAGATTGCTAACATGTTGAAAAGATTTGATGGAGAACATTCCCACTTGTTGACTAAAAATATAAGATAGTTGTTAGTAAAGTCCAACTGGGAATGCAGGCAAAATGTCTTAGGGAGAGTGTGACACTCACTCCCACACAGGGCTGACGTGAATAGTATAGATGTGTTAAGGGGAAGCTGGATAAATCCGTTTAAATAACTACAGGGAAGAGTTGTTAATGGGCTCCTCTGGAGAATAAACATTGATGCATACAGTCTTAAAACAACGTTATGGCATGTGGGTGTCACAGGCAAAGTCAAAATTTGTTGCCCATCCCTATTTTCCTTTGAGCCGAGTTCCTCTCTAGGCCGTTTCAAGGTGTGGGTCTGGAGTCACGTCTAGGCCAGATCAGATAAGGATGGCAGATTCCCTTTGCTGAAGTTGGGTTGGCCATTGTTGTAAGCATGATGTAATCCATGTCATTCTCTTCAGTTTTTCCTCAAGACTCTTCCCTTCATTATCTATCTCCACTGTTTGAAACTTTTATCTGTTTCCCAGAGATCCAGAACTGGACTCAGTTCTCAAGGTGATCCAGATAACAAAATCAGACAGTGTTGGAAATGCTCACCTGGTCTGACAGTACCTGTGGAGAGAGAGAGAGATACAATTCATAGACAAACCCCTGAGAAGTGTCTGACTCTTTCTTCCAAACCCCTACCTCCTTCCCCATGATCCCCATTTTGCATTCTCAGTCACCGAAAACCATTGTTCCAAGGTTTCTTGTGGATGCAGTACTGGCCACAGCCACTGCCATTGATAGCGCTGATGAGCCACAGCCACCTCCAATTGTCCAGCAGTTACAGGGAGTCAGAAAGCCCACTCCACAGAGTCCTAAACTCCTGCAAAAGCTGAATGAAGTGCCTGGTTCCAGCTAATTCCAGGGAGCCTTCCCCAGAGGAGGTGATGAGGCACATCTGTCAGTTCGCAGCTGGTGGACAAGTCCCACGTCATCCAAATTCAATTCCACTGTTAGAACATTGAGTTGAAATCCTGACATTTCTTCCCATCTTATCTGTAGCTTCTTGAACACCATACAGAGAATGTGTCTTGATATTTATCCACCATGTCTTCATAGTATCCATGATCAAATTACTTCTACTAAATCATTTGTTCTTGTCAAGTTGTTAGTATCTTAATGCAATCCATTTATCAACAGCCATAGTTTAAATTCAAGTCAGTCACACAGGAGTCCCTCAACTGACATTATGTTGAGTTAATATCTGTAAGCAGTGCTAAGAATGCATAGTTTCACTTACAAAGCCCTGCTGCCTGTGTCCTAATATGGACCACGTCATGTTTAACCATCATTCGTGTTTAAAGGCATACACTGACTCCCAGTCTGATAGCACCTCAATGTTAAACTTCCCATGCTAGTTTCCCAAATCCCCCAAGGCCTTTGCAATTCCCATCCATGTAATTTCATCCAACCCCAGGAATTTTCTACAGCAAAATGCTCTCGTTCATCTCTGGCCTCCTCAGTATCCCTCATTGCGGCCGACTTGGCAGCTGGGCCTGGGACCTGAGAACTGGGATCCGCTCTGGAAAAATCTCTACACCCCTCTCCCCTTTAGGATATCCCTTCAAATCAAATTCCTGATCAAGCCTTTACTCATATGTCCTAATACCCTCCAGTATGTGATGTGGTGTCACATTTGAGATCACTTTGGTGAAGTGTGTTGAGGTTTGAGATCGCATGGGATGATCTGAGTGAAACATTTGCAGATGCATGAGGTCCAGGAGACCTTCAGCAGTCCCTCCACAGTTTCCCTCGATGGTCATATTCTATCGAAACACAGGTGCCAGCTGTGGCTCAGTCAGTCACACACTCTTGTCCCTACATCAGAAAGTTGCAGGTTCTTAGCTACAGTCAAGAGATTTGTGCGCAGGGTCAGTGCTGAGGGAGTGCCGCACTGTCGGAGGGTCAGTGCTAAGGGAGCGTTGCACTGTTGGAGGGTCAGTGCTGAGGGAGCGCCACACTGTTGGAGGGTCAGTGCTGAGGGAGCACCACACTGTCGGAGGTACAGTGCTGAGGGAGCGCCACACTGTCAGAGGGTCAATGCTAAGGGAGAGGGCACTGTCGGAGGGTCAGTGCTGAAGGAGTGCTGCACTGTTGGAGGGTCAGTGCTGAGGGAGCGCTTCACTGTTGGAGGGTCAATGCTGAGGGAGCGCTGCACTGTCGGAGGGTCAGTGCTGAGGCAGAGGGCACTGTCGGAGGGTCAGTGCTGTGGGAATGCCGCACTGTCGGAGGGTCAGTGCTGAGGCAGAGGGCACTGTCGGAGGGTCAGTGCTGTGGGAATGCCGCACTGTCGGAGGGTCAATGCTGAGGGAGTGCTGCACTGTCAGAGGGTCAGTGCTGAGGGAGTTATTTCAGATTTTCAGCATCCACAAGTGAGGATGAGGAAAAGACTGTATTTTCTGCATATCCCACTTCACTACAATCTGCATTAACACATCTACTACAACCTGAAATAACATGTTTTCTACAAGCTTAGATTAGATTACTTATAGTGTGGAAGCAGGCCCTTCAGCCCAACAAGTCCACACCGACCCGCCGAAGTGCAACCCACCCAGACCCATTCCCCTACACCTAACACTACGGGCAATTTAGCATGGCTAATTCACCGAACCTGCACATTTTTGGATTGCGGGAGGAAACCGGAGCACCCGGAGGAAACCCACGCAGACACGGGGAGAATGTGCAAACTCCACACAGAGAGTCTCCTGAGGCAGGAATTGAACCCGGGTCTCTGGTGTTGTGAGGCAGCAGTGCTAACCACCGTGCCACTGTGCTGTACTAGATGTTTTCATACAGGTTATAGTAGATGTGTTAATACAGGTTGCAGTAAACGTTGTAATACAGGTTTTAATAGACGTGTTAATGCAGGTTTAAGTAGACGTGTTAATACAGCTTGTAGTAGACGTGTTAATACACCCTGTTGTAGATGTTTTAATACAGGTTGTAGTAGACATGTTAATACAGGTTAGATTAGATTAGTTACAGTGTGGAAACAGGCCCTTCGGCCCAACAAGTCCACACCGCCCCGCCGAAGCGCAACCCACCCATACCCCTACATTTACTCCTTACCTAACACTATGGGCAATTTAGCATGGCCAATTCACCTGACTTGCACATCTTTGGACTGTGGGAGGAAACCGGAGCACCCGGAGGAAATCCACGCAGACACAGGGAGAACGTGCAAACTCCACACAGTCAGTCGCC
This sequence comes from Chiloscyllium plagiosum, assembly GCF_037043375.1. Lineage (NCBI taxonomy): Eukaryota > Metazoa > Chordata > Chondrichthyes > Orectolobiformes > Hemiscylliidae > Chiloscyllium > Chiloscyllium plagiosum. The sequence goes on along the minus strand of NW_028270162.1, from coordinate 4,895,055 downwards.
TGAGGCGGGAATTGAACCCGGGTCTCTGACGCTGTGAGGCAGCAGTGCTAACCACTGTGCCACTGTGCCGCCATGCCACCGTTGTTGTAGATGTTTTAATACAGTTTTTAATATACGTGTTAATAAAGGTTACAGTGGATGTGTTAATACAGCTTGTAGTAGACATGCTAGTATTAACACAGCCTGTATTAACACGTCTAATACAAGCTGTATTAACACATCTACTATAACCTGTATGAAAACATCTACTATAACCTGTATAAACACGTCTACTACAAGCTGTATTAACACGTCTACGAAAAGCTGTATTACAACGTCTACTACCACTTGTATTAACACATTTACCACAACCTGTATTAACACGTCTACTACAAGCTGTATTAACATGTCTAAAACAACCTGTATTAACACATCTACTACAACCGAATGAACATGTTACTACAAGCTGTATTAACTCGTCCACTACAACCTTTATTAACATGTCTACTACAACTTGTATTAAAAAATCTACAACAACCTATATTAAAACGTCTACTAAAAGCTGTATTAAGACATCTACTACAACCTGTATGAAAACATCTACTACAATCTGTATATTTACGTCTAATACAAGCTGTATTAACACGTCTACTAAAACCTGTATTACAACGTCTACCACAGCCTGACAAAACAGACAGTGATTCTCCCTTGTTGGAGATGGACCGCAAGTGGTGGGGTACAGGCTGTAGCAGGTGGTGAGGGGTGGGGGGTGATGGCTGAGTTAAAGGAGACGGTTATGACCCTGACCTATTTTGCACCGACCCCAGTGAATCCTACAAAGCAACCAACTCCCAACAGATTTTTACAAATTCGATTTTAACAAAAACATGTTTTTCCCAATAACTCATAAATATAAAGCAGAAAGCTAATAAAAATATTCCAGCATTGTCTCCTGTGCACTGTCTAATGCTTTCAAACAAATGTTCAGATTATTCTTTTATTGTCTGACATTCTGGAGATACAACTGCCACAATAGCTCGGTTTCCCATCGACAGTACACACTCGCTGTGAGCATCGTAAATAGATTAGTTGCCAGTGTAATTGCATTTATTTATTCCTCCTTAGAGACAGACAGTGAGTCACTGGTTGAAATTAAAAGTTTCTTGGCATCTGGGAGTGAACACTACCTCACTGCCAAGCAGTCACAGACTGGAATAAAGACAGAGATAACCTGTGCGTTTTTGACAATGGTGCCCTGTGTTTGAGTACATGGGCCATGGATCATTAACAATAAGTCAGCACGGTAGACAGTGTTCAGACTGGTCAAAGCCCATATGCTTCAGGCTGGGGGATTCCTTTTCTCTCTGTATTTTTCATCTGTTTTCTTTTTCTTCTTTCTTTCTTCTTCATCTTCGGGGCTGGAGCGGTATCAGCAGGGCGTTGGCAGCAGCATTGGTGCCAAGGATCAGGACTCCTGGTGGTGGTAGGCCTGGAGCTTGGACTCCTGGTGGTGGTAGGCCCAGAGTTTGGACGTCTGTGGAGACAGGCCAGGAGCCTGGATTCCTGGAGTCCGTAGCTCTAGAGTCTGGATGCCTGGTGGCAGTAGGCCCTCAGCCTGGATTCCTGGCAGTGGTAGGCCTGGAGCCTCGACTCCTGGTGGTGTTGGCACGGATGCAGAGGCAGCAGTAGAACAGGGACTCTTGGGCATCAATGCTGTCATTGTTGTTCCCAGAGCAGGGACACCTTGAGGTGTGGAACACCTTTCAGAGACCTCACAGAAACCCTGAAGCTGTGCTTGAGACCTCAGTTTGATCAGAAGTTAAATATAGATTTAGAATTTAGATTTAGAATTTATTGTCATGTACTCAAATACAGAAGTGCAGGGAGCTCAGAGAAAAGTGTACAATGAAAAATTGAACTCAAGTAACTTCTGTTTATCCTTACTGTAACTCAAATGGCTCCAGGCCGTGATGACAAAAACACCTACCACTGTATCTTCCAGATGTATGTTACCATTCATTCAGTTCCAGAAAAAAAAACATTCTTCAAAGAGGGAGTAGCAAGATTCAAAAGTGGACACACACATACACTCCCACATTCACACTCTCACATGCACAGACACAACACACCCACAACACAGTCACTCACACAGTCTCTCACAAACACATGCACGCATGCACATGCTCACACACAGTCACTCACAAGCACACAGTCACACTAACACACACACTCTTACACATGCACATTCATACACGCACATGCTCACACGCGCGCACACATATTAACTCACACACACACAGACGCACACACAGGTGCACACACACACACTCAAACACACACAAGCTCACACTCACAATCACACACACATTCACACACATTCGTGTGTGCACACACACTCACACACTCACACATACACACTCACAAACACACACTCACACTCACACGGACACACATGAAAGCAAACACAGATGCACACACTCTCACACACATACACACACTTTTGCACAAACACAAGCACTTGCACACATACTCACACACACACATGCTGACACACGCTGACATACACACACACAGTCACACACACGCTGACACACACACGCACACTCACACACACTCTCTCACACACACACACTCACTCATACATACACAGGCACACACGCACACAGACACAAATGCTGATACACAGACATACACACACACAAGCACACATACATTCACACATATAGATACATGCAAACACCCACACACATGCAGACACAAACACAAACACCCACACATACACACACTGTCTTACACACACACACACAGGCACACACTCTCACACACACAGACACTGGCCAAGATTGAAAGATACAATTAAATGAGTGGGGAAACAACAGCAGAGTTTTGTTTTAAAGTAACAAGTGCACTGATGATAAAATGGCACCAACGGGAGTAGTTTAACACTGCTGGAGTGATCAGAACTGGAGTGGTTACCATCGCAACACTTGATGTTACCTGTCATGAGTGAAAGAGGTGGTTAAGTCATCCAGTGAGTGCAAACTAACAGTGAGGCCCCTCACTGGGGAACAGCACAATGAATGGGAGAGCAGATTGCATTCTGGCCTGGTCCATCAACCAGCCAGCCATGGGGTTTGAGACGTAATGGCAGTGTGAGCCATTACAGCACAGCAAGCTGCCAGTACTCACAGCGAGTTGTTCTACAGATTGGAAAGAAATACTAAGTCGAATTAGGGTCAGGAACACAGCTCAGTTGGACACATATTCAGGACCTGGGACAGCGCCAGATTTATAGAGTCACGGAGTCATAGAGATGTACAGCACGCAAACAGACCCTTCGGCCCAACTCATCCATGCCGACCAGCTATCCCAACCTAATCTAGTCCCACCTGCCAGCACCTGGCCCATACCCTTCCAAACCCTTCCTATTCATATACCCATCCAGATGCCTTTTAAGTGATGTAATTGTACCAGCCTCCACCAGTTCCTCTGGCAGCTCATTCCATACACGCATTACCCTCTGCATGGAAAAATTGCCCCTTAGGTCCCTTTTATATCTTTCACCCTCACCCTAAACCTATGGCCTCTAGTTCTGGACTCCCCTACTCCAGGGAAAAGACCTTATCTATTTATCCTATCCATGCCCCGCATGATTTTATAAACCTCTATAAGCTCACCCCCCAGCCTCTGACACTCCAGGAAAAACAGCCCCAGCCTATTCAACCTCTCCCTATAACTCAAATTCTCCAACCCTGGTGACATCCTTGTAAATCTTTTCTGAACCCTTTCAAGTTTCACAACATCCTTCTGATAGGAAGGAGACCAGAATTACATGCAATATTCCAACAGTTGCCTAACCAATGTCCTGTACAGCCACAACATGACCTCCCAATTCCTGTACTCAATATACTCGAACCAATAAAGGAAAGCATACCAAACACCTTCTTCACTATCCTATCTACCTGCGACTCCACTTTCAAGGAGCTATGTATCTGCACTTCAAGGTCTCTTTCTTCAGGAACACTCCCTAGGAACTTACCATTAAGTGTATAAGTCCTGCTAAGATTTGCTTTCCCAAAATGCAGCAGTTCGCATTTATCTAAATTAAACTCCATCTGCCACTCCTCAACCCATTGGCCCATCTGATCAAGATCCTGTTGTAATCTGAGGTAACCTTCTTCGCTGTCCACTACACCTCCAATTTTGGTGTCATCTGCAAACTTACTAACTATACCTCATATGCTCGCATCCAAATCATTTATATAAATGATGAAAAGTAGTGGACCCAGCACCGATCCTTGTGACACTCCACTAGTCACAGGCCTCCAGTCTGAAAAACAACCCTCCACCACTACCCTCTGTCTTCTACCTTTGAATCAGTTCTGTATCCAAATGGCTAGTTCTCCCTGTATTCCATAAGATCTAACCCTGCTAACCAATCTCCCATGAGAAACCTTGTTGAATGCCTTACTGAAGTCCATATAGATCACATCTACTGCTCTGCCCTCATCAATCCTCTTTGTTACTTCTTCAACTTCAGGTAGCCTGTACTACACTCATGCGAATTTCAAGGCAGATGAGTGTTAAGGCAGAGAAGTGGGAAGTGATTACCTTCAGTCAGAAGGATCAAGAGAGGCAAATAATCAAAAGGATACCATTTTGAAAAGGAGGCAGGAACACCAGCCTGTTGAGACATTTGTTAAATCAACAGTGTAGGATTCTGAAGTATATCACATTCTGCTAAACCTTCTGTTGTAGATCTGTATTAGACTCTGATATCATATTTTAGCAAGTGTGTTAGAGAATGGATGCTATCGAGGAGCTGGAGTCTGAAGGCATTAATGGCACAATGATAGAAATTCAGGTTCAAATGCAGCCATTGCAAGTGGTGGAATCTGTATTTAATTAATCAAATCTGGAATTTAAATCTAGTCTCAGTGATGGTGACCTTGACAACTAACATTGACTGTCGTAAAATGAAACCCATATTGGTCATTAATGCCCTTTAGGGAAGGAAATCTGCCATCCTTAACTGGTCTGGCCTACATGTGTCTCCAAACCCATGGCATAGGCCAAAGAAGTCTCTCAGTTCAGGCCTTGCTGGCAATGCCTACATCCATGGAAAAACAAACAACAGAAAATGGCCAAGCTGTAGGAGAGGGTTGAGCAGGAATGATCTCAAATGGCCTCAGGGACGGGAGGGTGGAGGAGGAGGGGAGTTGGTTTAGTTACCTGGTTAAGTCACGGATGGCAGAGAAGGTGAAGAGGTGATTTCATAGGTCATCACAATAGGGTACACAGTACTGTTTTGTCCAAGCAAATGATGAGAAATGGTTTCCAGTGATGGAAGGCCATTTTTGACCAGTCTTTTTATGATATTTGCAGTGAGTATGTGTTCGAAGGCTGAAGGGTTAGAATCAAAGTTACTGTCTCAGCTGTGCGGCCAGAATATAATGTACTTGAAAAATTATCAGAGCATTTATTTGTATAAATAATGACAGAGAGCTGTATGGTTCTTCTCAGGCAATTGCTGACATAACTAAAGGCCAAAACATCAGAATGTAGGAATTAGGAAGCAATATGGGCTATTCAGAGCCTTTAAGCTTACTTTGCCATGGACTAAGAAAATGACTGCTCTGAGGTGGCTTTGACTCCACTTGCCTGCCTGTCCTCCATAATCCCTGTCAATCAAAGCTAACTCAGCTTTGGATATTTTTAATGACCCAGCCTACTCTGGGTGCTGGGAGGATTTCAAATATTATCGTCTTTCTGAGATAAGAAGTTCTTCTTATGATTAGCAAGGTTAGATCTCATGGAATAAAGGAGAACGAGCCATTTGGATAAAGAACTTGCTCAAAGGTAGAAGACAGAGAGTGGTGGTGGAGGGTTGTTTTTCAGACTGGAGGCCTGTGGCCAGTGGAGTGCCACAAGGATCGGTGCTGGGTCCACTACTGTTTGTCATTTACATAAATGCGTTGGATGCGAGCATAAGAGGTACAGTTAGTAAGTTTGCAGAGGACACCAAAATTGGAGGTGTAGTGGACAGTGAAGAGGGTTACCTCAGATTACAACAGGATCTGGACCAGATGGGCCAATGAGCTGAGGAGTGGCAGATGGAGTTTAATTCAGATAAATGTGAGGTGCTGCATTTTGGGAAAGCAAATCTTAGCAGGACTTATACACTTAATGATAAGGTCCTTGGGAGTGTTGCTGAACAAAGAGACCTTGGAGTGCAGGTTCATAGCTCCTTGAAAGTGGAGTCGCAAGTAGATAGGATAGTGAAAAGGCGTTTGGTATGCTTTCCTTTATTGGTCAGAGTATTGAGTACAGGAGTTGGGATGTCATGTTGTGGCTGTACAGGACATTGGTGAGGCCACTTTTGGAATATTGCGTGCAATTCTGGTCTCCTTCCTATCGGAAAGATGTTGTGAAACTTAAAAGGCTTCAGAAAAGATTTACAAGGATGTTGCCAGGGTTGGAGGATTTGAGCTATGGGGAGAGCTGAATAGGCTGGGACTGTTTTCCCTGGAGCGTGGGAGGCTGAGGGGTGACCTTATAGAGGTTTACAAAATTATGAGGGGTATGGATAGGATAAATAGACAAAGTCTTTTCCCTGGGTTCGGGGAGTCCAGAACTAGAGGGCATAGGTTTAGGGTGAGAGGGGAAAGATATAAAAGGGACGTAAGGGGCAACTTTTTCATGTAGAGGGTGGTACGTGTATGGAATGAGCTGCCAGAGGATGTGGTGGAGGCTGGTACAATTGCAACATTTAAGAGGCATTTGGATGTGTATATGAATAGGAAGGGTTTGGAGGGACATGGGCCGGTGCTGGCAGATGGGACTAGATTGGGTTGGGATATCTGGTCGGCATGGACGGGTTGGACTCTATGTTAAATGGGAGGTCAGGTAGTTCAAAACTGTGTCCCCTTGTTCTAGAACCTCCATAAGGGGAAGCATTTGCTCAGTATCCAACCTGTTCACCCCTCACAGGATCTTATACATTGCAGTAGGATCACCTCTCACTCTACCCAGCCCGAATGTCCATAGATCCTCCTGCTGAATCTTTCCGTACAAGACAGTTGTCTTCCTTGTAGGAATTTTGACTGAATCTACTCTGAACTGTCCCCTGTGCAAGAACGGACCTTGTTTGGTGACCAAAACTGATGCCAGCACTGGAGGTGCAGACTCCCCAATACCCTGTACAGAGGTAGCAAATCCTCCCTACTTTTATATCGCAATCCCCTTGCAATAAACGCCAACGTTCTGTTTACATTCCTTACGACTTGTTTGGTGAATCATGCCCAAGGACATTCAGATCCTTCTGTAACACTTCTGCTCCAGGTTTTCTCCAATTAAATAATACTGTTGATTTATTCTTCCTACTGAAGTGGACAATCTCACATTATACTCCATCTCGTAACATTTTGCCTAGTCACTAAACCCATCCATATCCCTCTGAAGACTCTGTGTAAATGAGGACCAATATTCTAACGTAGAGAGATGAAGTCGAGTGCACATTTTGAAAGCAGGCACATACCTTTCAAAGGGGAATTGTATTGAAATGAATTAAAGAACTATGGGGAGAAGGCTTTGCTCTTTAAAAGAGCTTGCATAGGTATGATGGGCTGAATGGGCTGCAAAGTATCATTTAGAGATAGCTCCCTAATTGATACACCTTAATATTCCAAAGGGTGGAAAGAGCTCTGTGTGCTACAGCAGCCAAAGTTCAATGTAACACAGTCAATGACAGATTACTTAAATTTATTTCATTATAATAACGTTTGATGCATATCATTTGAGACTACATGTGTGGTGAGAGGGACAGGCAGGTATCTTAGGCTTTGGTTGTCCCCTAAGCTCTTTCCCACTGGGGGATTTCCTCACTCTATGTTGTTCGAACAACCTCAGCTTTGATAGACGTGTTAATACAGGTTGTAGTAGACGTGTTAATACAGCTTTTAGTAGACGTGTTAATACAAGTTGTAGTAGACTTTTTAAAAACAGGTTGTAGCAGAAATGTTAACACAGGTTGTAGCAGATGTGTTAATAGAGCTGTAGTAGACGAGTTGATACAGGTTGCAGTAGACATGCTAGTACAGCTTGTAGATGTGTTAATACAGGTTGTAGTAGATGTGTTAATACAGCTTGTTGTAACATGTTAATACAGGTTGTAGTAGACGGGTTAATGCAAGTTGTAGTAGACGTGTTTATACAGGTTGAAGTAGACATGTTAATACAGGTTGTAGTAGACTGGATAATACAGGTTGTAGTAGACTGGTTCATGCAGATTGTGGTAGACCTGTTAATACAGCTTGTAATAGATTTGTTAATACAGGTTTTAGTAGACATGTTTATAAAGGTTGCAGTAGACATGTTAATCCAGGTTGCAGTATACCTATTAATTCAGCTTCTAGTAGACATGATAATACAGGTTGTAGTAGATGTGTTAATGCAGCGTGCAGTAGATGTGTTAATACAGATTGTAGTAGACTGGTTAATGCAGGTTGTGGTAGATGTGTTAATACAGCTTGTAATAGATTTGTTAATACAGGTTTTAGTAGACGTGTTTATAAAGGTTGCAGTATACCTATTAATTCAGCTTTTAGTAGACGTGTTAATACAGGTTGTAGTAGATATGTTAATGCAGCGTGCAGTAGATGTGTTAATACAGTTTGTAGTAGACATGTTAATATAGGTTGTAGTAGGCACGTTAATACTGCTTGCAGTAGACGTGTTAATACAGGTTGTAATAAATGTGTTGTAACATATTAATACAGGTTGTAGTAGACGTGTTAATACAGGTTGTTGTAGATCTGTTAATACAGGTTGTAGCAGACGGGTTAATGCAAGCTGTAGTAGATGTGTTAATACAAGTTGTTGTAGATCTGTTAATACAGCTTGTAGTAGATGTGTTAATACAGCTTGAACTAGACGTATTAATACAGATTGTAGTTGGTGAGTTAATACAGCTTGTAGTAGTTATAGTAGATGTGTTAACACAGCTTGTAGTATACGTGTTAATACAGGTTTAATTGACGTGCTTATACAGGTTGAAGTAGACGTTTTAATACAGGTGGTAGTAGACGTGTTAATGCCGCTTCTAGTAGGCTTGTTAATACAGGTTATAGTAGACATTTTAATACAAGCTGTAGTAGATGTGTTAATGCAGGTTGTAGTAGACATGTTAATACAGGTTGTAGTAGACTGGTTAATGCAGGTTGTGGTAGACATGTTAATACAGCTTGTAATAGATTTGTTATTGCAGGTTTTAGTAGACGTGTTTATAAAGGTTGCAGTAGACATGTTAATACAGGTTGCAGTATACCTATTAATTCAGCTTCTAGTAGACATGTTAATACAGGTTTAGTAGACGTGTTAATTCAGGTTGTAGTAGATGTGCTAATACAGCATGCAGTAGACGTGTTATTACAGTTTGTAGTAGGCGTCTTAATACAGGTTGTAGTAGACATGTTAATATAGGTTGTAGTAGACATGTTAATACAGCTTGCAGTAGATGTGCTAATAAAGATTGTAATAAATGTGTTGCAACATATTAATACAGGTTGTAGTAGATGTGTTAATACAGCTTGTCGTAACATGTTAATACAGGTTGTAGTAGGCGGGTTAATGCAAGTTGTAGTAGACGTGTTTATACAGGTTATAGTAGAACTGTTAATACAGCTTGTAGTAGATGTGGTAATACAGATTGTAGTAGACGTGTTTATATAGGTTGTTGTAAATGTTTTAATACAGGTTGTAGTAGACGTGTTAATGCCGTTTCTAGTAGGCTTGCTAGCACTGCTTGTAGTAGATGTGTTAATACAGGTTATAGTAGACATTTTAATACAAGTTGTAGTAGACGCGTTAATACAGGTTGTAGTAGACGTGTTAATGCAGGTTGTGGTAGATGGGTTAATGCAGGTTGTGGTAGATGTGTTAATACAGGTTTTAGTAGACATGTTTATAAAGGTTGCATTAGACATGTTAATACAGGTTGCAGTATACCTATTAATACAGATTGTAGTAGACATGTTAATACAGGTATGGTAGATGTGTTAATGCAGCGTGCAGTAGACATGTTAATACAGGTATGGTAGATGTGTTAATGCAGTGTGCAGTAGACATGTTAATACAGGTTGTAGTAGATGTTTAATACAGTTTTTAATAGACATGTTAATAAAGGTTGTAGTGGGCGTGTTAATACAGCTTGTAGTAGACGTGCTATTACAGCTTGTAGTAAAAACGTTAATTCAGATTGTAGTAGACGTGTTAATGCAGTTTGTAGTAGTCTTGGTAATACAAATTTTAGTAGACATTTTAATACAGTGGATGTTTTGATACAGGTTATAGTAAACGTGCTAATACAGCTTGTAGTAACATGTTCATACGGGTTGCAGTGGACATGTCAATGCAGCTTGTGTAGATGTTTTAATATGGGTTGTAGTACATGTGTTAATACAGCTTGTAGTATCATGTTAATACATATTTTAGTAGACGTGCTTACATAGGTTGTTGTCGATGTGTTAATACAGCTTGTAGTAGATGTGTTAATACAGCTTGTAGAAGACATGTTAATACAGGTTTTAGTAGATGTGTTAATACAGGTTTTAGTAGATGTGTTAATACAGGTTGTAGTAGGCGTGTTAATACAGCTTGCAGTAGATGTGCTAATACAGGTTGTAATAAATGTGTTGCAACATATTAATACATGTTGTAGTAGATGTGTTAATACAGCTTGTCGTAACATGTTAATTCAGGTTGTAGTAGACATGTTAATACAGGTTGTAGTAGACGGGTTAATGCAAGCTGTAGTAGACGTGTTTATAATGGATGCAGTAGACGTGTTAATACAGGTTGTAGTAGATCTGTTAATACAGGTTGTAGTAGACATGTTAATACAGGTTGTAGTAGACTGGTTAATACATGTTGTGGTAGACGTGTTAATACAGCTTGTAATAGATTTGTTAATACAGGTTTTAGTAGACGTATTTATAAAGGTTGTAGAAGACATGTTAAGTCAGGTTGAAGTATACCTATTAATTCAGCTTCTAGTAGACATGTTAATACAGGCTTAGTAGACGTGTTAATACAGGTTGCAGTAGACATATTAATACAGGTTGTAGTAGGCGCGTTAATACAGCTTGCAGTAGATGTGCTAATATAGATTGTAATAAATGTGTTACAACATATTAATACAGGTTGTAGTAGATGTGTTAATACAGCTTGTCATAACATGTTAATACAGGTTGTCGTAGACCTGTTAATACAGGTTGCAGTAGACAGGTTAATGCAAGTTGTAGTAGACATGTTTATACAGATTGTAGTAAATCTGTTAATACAGCTTGTAGTAGATGTGTTAATACAGCTTGTACTAGACGTGTTAATACAGATTGTAGTAAGTGAGTTAATACAACTTGTAGTAGTTATGTTAGTACAGCTTGTAGTAGATTTTTTAATATAGATTGTAGTAGATGTGTTAATACAGATTGTAGTAGACGTGTTAGTACAGGGTTTAGTAGACGTGTTTATACAGGTTGTAGTAGACGTTTTAATACAGGTTGTAGTAGACGTGCTATTACAGCTTGTAGTAGACATGTTAATTCAGGTTGTAGTAGACGTGTTAATGCAGCTTGTAGCAGACTTGGTAATAAAGATTTTAGTAGACATTTTAATACAGGTTGTAATAGACGTGCTAATCCAGCTGGTAGTAACATGTTCAAACGGGTTGCAGTGGACATGTTAATGCAGCTTGTGTAGATGTTGTAATACAGATTGTAGTAGATGTGTTAATACAGCTTGTAGTATCATGTTAATACAGATTGTAGTAGATGTGTTAATATAGCTTGTAGTAGACATGTTAATACATGTTGTAGTAGACATGCTTACATAGTTTGTTATCGATGTTTCAATACAGCTTGTAGTAGATGTGTTAATACAGCTTGTAGAAGACATGTTAATACAGGTTGTAGTAGATGTGTTAATACAGATTGTAGTAGGTGCATTAATACAGCTTGCAGAAGATGTGCTAATACAGGTTGTAATAAATGTGTTGCAACATATTAATACATGTTGTAGTAGATGTATTAATACAGCGTGTCGTAACATGTTAATACAGGTTGTAGTAGACATGTTAATACAGGTTGTAGTAGACATGTTAATACAGGTTGTAGTAGACATGTTAATACAGGTTGTCATAGACCTGTTAATACAGGTTGTAGTAGACGGGTTAATGCAAATTGTAGTAGACGTGTTTATACCAGATGCAGTAGACATGTTAATACAGCTTGTAGTAGACATGTTAATACAGCTTGTAGTAGACATGTTAATACAGCTTGTACTAGATGTGTTAATACACATTGTAGTAGACGTGTTAATACAGCTTGTAGTAGATGTGTTAATACAAGTTTTAGTAGACGTGTTTATACAGGTTGAAGTAGATGTTTTAATATAGGTTGTTGTAAATGTTTTAATACAGGTTGTAGTAGGTGTGTTAATACCGCTTCTAGTAGGCTTGCTAGCACTGCTTGTAGTAGATGTGTTCATACTTCAACATTTAAATACAAGTTGTAGTAGACATGTTAATACACATTGTTGTAGGCATGTTAATACAGGTTGTAGTAGACGTGTTAATGCAGGTTGTGGTAGACGTATTAATACAGCTTGCAATAGATGTGTTAATACAGGTTTTAGTAATTGTGTTTATAAAGGTTGTAGTAGACATGTTAATACAGGTTGCAGTATACCTCTTAATACAGCTTGTAGTAGACATGTTAATACAGGTTTAGTCGACGAGTTAATGCAGCGTGCAGTAGACGTGTTAATAAAGGTTGTAGTAGTGTTTAATACAGTTTTGAATAGATGTGATAATAAAGGTTGTAGTGAACATGTTAATACAGCTTGTAGGGGACGTGCTAGTATAGCTTGTAATAGACATGTTAATTCAGATTATAGTAGACGTGTTAATGCAGGTTGTAGTTGACATGTTAATTCAGGTTGTGGTAGACTTGTTAATGCAGCTTGTAGTAGACTTGGTAATACAGATTAATACAGGTTGCAGTGAATGTTTTAATACAGGTTGTAGTAGACTTGCTAATACAGCTTGTAGTAACATGTTCATACAGGTTGCAGTAGACATGTTAATGCAGCTTGTGTAGACGTTTTAATACAGGTTGTAGAAGATATTTTAATACAGGTTGTAGTCGATGTGCTTGTAGTATCATGTTAATACAGATTGTAGTAGATGTGTTAATATAGCTTGTAGTAGACATGTTAATGCAGGTGTTAGTAGACGTGCTAATTCAGGTTGTAGTAGACGTGTTAAACAGGTTGTAGTAGACGTGTTAATACAGGTTGCTGTAGCTGTTATAATCCAGTTTTTAATAGACCTGTTAATAAAGGTTGTAGTAGACGTGTTAATACAGCTTATAGTAGACATGTTAATTCAGATTGTAGTAGATGTGTTAATAAAGGCTATGGTGGACGTGTTAATACAGCTTGTAGTCGATGTGCTAGTACAGCTTGTAGTAACATGTTCATACAGGTTGTAGTAGACGTGTTAATACAGCTTGTAGTAGATGTGTTAATACAGGTTGTGGTAAACATGTTAATACAGCTTGCAGTAGATGTGTTAATACAGGTTGTAGTAGACGTGTTAATACAGCTTGTAGTAGATGTGTTAATACAGGTTGTGGTAGATATGTTAATGCTATTTGTAGTAGACATGTTAATACAGGTTGTAGTGGACGTGTTAATACAGGTTGTACTGGATGTGTTAATACTGGGGGTTGTGGTAGACATGTTAACACAGCTTGTAGTAGATGTGTTAATACAGGTTGTGGTAGACATGTTAATACAAGTTGTAGTAGATGTGTTAATACAGCTTGTAATGGATGTGTTAATACTGGGGGCTGTGGTAGACATGTTAACACAGCTTGTAGTAGATGTGTTAATATAGGTTGTCGTAGACGTATTAATACAGCTTATAGGAGACGTGTTAAAACAGGTTGTAGTAGCCGTGTTAATACAGGTTGTAGTAGACATGTTAATACAACTTGGAGTGACATGTATATATAGGTTGATCATGGTGACCCGTGTGGGGACCGGATTACAGCATTCACCCTGATCTTTTCTTGTCCAGCTACCCTTCTGTCCAGGATCGGAACTTTCCCCCATCTGCAGACATGTAAAGAAATACACCTCAGGATGTCTCGAAACATTTTACAGCCAGCAAGGTACTTTAGATGTGTACTAACTAGTGTAATGCTGACAATTGGATAAAAACAATTCCAGTTTCCACAAAGAATGAGCCTTGCACTGTATCATGAAATGTTAATCCCAGACAGAGACTGGGATTAACATTTCATCCTAAAAATGACAGCTCTTGTCTGGGCTGGAGATAGGTCTGGAGAGGGGAGCCCTGGCAGAACCTGAACTGAACATCAGTGATTGGTTCTTGGTGAGCCAATGCTGCTTGTAGCAACATTTATGATTTCTTCCACTGCGTTATGAAATGATTGGGAGCAGACTGGTTTCATGTTACAGTTTGGATTTGTCCAAATTCTTGTGAACAGGGCATTCCTGGAAAATGGTCCACATTGTGACATCAGTAAAAGTGTGTTATACCTGGACAGGAACAGGTTTGTATCAACAAACACATTGATTTGGATCCCGTTTACCACCCCCCCCTCCCCCCACCACCGAGAAAAAGAATAGGAAATGGCTTCAGTGCAGGAAATTATATCACCACAGGAAATGACATCGCCAACCCAAGGAAACCCAAATGCATAAATAGAAAGTGGGCCACACCACCAGTGCTTCATCTAGAGGCTCACTGATGATATTACCTAGTATGGTGACGAACCGTCTGAAAATGAACCATCTAGCTCAGTGAGCAAACCTACATCCTGTACAGGAACAGTTTAGCTCAGGGCAGAATGTTCCATATCTCAGTCAATGTGCTGCTGGGAGACAGAAGCTTTGATGTATATGATGCATTCGATGTCAAATGGGATGGATGATATTGACTGCACAGTGCAACTTGTAATGTTGGAGACTGAGAATGACAACCTCTTTTGGCATTCTGCCTGAAGAAAGCTGTGAAGGACACCACGTTTTCCCAGGCTTTGCTGGCAGTGGGATTTGTAGTCCTATCTACAGTGGTAATCTGTGTTGTTACTTCAACAGCATTGCTTGTTGCTACTACTGGCATTCCCTGCTCCATTTCTCGGAGAAAGTGAGGACTGCAGATGCTGGAAAAGCACTGCAGGTCAGGCAGCATCAAAGGATATGCCGGGTGCTGGCAGGTGGGCCTAGATTGGGTTGGGATATATCTGGTCGGCATGGACGGGTTGGACTGAACAGTCTGTTCCCGTGCTGTACATCTCTATGACTCTAAGCCTTTCATTCCTAATGAAGGTCTTACGCCTGAAATGTCAACTCTCCTCCTCCTTGGATGCTGCCTGACCTGCTGCACTGTTCCAACACCACAGTTTACTACTCCATTCCTCACTGAGCCGGGGACATGGTGCTGTGGCACACCAAGGGAAGGCTAAGACAGTCAGTAGACACCAGCTTCTGGTAGAGTACAAAGAACAAAGAAAGAACAAAGAAAATTTACAGCCAGGAACAGGCCCTTCGGCCCTCCAAGCCTGAGCCGATCCAAATCTACTGTCTAAACCTGTCGGCCAATTCCTAAGCATTTATATCCCTCTGCTCCCCACCTACTCATGCATCTGTCCAGACACATCTGAAATGAATCTATCGTGCCTGCCTCTACCACCTCTGCTGGCAACGCGTTCCAAACGCCCACCACCCTCTGTGTGAAGTACTTACCGCGTGTATCCCCCCTAAACATTCCACCTCTCACCTTGAAAGCGTGACCTCTCGTTATTGAATCCTTCACCCTGGGAAAAAGCTTGTCTCTATCCACCCTGTCTATACCCTTCATGATTTTTAAACCTCAAACTCCTTTAGTTTAGTGAAAATAAACCTAGAGGAGAAAATGAGGGCTGCAGATGCTGGAGATCAGAGCTGAAAATGTGTTGCTGGAAAAGCGCAGCAGGTCAGGCAGCATCCAGGGAACAGGAGAATCGACGTTTCGGGCATAAGCCTCTCATTCCTGAAGATGAGAGCCTCTCATTCCTGAAGAAGGGCTTATGCCCGAAACGTCGATTCTCCTGTTCCCTGGATGCTGCCTGACCTGCTGCGCTTTTCCAGCAACACATTTTCAGCTCTGAAAATAAACCTAACCTACTCAACCTCTCTTCATAGCTAGCACCTTCCATACCAGGCAACATCCTCGTAAACCTTCTTTGCACTCTCTCCAAAGCTTCCACATCCTTTTGGTAATGTGGCGACCAGAACTGTACACAGTATTCTAAATGCGGCCGAACCAATGTCTTGTACAATTTTAACATGACTTGCCCAGCTCTTATACTCAATACCCTGTCCGATGAAGGCAAATATACTATATGCCTTCTTGACCACTCTATTCACCTGTGCAGCAATCTTCAGGATACAATGGACCTGAACTCCCAGATCTCTCTGCCCAACAATTTTTCCCAAGGCTCTTCCATTCATTGTATCATTCGCTCTAGAATTAGACTTGTCTAAATGCATCACCTCACATTTGTCTGGACTGAAAGCCATCTGCCACTTTTCCGCCCAACTCTCCAGTCTATCTATATTCTCCTATATTCTTCGAGAGTCCCTTATGCTGTCTGCCACTGCACCCGTCTTTATTTTGCTGAAGCCAGGATTTAGGGCCTGAGATTTTGCAAAAAGTAGCATTTGTCATGGAACAAGAATGTCGTAAGATGTAACACAAATTGATTTTAGAAGGCGTTTGAAAGGATGTCTCACAACAATTGCATTAGAAAAATTCAAACCCTTACTCTAAGAGGAAAGGTAATCTGCAGCTTGTATGGAACATTTGCTGATGGACAGCAAACAGAGCTGGAATGAATGTATTCAGTTTGAATTGAACCACAATTGCACTGGAGATCTACCACATTGAGGTATGGAAGAGTGGGCCCTGAACATCAATGCAGCAAGTCTGGAAGGACATGAAATAACACTATGGAAGGTGTATAGGTTAACAGCAAACGTGTGAAATCAATTTAAGGTGAAAAAGTGAATATTGTGAACCAGTCATGAGAATATACAGAGATGTTGCTGGATGTGAATAAACACCAACACCCAATAAGATCCTGAGGGAACTTGACCAGGTGGATGTGAAAAGGATCTTTCCTCTTGTGGGAAAGTTGAGGGCTCACTGTTTCAAAATGAGGGGGTGGCCACTTAAGATGGAGTTGAAGAAACATTCCTCTCTCAGAGGGCTGTGAGTGTTTGGAATTCCCCTCCACGAAAGGCAGTGGGTGCAGAATCTTTCAATATTTTAAAGGCAGAGGGAGATAGATTCTTGATGACCAAGGGGACGGAACATTATTGGGGATATGCAGGAATGGAGAGTCGAAGTTAACATCAAACCAGCCACAGTCCTATTGAACAGCAGAACAGGTTTGAAGGGCTGAGTGGTCTCCTCATGTTTCTTGCTCATAAATATATAATTGTTCAGAAGTGAGCGCAGATAAATAAGCCATGAAAATGATGGTCGGAGTTTTAGATTTTATAGAGGTACATCTTCCATGGTAAGTTTGTACAGAAGGTTGGTGTGGTCACTGTTGATGCATGGGACATAAGAGACCTTTAGACTTTACAACATGGATCACCTGGTCAATACTCAGGAGCTTTATATATATATTCTGAATGATTCTCAGGATGGGGGCTGAACTCTACTCAGAATATTTCTCAGGGCTGAACAATACTTGGAGTATTTCTTGGGGGTGAACTATACTCGGAATGTTTCTCAGGAGGGTGGAGACTTATGAAAGCTGTGAGCTGAAAGCAGACCAGAGTAAGGGACATAATTTGAAAATAAGTTGGCTCCTATTTAAGACAGTGATGTAGACAAGCTTTTTCTTTCAGAAGCTCATGAGCCTGTGTAATCAGAGAGTGGTGGAATCAGAGTAATTGAATATTTGTAAGACAGGATCGATGGAATCTTGCCTAATAAGTCAGTCAAAGGCTAGTGTGGGGTGGATGGCTTTGTGTACTCCCCAATCTGATTAGTAATGATTTTGTTGAATTACAGTCAGGCATAAGGGGCTACTCCTGCTCCTGATTCATTGGCTTGGAAATTGGGATTTTCCCACTGCAATATTGAGTAGTTAAAATGCTCATGTAAAGTGAGTGAGCGAAGACAATTTTCCATTGGTTGGGGAAGTCAACAATCAGGGGCATCAATTTAAACACTGAGGCCTGTGGAACACAGGATGCTCTAATTGGAATAGTGAAAGGAAATTGTCAGGGTGCATTGAATATGTGAAGCCTGGTGAAATAGTGTTTGGAAATCTGGGAGATTTTGAATTTACAGCAGCAACACAGATCACAGAGCCCAATGACATCACACTAATACTTCTGCTCTGCACAAACCTCCTCCTGTTCTGTGTCATCTCACCCATCAGTGTTTCCTTTCTCCCTTCTGTACTTAACCAGCTTCACAAGCAGCTTGGTTAGCTCAGTTGGCTGGTTTGCAATGCAGTGTGATACAGTGTGGGTTCGATCCCTGCACCGGCTGAGGTGACCATGAGGGTCTCTCCTTCTCAACCTCTCCCCCTGCCTGAGGCACGGTCACCCTCAGGTTAAACCAACACCAGTTGTGTCTCTCTCTCTATAATGACAGAGCAGCCCCGATGGTCTGGAAGTAACTATCATTGACCCAGCTTCACTTTATATAGTTGTATTTGTCTCAACCACTGAATATAGCAGCAAATCCCACAACCTTCCTGATAGGGAGAGTTCTCATTCAGTTTCTATTAGATTTATCTGTTGCCGAGAGATGCGAGGGAGGAGAGAAGGACATCTGGGAAGTCATATATTTGTGTGGTTGCATTACCCGAAACACTACTCGGGCAGTGTCTCCCACCCATCCTCCTCCTCTAACCAAAAAAAAAGGACCTGTGTGCCAGATTGGTAAGGTAACAAGGTTATTTTGTATTCCTTATTTTTTCAACAGTCTCTTTGGGAATTTAGAATAGTGGGAATGGAGGTTAGGGCAGTTGAATGTTACTCCTGCAGAATGTGGGAGGTAAGGGTCACCACTAGTGCACCTGCACCTCCACACACATCATCTATTGCATCCTCTGCACCCGATGTGGCCTCCTCTACTTGGGGAGCGTTTCAGAGAACACCTCTGGGACACCCGGACCAACCAACCCAACCACCCTGTGGCTCAACATTTCAACTCCCCCTCCCACTCCACCAAGGATATGCAGGTCTTTGGACTCCTCCATCGCCAGACCACAACAAAACGACGGTTGGAGGAAGAGCGCCTCATCTTCCGCCTAGGAACCCTCCAACCACAAGGGATGAACTCGGATTTCACCAGTTTCCTCATTTCCCCTCCCCCCACCTTGTCTCAGTCAAATCCATCGAATTCAGCACCACCTTCCTAACTTGCAATTTTTTTCCTGACCTCTCCGCCCCCACCCCAGTCTGACCTATCACCCTCACCTTGACCTCTTTCCATCTATCACATTTCCGATGCCCCTCCCCCAAGTCCCTCCTCCCTACCTTTTATCTTAGCCTGCTGGACAAACTTTCCTCATTCCTGAAGAAGGGCTTATGCCCGAAACGTCAATTCTCCTGTTCCCTGGATGCTGCCTGACCTGCTGCGCTTTTCCAGCAACACATTTTTCAGCTCACCACTAGTGTCCCTGCTGACTACATCTTTCTGGACAAGACCTTCAGCGAGGTTATACCAGAAAAGAGCAGAAGAGAGCAGACGATGAGGAAGGCAGAGAGGAGACAGGTGCAAGAGACCCCAGGGGAAGTACCTATCAGGAACAAGTTGAATCTTTTGGAAACAGTAGAGACAGATGACACTGCCAGTATGCGAGACAGCCAGGTCTGTCAATCAAAAATTGGCGCAGAGGCAGAGCGGAAGAGTCGGACATCGCACAGAGCAGTGGTAATAGGGGACTCCATAGTGAGAGGAACTGACCGGGGTTTTGTGGCAGCAGGCGGGACTTAAGGATGGTGTGTTGCCTCCCTGGTGCCAGGTTTAAAGACATCACAGACAGAGTGCAGGAAATCCTCAAGGACGAGGGTGAAGAGCCAGAGGTGGTGGTACATGTCGGCACAAATGATGTTGGGAAGAAGAGGAGGAACATATTACAGCGGGACTTTGGAGAACTAGGAAGAAGGCTGAAAAGCAGGACGTCCAAGGCGGTTATCTCCAGTTTGCTTCCAGTTCCTTGGGCTGGTGAGGCCAGAAACAGGGAGATAATGGACTTGAATGTGTGGCTGGGGAACTGGTGCAGGAAGCAAGGATTTAAATTCTTGGATCACTGGGGTATGTTTTGTGGCAAGCATAAATTATACAAGAGAGACGGTTTGCACCTTATTAGGTTGGGGACCAGCATTCTGGCAGGCAGGTTTGCTACTGCAACACAGCTGCGTTTAAACTAAGTAGCGGGGGGGAGGGGACAAACTGGATGTTTAAGAAGGAAATTGAAGGGAAAGTTAGAACAAGAGAAGTCAAGAAAGACAACTGTATCAATGAGGCAGAAAACTCAGAAAGGGATTGTGCTGTAAGGTTGAGTGAAATAGGAGTTGATGGGAAGGGTGAGGGCAGTAACAAATTAAAAATACTATACATGAATGCACGAAGCATAAGAAATAAGATGGATGAGCTTGAGGCTCTTTTGGAAATTGGCAGATACGATATTGTGGGGATAACTGAGACGTGGCTTCAAGTGGACAGGGCCTGGGAAATGAATATTCAAGGCTACACGTGCTATCGTAAGGACAGACTGACGGGCAGAGGGGGTGGGGTGGCCATGTTGGTAAGGGATGATATACAGTCCCTTGCGCGGGGGGACCTAGAATCAGGGGATGTAGAGTCAGTGTGGATAGAGCTGAGAAATTCTAAAGGTAAAAAGACCCTCTTGGGAGTTATCTACAGGCCCCCAAACAGTAGTCGGGATGTCGGATGTAAGTTGAATCAGGAGCTGAAATTGGCCTGTCGCAAAGATGTTACTACAGTCGTTATGGAGGATTTCAACATGCAGGTAGACTGGGAGAATCAGGATAGTACTAGACCTCAAGAAAGAGACTTTGTGGAGTGCCTCCGAGATGGATTCTTAGAGCAGCTGGTGCTGGAGCCTACCAGGGAGAAGGCAATTCTTGATCTGGTATTGTGCAACAAACCAGAATTGGTCAGGGACCTCGAAGTGAAGGAGCCATTGGGAAGTAGTGACCATAATACAATAAGCTTCAATCTGCAATTTGAGAGGGAGTGGGTACAATCGGAAGTAACAATATTTCTGTTGAATAAAGGGAACAATGGAACTATGAGGGAGGAGCTGGCCAAAGTTCAATGGTGCAATACCTTAGCAGGGATGACAGTGGAGGAACAATGGCGGATATCTCTGGGTATAATGCAGAAGATGAAGGATCAGTTCATTCCAAAAAGGAAGAAAGATCCCAGGAGGAGGCATGGGTGGCCGTGGCTGACGAGGGAAGTTAAGGAACATATAAAGTTAAAGGAGAAAAAGTATAACATAGCAAAGATAAGTGGGAAAACAGAGGACTGGGAAGCTTTTAAAGAACAACAGAGGATTACTAAGAAGGAAATACGCAGAGAAAAAATGAGGTACGAAGGTAAACTGGCCAAAAATATAAAGGAGGATTGTAAAAGCTTTTTTAGGTATGTGAAAGGCAAAAAAATGGTTAAGACTAAAATTGGGCCCTTGAAGACAGAAACAGGGGAATATATTAAAGGAACAAAGAAATGGCAGAAGAGTTGAATTGGTACTTCAGATCTGTGTTCACTGGGGAAGACACAAGCAATCTCCCTGAGGTAACAGTGGCTGAAGGACCTGAACTGAAAGGAATTTATATTTGCCAGGAATTGGTGTTGGAGAGACTGTTAGGTCTGAAGGTTGATAAGTCCCCGGGGCCTGATGGTCTACATCCCAGGGTACTGAAGGAGGTGGCTCGAGAAATCGTGGATGCGTTGGTGATTATTTTCCAGCGTTCGATAGATTCGGAATCATTTCCTGCGGATTGGAGGGTGGCTAATGTTGTACCACTTTTTAAGAAAGCAGCGAGAGAGAAAGCAGGAAATTATAGACCAGTTAGTCTGACCTCAGTGGCAGGAAAGATGCTGGAGTCTATTATAAAGGATGAAATTACGACACATCTGGATAGTAGTAAGAGGATAGATCAGAGTCAGCATGGATTTATGAAGGGGAAATCATGCTTGACTAATCTTCTGGAATTTTTTGAGGATGTAACTCTGAAGATGGATGAGGGAGATCCAGTAGATGTAGTGTACCTGGACTTTCAGAAAGCTTTTGATAAAGTCCCACATAGGAGGTTAGTGAGCAAAATTAGGGTGCATGGTATTGGGGGCAAAGTACTAGCTTGGGTTGAAAGTTGGTTGGCTGACAGGAAACAAAGAGAAGTGATAAACGGCTCCATTTCGGAATGGCATGCAGTGACCAGTGGGGTACCGCAGGGATCAGTGCTAGGACTGCAGTTTTTTACAATATATGTTAATGATATAGAAGATAGTGTTAGTAATAACATTAGCAAATTTGCTGATGATACTAAGCTGGGTGGCAAGGTGAAATGTGAGGAGGATGTTAGGAGATTACAGGGTGACCTGGACAGGCTAGGTGAGTGGTCAGATGCATGGCAGATGTAGTTTAATTTGGAAAATGTATGGTTATCCACTTTGGTGGCAAGAACAGGAAGGCAGATTACTACCTAAATAGAATCAATTTAGGTAAAGGGGCAGAACATAGAGATCTGGGTGATCTTGTACACCAGTCAATGAAGGTAAGCATGCAGGTACAGCAGGTAGTGAAGAAGGCTAATAGCAAGCTGGCCTTCATAACAAGAGAGATTGAGTTTAGAAGCAAGGAGGTTCTTCTGCAGCTGCCTTTTTCTGTTGAGACCACACCTGGAATATTGTGTGCAGTTCTGGTCTTCAAATTTGAGGAAAGACATTTTGGCTATTGAGGGAGTGCAGCGTAGG
The DNA here is from genome assembly GCF_037043375.1 of Chiloscyllium plagiosum. Classification (NCBI taxonomy): domain Eukaryota; kingdom Metazoa; phylum Chordata; class Chondrichthyes; order Orectolobiformes; family Hemiscylliidae; genus Chiloscyllium; species Chiloscyllium plagiosum. The sequence continues at coordinate 4,871,972 of NW_028270162.1, read as the reverse complement.
TTCACGAGGTCAATTCCTGGAATGGTGGGACTACCTTATGCTGAAAGACTGGAGCGACTGGGCTTGTATACCCTTGAGTTTAGAAGACTGAGAGGGGATCTGATTGAGACATATAAGATTATTAAAGGATTGGACACTCTGGAGGCAGGAAACATGTTTCCGCTGATGGGTGAGTGCCGAACCAGAGGACACAGCTTAAAGATACGGGGTAGACCATTTAGGACTGAGATGAGGAGAAACGTCTTCACCCAGAGAGTGGTGACTGTGTGGAATGCTCTGCCGCAGAGGGCAGTGGAGGCCCACTCTCTGGATTCATTTAAGAAAGAGTTGGATAGAGCTCTCAAGGATAGTGGAATCAAGGGTTATGGAGATAAGGCAGGAACAGGATACTGATTAATGATGATCAGCCATGATCATATTGAATGGTAGTGCAGGCTCGAAGGGCAGAATGGCCTACTCCTGCACCTATTGTCTATTGTCTATTATGTGCAGGACATGCATCCAACTCCAGCTCCTCGAAAACCGCGTTAGGGAACTGGAGTTGGAGCTGGATGAACTTCGGATCATTCGGGAGGCAGAGGGGGTTATTGAGAGGAGTTACAGGGAGGTAGTCACTCCCCATATACAAGAAAAAGGCAGATGGGTTACAGTCAGGGGATGGAAAGGGAACCGGCAGGCAGTGCAGGGATCCCCTGTGGCCATTCCCCTCAACAATAAGTATACTGTTTTGAATACTGTTGTGGGGGACGACTTACCAGGGGAAAGCAGTGGGGTACAGGGCTCTGACACAGAGTCTGTCCCTGCTGCTCAGAAGGGAAGGGGGAAGAGGAGCAGAGGAATAGTCTTTGGGGACTCCATAGTTAGGGGGACAGACAGGAGGTTCTGTGGGGATGAGAGAGACTCACGGTTGGTGTGTAACCTCCCAGGTGCCAGGGTTCATGATGTCTCTGATCATGTTTTTGGGATCCTTAAGGGGGAATGGGAGCAGCCCCAAGTTATGGTCCACACAGGCACCAATGACATAGGTAGGAAGAGAGATGGGGATTTAAGGCAGAAATTCAGGGAGCTAGGATGGAAGCTTAGAGCTCGGACGAACAGAGTTGTTGTCTCTGGTTTGTTGCCCGTGCCACGTGCTAGAGAGGTGAGGAATAGGAAGCGAGAGGAGTTGAACACGTGGCTACAGGGATGGTGCAAGAGGGAGGGTTTTGGATTCTTGGATAATTGGGGCTTTTTCTGGGGGAGGTGGGACCTCTACAAGGAGGATGGTCTTCATCTGAACCAAAGGGGTACCAATTTCCCTGGGGGGGGATATTCGCTAAGGCTATTGGGGTGGGTTTAAACTAATCCAGCAGGGGGATGGGAACCAAAATTGTAGTTCGAGTATAGCAAAAGTTGAGAGTAGGGAGGTCCAAAATCAAGTTTCAGGGACACAAGATGGCACCGGCCATCTTGTTGGTTTGAAGTGTGTCTACTTCAACGCCAGGAGCATCCGGAATAAGGTGGGTGAACTTGCAGCATGGGTTGGTACCTGGGACTTCGATGTTGTGACCATTTCGGAGACATGGATAGAGCAGGGACAGGAATGGTTGTTGCAGGTTCCAGGATTTAGATGTTTCAGTAAGAACAGAGAAGATGGTAAAAGAGGGGGAGGTGTGGCATTGTTGGTCAAGGACAGTATTACAATTGCAGAAAGGATGTTTGGGGACTCATCAACTCTGGTAGTATGGGCTGAGGTTAGAAACAGGAAAGGAGAGGTCACCCTGTTGGGAGTTTTCTATAGGCCTCCGAATAGTCCCAGCGATGTAGAGGAAAGGATAGCAAAGATGATTCTCGATAGGAGTGAGACAGAGACAGGGTAGTTGTCATGGGGGACTTCAACTTTCCAAATATTGACTGGGAACACTATAGTATGAGTATTATAGATGGGTCAGTTTTTGTCCAGTGTGTGCAGGAGGGCTTCCTGACACAATATGTAGACAGGCCAACAAGGGGCGAGGCCACATTAGATTTGGTACTGGGTAATGAGCCTGGCCAAGTGTTATACTTGGAAGTAGGTGAGCACTTTGGTGACAGCGATCATAATTCTGTTATATTTACTTTAGTGATAGAAAGGGATAGGTGTATACCACTGGGCAAGAGTTACAGCTGGGGGAAAGGCAATTACAATGCAATTAGGCAAGATTTAGGAAGCATAGGATGGGGAAGGAAACTGCAGGGGATAGGCACATTAGAAATGTGGAGCTTATTCAAGGAAAAGCTACTGTGTGTCCTAGATAAGTATGTAACGGTCAGGCAGGGAGGAAGCTGTAGAGCGCGGGAGCCGTGGTTTACGAAGGAAGTGGAATCTCTGGTCAAGAGGAAGAAGAAGGCTTATGTTAGGATGAGATGTGAAGGCTCAGTTAGAGCGCTTCAGGGTTACAAGGTAGCCAGGAAAGACCTAAAGAGAGAGCTCAGAAGAGCCAGGAGGAGACATGAGAAGTTGTTGGCAGATAGGATCAGGCTAAGTCTGATCAAGCCCTAAGGCTTTCTGTAGGTATTTAAGGAATGAAAGAATGACGAGAGTAAGATTAGGGCCAATCAAGGATAGTCGTGGGAAGTTGTGTGTGGAGTCAGAGGAGATAAGGGAAGCACTTAATGAATATTTTTCGACAGTATTCATTCTAGAAAACGATAATGTTGTCGAGGAGATACAGGCTACTAGACGAGGTGGGATTGAGGTTCACATGGAAGAGGTATTAGAAATCCTGCAGAGTGTGAAAATAGATAAGTCCCCTGGGCCAGATGGGATTTATGCTAGGATCCTCTGGGAAGCCAGGGAGGAGATTGCCGAGCCTTTGGCATTGATCTTTAAATCGTCATTGTCTACAGGAATAGTGCCAGAAGACTGGAGGATAGCAAATGTGGTTCCCCTGTTCAAGAAGGGGAGTAGAGACAACCCTGGTAATTATAGACCAGTGAGCCTTACTTCAGTTGTTGGTAAAGTGCTGGAAAAGGTTATAAGAGAGAGGATTTACAATCATCTAGAAAAGAATAATTTGATTAGGGATAGTCAGCACGGTTTTGTGAAGGCTAGGTCGTGCCTCACAAACCTTATTGAGTTCTTTGAGAAGGAGACCAAATAGGTGAATGAGAGTAAACCGGTTGATGTGGTGTATATGGATTTCAGCAAGGCGTTCGATAAGGTTCCCCACAATAGGCAATTGTACAAAATGCAGAGGAATGGGATTGTGGGAGATATAGCAGTTTGGATCAGTAATTGGCTTGCTGAAAGAAGACAGAGGGTGGTGGTTGATGGGAAATGTTCAGCCTGGAGTCCAGTTACCAGTGGTGTACTGCAACGGTCAGTGTTGGGTCCACTGCTGTTCGTCATTTTTATAAATGACCTGGATGAGGGCGTAGAAGGGTGGGTTAGTAAATTTGCAGACGACACTAAGGTCGGTGGAGTTGTGGATAGTGATGAAGGATGTTGTAGGTTACAGAGAGACATAGATAAGCTGCAGAGCTGGGCTGAGAGGTGGCAAATGGAGTTTAATGCGGACAAGTGTGAGGTGATTCACTTTGGTCGGAGTAACCGGAATGCAAAGTACTGGGCTAATGGTAAGATTCTTGGTAGTGTAGAGGAGCAGAGAGATCTCAGTGTCCAGGTACACAGACCCTTGAAAGTTGCCACCCAGGTTGACAGGGTTGTTAAGAAGGCATACAGTGTTTTAGCTTTTATTAATAGAGGGATCGAGTTCTGGAACCTGAGGTTATGCTGCAGCTGTACAAAACTCTGGTGCGGCCGCACTTGGAATATTGTGTACAGTTCTGGTCACCGCTTTATAAGAAGGATGTGGAAGCTTTGGAAAGGGTGCAGAGGAGATTTACTGGGATGTTGCCTGGTATGGAGGGAAGGTCTTACGAGGAGAGGCTGAGGGACTTGAGGCTGTTTTCATTAGAGAGAAGGTTGAGAAGTGACTTAATAGAGTCATATAAGATAATCAGAGGGTTAGATAGGGCGGACAGGGAAAGCCTTTTTCCAAGTATGGTGATGGCGAGCATGAGGGGGCATAGCTTTAAATTGAGGGGTGATAGATATAGGACAGATGTCAGAGGTAATTTCTTTACTCAGAGAGTAGTAAGGGTATGGAATGCTTTGCCTACAACGGTAGTAGATTCGCCAACATTAAGTACATTTAAGTCATCATTGGGCAGGCATATGGACATATATGGAATTGTGTAGGTTGGATGGGCTTCATATTGGTATGAGAGAAAGTGAGGGCTGCAGATGCTGTAGATCAGAGCTGAAAATGTGTTGCTGGAAAAGCGCAGCAGGTCAGGCAGCATCCAAGGAACAGGAGAATCAACGTTTCGGGCATAAGCCCGAAAGATTCCTGAAGAAGGCCTTATGCCCGAAACGCCGATTCTCCTGTTCCTTGGATGCTGCCTGCGCTTTTCCAGCAACACATTTTCAGCTTCATATTGGTATGTCAGGTCGACGCAACATTGAGGGCTGAAGGGCCTGTACTGCGCTGTAATGTGCTATGTTCTATGTTCTACTGAAAGGTTCTGTTTCAATGGGAGATGTACATTGCCCTGTCTCTGACTCAGCAAGGCAACAGGCACCAATTAAATAAAACAAAGAATTGCAGGGAAGGGAGTGGGTTTTGCTAAATAACTTGGTTAAACATTAGGAGCAAAAACCAAAGTAATGACAGTGATCAAGAAGAAAGACTAAAATGGAAATCCCGTCAGAGCGAGGAGCAGAACTCCTTTAAGGTGAGCTTTCCTGGAAGAGATGTGACATTAAATTAAACTGTGGCAAATCTGAGGAAGGGCCACCGTACTCGGAATGTTAACCCTGCTTTCTCTGTCCATGGATGCTGCCTGACCTGCTGAGGTTTTCCAGCAGTTTCGGTCCTTGTTTGACCAGTCACCAGTTGCTGGCCAGTAGATTGGCCCAATAACGCTCATGACCGGGCCCTGGGAATGTCCACACGGCCGTCCACACGGTGTAGCAGGAAACACCTAAGAAAAACTCCCTTTACTGACCCATCACCCACACGTTTTGTACCATAGGACGGAAACAGCAGAGAAAAACCCATCTGACTTTTTCTATCAGATAAAGAAAGCAGTTTTGCCACATAATGTATTTAGCACAGACTGGGTAGGAAATAGGGGAGGTAATTCAAAGGGTGAACATGCATGGATTAGACAGTGTATACACAGGCAAACACAGCAGATGTTCTTGCTGACTGAGGAGTCTAAGGATAAGGATTTCGAACTGAGATGGAGAGGAGCCTGTGGAATTCACTGCCACAGAGTGCGGTTGAGGCAAAAACAATGAATGTTTTCAAGAAGGAGGTAGATATAGTTCTGAGGACTAAAGGGATCAAGGGAGTGGGGAGAAAGTGGGAACAGGGTCTAAGCTGGATGATCAGATGTGGGATCCTATTGAATGGAGGAGCAGGCTCAAGGGGCTGGACGGTCTCCTCCTGCTCCTATTGTCTCTTTCTAAAGAAGAATTGTGTTTTGTTAAGGATTACTTTACACACTCTTTTTGAATGTTTAGAAACCCATTACATTTTTTTTCTGTTACTCCCTGCCCATAAGGGAGCCCTGAGGTCCCCATGAACCAATGTTTGACCTGATGGCAAGATATTAGTTAAGCATTGTTGCCCAAGGTTAAACTAAACTTTATTTAATTTTGACTAACTTCACAATTGCATGGCTTAGGTTAACTTCGCTAAGAAAGGATGCTAAAAATTACACAGAAGAATTGTACCAAAAAAGATTCATGCATGAGACTTTACAGGATTAGAATAATTATTGTGGTTATTACCTGTCAGAAATGAACGGACCAGGATATGGATTGGAAAGCATTTATCTGAGGAAGAGTTCTCTATATTGGAGGTGATGGAGGTGACAGTGGGAGAGCACTTTGGTACCAGTGACCATAGTTCTATTAATTTTAAATTATTATATAGAGGGGGACAAAACTGGTTCACAGGTTCAAGTTCTAACTTGGGGCAAGATGAATTTTGATGGAATCAGACAGAAGTGTGCAGGGGTTGATTGGAGTAGTCTGCTTGCAGGGAAAGGGACCTCTGGCAAGTGGGAGGCCTTTAAAAGGGAGATAGCAAGAGTTCAAGGTTGATATGTACCTGTGAAGGTGAAGGGTAAGGTTGGCAGAAATAGGGAATCCTAGATGACAAGAGATAGTGAGGCTCTGACCAGGAAAAATGGAGGAGGCATGGCTCAAGTACAGGCAGCTGGGATGAAGGGAATCCTTAGAGGTATACAGGAGTTTACTGAAGAAGGAAATCAGGGGGGTGAAAAGAGGGCACGAGATAGCTTTGGCTGAGAAGATTAGGGTGAATTCAAAGAGATTCTTTATGTTTATTAAAGGAGAAAGAATAACTAGAGAGAGAGTAGGGCCCCTCAAGGACCAAAGTGGACATGCATGTGTGGAACCATAGGACATGGGTGAGGTCTTCAATAAATATTTCTCCTCCTCCATGGAGAAAGACATGAAGACTTGGGAACTTGGGGACATTAGTGGTGATATCTTGGGGAAGAATCCATATCACAGTAAAGGTGTTGTTGGATGCATTAGGATGTATGAAGGTGGATAAATCTCCTAGTCCTGACCAGATAGATCCAAGAACACTACAAGAGGCTAGAGAAGAAATTATGGAGGCCCTGGCTGATAATTTTCCATCATCGTTAGCCATGGGTGAGGTGCCAGAAGACGGGAGGGTAGCAAATGTTGTGCTGTTAATCATTAAGAGCTGCAAAGAAAAGCCTGGGAATTATAGACCAGTAAGCTTAACACGTGCGATGGGTAAGTTACTGGGGAAGATTCTGAGGCATACATTTGGAAAGACAGAGTTTGATTAGGAGTAGTCAACATAGCTTTGTGAGTGGGAGATCATGCCTCAGAAATTTGTTAGAGTTATTTGATGAAGTGACCAGGAAGTTGACGACCGCGGGGTGATAGATGTCTATATGGATTTCAGTAAGGCCTTTGATAAGGTTCCACATGGTAGGCTGCTCTGGAAGGTTAGATCACATAGAATCCAGGGGGAGCTGGCAAATTGGATACACAATTGGCTTGAGGGTAATAGTGGAAAGATGCTTGTCAGACTGGAGGCCTGTGACTAGTGGAGTGCCTCAGGGGTCGCGCTGGACCCATTGCTGTTTGTTATTGACATCAATGATTTGGATGAAAATGTACAAAGCATGAATAGTAAGTTTGCAGATGACACTACATCAGGACCAGGAGATTTCTCCATTTTCATATATTCTAATACATCCAAGACCTTCTCTACTGTGATATGGACTGCCCCCAAGATATCACCACTAACTTCGTGGACAGTGAGGAAGGTTCTCAGAAATTGCAGCAGGACCTTGATCAGCTGGGGAAGTCTGCCGAGAAATGGTAAATGGAGTTTAATATCGATAAGTGTGATGCTTTGCATTTTGGAAAATCAGATCAAGGTAAGAGCATCATGGTGAATGGTGGGGCCTTAAGGAGTGTGGTGGAATAGAGGGAGCTTGGAGTTCAGGTTTACAGTTCTCTGAAAGTAGAGTCCCAGGTAGACAGGGAAGTGAAGGTGGCTTTCGGCACACTGGCCTTCATCAGTCAGGGTATAGTAGCTGGGAAGTTATGTTGCAGTTGTACAGGACATTGGTGAGGCCACACTTGGAGTACTATGTTCAGTTTTGGTCACCTTGCTATAGTATTCCAGTACACCTTGCTATGGTATTCCTGATGAAGGGCTTTTGCCCGAAACGTCAATTTTCCTGCTCCTCGGATGCTGCCTGAACTGCTGTGTTTTTCCAGAGCCACTGTAATCCAGAATCTGGTTTCCAGCATCTGCAGTCATTGTTTTTACCTATAGAAAGGATGCTATTAAACTGGAAAGAGCGCAGAAGAAATTTACAAGCCTGTTGCCAGCTCTCAAGGGTCTGAGTTATCGGGAGAGGTTGGACAAGCTAGGACTTTTTTCTTTAGAGTATAGGAGATTGAGGGGGGACCTTATAGAGGTGTATAAGATTATGAGAGGCATGGATAGGGTGAATGCACTCAGTCTTTTTCCCAGGGTTGGGGAATCGAGGACTAGAGGGCATCAGGTTAAGGTTAGAGGGGAAAGAATAAAAGGGAACTTGAGGGGCTGCTCTTCTTACACAGAGGGTATTACACTTACGGAATGAGCTGCCAGCAGAAGTGATTGTGGTGGTTAACAACATTTAAAAGGCATTTGGACAAATACATTATAGGAATGGTTTGACCTCTTTCCACCTATCACATTTCCGACGCCCCTCCCCCAAGTCCCTCCTCCCTACCTTTTATCTTAGCCTGCTGGACAAACTTTCCTCATTCCTGAAGAAGGGCTTATGCCCGAAACGTCGATTCTCCTGTTCCCTGGATGCTGCCTGACCTGCTGCGCTTTTCCAGCAACACATTTTCAGCTCTGATCTCCAGCATCTGCAGACCTCACTTTCTCCTTAGAAGAATATGGGCCAAGCGCAAGGAAAAGGGATTAGCATGGACGGACATTTTGGTCGGCATGGACCAGTTTGGGCTGAAGGGCCTGTCTCTGTGCTGTAGGACTCTATGACTCTATGAGTTTCTCATTAAACTGCCCTTTGCTCACTCCTAGTTATTGTAGAACAAGGGAATCTTTAGAACTTGAAATAACTCTTTCAAGGTGGTGTCCCATCACCAATCACACATTGTTTACAAGTGCATAGCCTTTGACAATTGCTCTGCCTCTCATTGAGTCAGGCGTTGAGGGGCTCAATATCCCTGTCACTTACCCTTTTAAAAGTTGGTGAATGTGGAGATTCAGTATCGATGAGGAAGGCACTACTGCCTATCCAAATCACACAATGCAATAGTTGTGTCATGCGTCCTTTGCCCCCTGTTGTGGGTTATGTGGCTCAGGTTAGACAGCAGTTTGAAATTGTCACTCACCAAGTGTAATTATAATTGCACCGACCTGGCTCTTCTGCAGTACAATCTAGTCCCAATAGTGCTACCATTACGACTGTCAATATGTGTCTAAAATATCTTACTATGGGTGATTGCATGAATAATTGAAACATTTGTGGTGATTGCTTACATAGTCTAGAATACTAAAAAGCAGCATGAATTCCTATTAATGTCAAATAGAGCACTATTCCGTGGTGTTATGCAAAGTCACCAAATGCAGTCTTATCACACAGAAAGAGGCACTGGGCCCATTATATCTCCTTTAGTTATTTGAAAGAACAGTCTGATTAATCGCACTCCCAAGCTCTTTGCCTCTAGCCCTTCCAGTCTTTATCTAATTCCCTTTTGAAAGTAACTAATGAATCAACTTCCATCGCCCTTTCAGGCAGCTTGTTTCAGATCATAACTTACTGCATTGAAAAATCTTAAATTATCCACATTTCTCTTGCCTTTTGTACCAACATTCATAAGTTATTGCATTGTCTGAATATGTAGATAAAGCATAATTCTGCTCAATGTGAGGGAAGTCAGTTTGTCATTATAATAAGTTCTCCTTCCTTGTAATGCTTTATACTCGAGACAGTTGGTGACAGTCTGTTGGAGGAGAGATATTTTATGGAAATCTCTTTTCAATGATGCAGTGTATGGAGGCTGGAGACAAGACCCACCTCAGCAGAAGAGAAACCTCTGGTGATGGAGCAGACTACCAGCTCTCACAGTGAGTTAAAATTAAACCAAGTCAGGTAATAAGTCTCTCTTGGAGGTCTTGTCTGCGGTAACTGAAAATTCTCGGTGATACACCAAAGCAAACTCAACTCTCAATCCAACTTTAGGTCACCACAAAAGGATGGTGGAAATGGATAGTGTTATTAATCTGTCAGAGTTGGCAAAGTGATGCTAAATATTGTTGCAACAACGTAGGGGGAGGACAGCTGTGGTTGATCTGACGCACTGTTCTACCGTCCAGCATTAAAGTTAATCTTGTAACGAACACAGAAAAACCAAACAAGAAGGATCAGAATGGGGAGAAAGCAGCTACTCCCCTTAGTTGAAGGGTCAATGACAAGAGAGCAAAATTTGAGAGGAAGGTAGGAGGTTTAGGAGGAGATTTTGAGAGACCTTTCTTCACCCAGAGGGTGCTGGAGGGTCTGGAGGGGAGCTGAGGTGGGAAACCTCATATTCTTTAAAAAGAACTTGGACAAGCACCTGAAATAACATACCATTCCAGGATGTGGGCCTATTTCAGGGAAATGTTGATTTGATGTATTTTGGTAGTGCAGAATCGATGGGCTGAGGAACTCCTCAGTCTGTATGATTCTACATGGAGGGAAGGACTGAGGCACAGTTGGTATCAATCAGTTTATCGACAATTAATGTCTTATTTATTAATAATATACTGACAAGTTATTTAACAATTAAAATATGTGTTTCATCCTTTGAAATAGTGTTTATAGATTGGCATTATAAATAGAGAACAACAGGGGCTGATATCAGTGACTGAAGTAACTCCTTAAACTGTGATCTATGGAGCTGACCTGGGGAATGACCTTAATTTTTGTTACTGTTTCGCTTGAGTAAATGCGACAACTTCTGAATATTGACTCATGACACATAAAATGTGCAAGGTTGAAGACAGAACTTGTGCTGAGCAGTGAGTGGAAATGTAAATAACAAAAGGAGCCACAGGCTGGTGACCCAGTGGCTAAATCCTAATGCAACAACTGGTACTGAGCTATTTAAACAGAAATGGGAGGGATGGCAATGATGCTGTAGTGATGTCACTGCACTATAATTCAGAGACTCAAAGTAATACTCTGGGGATTTTGGAATTAAATTAGTAAAATGTTGAATTTTGCACGGCAACCAGAAAACCATTGTCAATGATCATAAAATCCCATCTCGCTCTTTAACGTCCTTTAAAGCCGCTGTCCTTACCTGGTCTGGTCTACATCTGACTCCAGACCAACAGCAATGGGGTTAACTCCAAAATGCCCTCCAAAATTTGCCAAATACCCACGTGTCAAACCCAAGCGTCAAACCCACATGTCAAATCACTGCAAAGTCCAAGAAAAGGAATGAACCTGGACAGGCCATCCAACATCAACCAGAAACAACCCTGCAAAGCCCTCCTTAGTGATATCTGGGGACTTGTGCCAAAGTTCAGAGAGGTGCCTCACAGACAAGACCAGTAACAGCCAGACACTGTTCCGCAAGACATGATTCTGAGTGTGACTGTGTCCCAGACAACACCATCACAGGCTGTTGCTCACTATTCTGTTTATCCATATTCCCTCCCCACTCCCCGCGTTTATCCCCACTCCCCCCATTCATCCCCACTCCCCCATTCATCCCCAGTCCCGTTTATCCCCACGCCCTCGTTTATCCCCACTCCCCTGTTTATCCCCACTCCCCCTGTTTATCCCCACTCTACCGTTTATCCCCACTCCCCCATTTATCCCCACTCCCCTGTTTATCCCCACTCCCCCCCGTGTATCTCTAGTCCGTTCATCCCCACTCCCCCTTTTATCCCCACTCTCCCGTTTATCCCCACTCCCCTGTTTATCCCCACGGCCCCATTTATCCCCACTCCCCTGTTTATCCCCACTCCCCCATTTATCCCCACTCCTGTGTTTATCACCACTCCCGTTTATCCCCACTCCCCCTGTTTATCCCCACTCTCACATTTATCCCCACTCCCCCCAATTCATCCCCACTCCCCCGTTTATCCCCCTCCCCCGTTTATCCCCATTCCCCCCGTTTATCCCCATTCCCCTGTTTATCCCCACTCCCCCGTTCATCCACACTCCCCCATTTATCCCCCCTCTCCCATTTATCCCCACTCGCCTGTTTATCCCCACTCCCCCGTTTATGCCCACCATCCCGTTTATCCCCACTCCCCTGTTTATCCCCATTGCCCCGTTTATCCCGACTCCCCCCGTTTATCCCCACTCCCCTGTTTATCCCCACTCCCCCATTTATCCCCACTCCCCCATTTATCCCCACTCCCCCTGTTTATCCCCACTCCCACTGTTAATTCCCACTCCCCCTGTTTATCCCCACTCCCCCTGTTTATCCCCACTCCCCTGTTTATCCCCACTCACCCTGTTTATCCCCACTCTCCCGTTTATCCCCACTCCCTCAATTCATCCCCACTCCCCTGTTTATCCCCTCTCCCCAGTTTATCCCCCTTCCCCTGTTTATCCCCCTCCCCCCGTTCATCTACACTCCCCCATTTATCCACCCTCTCCCGTTTATCCCCACACCCCTGTTTATCCCCACGGTCCCATTTATCCCCACTCCCCTGTTTATCCCCACTCCCCCATTTATCCCCACTCCCGTGTTTATCACCATTCCCGTTTATCCCCACTCCCCCTGTTTATCCCCACTCTCCCATTTATCCCCACTCCCCCCAATTCATCCCCACTCCCCCGTTTATCCCCCTCCCCCGTTTATCCCCATTCCCCCTGTTTATCCCCATTCCCCTGTTTATCCCCACTCCCCCCGTTCATCCACACTCCCCCATTTATCCCCCCTCTCCCATTTATCCCCACTCCCCTGTTTATCCCCACTCCCCTGTTTATGCCCACCATCCCGTTTATCCCCACTCCCCTGTTTATCCCCACTCCCCTGTTTATCCCCACTGCCCCATTTATCCCCACTCCCCCATTTATCCACACTCCCCTGTTTATCCCCACTCCCCCCGTGTATCTCTAGTCCGTTCATCCCCACTCCCCCATTTATCCCCACTCCCCTGTTTATCCCCACTCCCCCCGTGTATCTCTAGTCCGTTCATCCCCACTCCCCCTTTTATCCCCACTCTCCCGTTTATCCCCACTCCCCTGTTTATCCCCACGGCCCCATTTATCCCTACTCCCCTGTTTATCCCCACTCCCCCATTTATCCGCACTCCTGTGTTTATCACCACTCCCGTTTATCCCCACTCCCCCTGTTTATCCCCACTCTCCCATTTATCCCCACTCCCCCCAATTCATCCCCACTCCCCCGTTTATCCCCCTCCCCCGTTTATCCCCATTCCCCCCGTTTATCCCCATTCCCCTGTTTATCCCCACTCCCCCCGTTCATCCACACACCCCCATTTATCCCCCCTCTCCCATTTATCCCCACTCGCCTGTTTATCCCCACTCCCCCGTTTATGCCCACCATCCCGTTTATCCCCACTCCCCTGTTTATCCCCATTGCCTCGTTTATCCCAACTCCCCCCATTTATCCCCACTCCCCTGTTTATCCCCACTCCCCCATTTATCCCCACTCCCCCATTTATCCCCACTCCCCCTGTTTATCCCCACTCCCACTGTTAATTCCCACTCCCCCTGTTTATCCCCACTCCCCCTGTTTATCCCCACTCCCCTGTTTATCCCCACTCTCCCATTTATGCCCATTCCCCCTGTTTATCCCCATTCCCCTGTTTATCCCCATTGCCCCGTTTATCCCGACTCCCCCCATTTATCCCCACTCCCCTGTTTATCCCCACTCCCCCATTTATCCCCACTCCCCCATTTATCCCCACTCCCCCTGTTTATCCCCACTCCCACTGTTAATTCCCACTCCCCCTGTTTATCCCCACTCCCCTGTTTATCCCCACTCACCCTGTTTATCCCCACTCTCCCGTTTATCCCCACTCCCTCAATTCATCCCCACTCCCCTGTTTATCCCCTCTCCCCAGTTTATCCCCCTTCCCCTGTTTATCCCCCTCCCCCCGTTCATCTACACTCCCCCATTTATCCACCCTCTCCCGTTTATCCCCACTCCCCTGTTTATCCCCACGGTCCCATTTATCCCCACTCCCCTGTTTATCCCCACTCCCCCATTTATCCCCACTCCCGTGTTTATCACCACTCCCGTTTATCCCCACTCCCCCTGTTTATCCCCACTCTCCCATTTATCCCCATTCCCCCTGTTTATCCCCATTCCCCTGTTTATCCCCACTCCCCCCGTTCATCCACACTCCCCCATTTATCCCCCCTCTCCCATTTATCCCCACTCCCCTGTTTATCCCCACTCCCCTGTTTATGCCCACCATCCCGTTTATCCCCACTCCCCTGTTTATCCCCACTCCCCTGTTTATCCCTACTGCCCCATTTATCCCCACTCCCCCATTTATCCACACTCCACTGTTTATCCCCACTGCCCCGTTTATCCCCACTCCCCCGTTTATCCCCACTCCCACATTTATCCCCACTACCCCCATTTATCCCCACTCCCCTGTTTATCCCCACTCCCCTGTTTATCCCCACTGCCCCATTTATCCCCACTCCCCCATTTATCCACACTTCCCTGTTTATCCCCACTGCCCCGTTTATCCCCACTGCCCCGATTTATCCCCACTCCCCCGTTTATCCCCACTCCGACATTTATCCCCACTACCCCTATTTATCCCCACTCCCCTGTTTATCTCCACTCCCCCTGTTTATCCCCACTCCCCTGTTTATCCCCACTCCCCCTGTTTATCCCCACTCTCCTGTTTATTCCCACTGCCCCGTTTATCCCCACTCCCCCTGTTTATCCCCACTGCCCTGTTTATCCCCACTCCTGTTTAACCCTACTCCCCCATTTATCCCCACTCCCCCATTTATCCCTACTCCCCCCAGTTATCCCCACTCCCCTGTTTATGCCCACTCCCCCGTTTATCCCCACTGCCCTGTTTATCCCCACTGCCCCGATTTATCCCCACTCCCCCGTTTATCCCCACTCCGCCATTTATCCCCACTCCCCCCATTTATCCCCACTCCCCTGTTTATCCCCACTCTCCTGTTTATTCCCAATGCCCCGTTTATCCCCACTGCCCCGTTTATCCCCACTCGCTGTTTATCCCCTCTCCCCCTGTTTATCCCCTCTCCCCCCATTTATCCCCACTCCCCATTTATCCCCACACCCCCGTTTATCCCCACTCCCATTTATCCCCACTCTCACGTTTATCCCCACTCCCATTTATCCCCACATCCCCTGTTTATCCCCACTGCCCCTGTTTATCCCCACTCCCCGTTTATCCCCACACTCCCGTTTATACCCACTCCCGTTTACCCCCACTCTCCCGTTTATCCCCACTCCCCCTGTTTATCCCTACTCCCCCTGTTTATCCCCACTCCTGTGTTTATCACCACTCCCGTTTATCCCCACTCCCCCTGTTTATCCCCACTCTCCCATTTATCCCCACTCCCCCCATTTATCCCCCCTCTCCCATTTATCCCCACTCCCCCATTTATCCCCACTCCCCCATTTATCCCCACTCCCCCTGTTTATCCCCACTCCCACTGTTAATTCCCACTCCCCCTGTTTATCCCCACTCCCCCTGTTTATCCCCACTCCCCTGTTTATCCCCACTCCCCCATTTATGCCCATTCCCCCTGTTTATCCCCATTCCCCTGTTTATCCCCATTGCCCCGTTTATCCCGACTCCCCCCATTTATCCCCACTCCCCTGTTTATCCCCACTCCCCTGTTTATGCCCACCATCCCGTTTATCCCCACTCCCCTGTTTATCCCCACTCCCCTGTTTATCCCCACTGCCCCATTTATCCCCACTCCCCCATTTATCCACACTCCCCTGTTTATCCCCACTCCCCCCGTGTATCTCTAGTCCGTTCATCCCCACACCCCCATTTATCCCCACTCCCCTGTTTATCCCCACTCCCCCCGTGTATCTCTAGTCCGTTCATCCCCACTCCCCCTTTTATCCCCACTCTCCCGTTTATCCCCACTCCCCTGTTTATCCCCACGGCCCCATTTATCCCTACTCCCCTGTTTATCCCCACTCCCCCATTTATCCCCACTCCTGTGTTTATCACCACTCCCGTTTATCCCCACTCCCCCTGTTTATCCCCACTCTCCCATTTATCCCCACTCCCCCCAATTCATCCCCACTCCCCCGTTTATCCCCCTCCCCCGTTTATCCCCATTCCCCCCGTTTATCCCCATTCCCCTGTTTATCCCCACTCCCCCCGTTCATCCACACACCCCCATTTATCCCCCCTCTCCCATTTATCCCCACTCGCCTGTTTATCCCCACTCCCCCGTTTATGCCCACCATCCCGTTTATCCCCACTCCCCTGTTTATCCCCATTGCCTCGTTTATCCCGACTCCCCCCATTTATCCCGACTCCCCTGTTTATCCCCACTCCCCCATTTATCCCCACTCCCCCATTTATCCCCACTCCCCCTGTTTATCCCCACTCCCACTGTTAATTCCCACTCCCCCTGTTTATCCCCACTCCCCCTGTTTATCCCCACTCCCCTGTTTATCCCCACTCCCCCATTTATGCCCATTCCCCCTGTTTATCCCCATTCCCCTGTTTATCCCCATTGCCCCGTTTATCCCGACTCCCCCCATTTATCCCCACTCCCCTGTTTATCCCCACTCCCCCATTTATGCCCATTCCCCCTGTTTATCCCCATTCCCCTGTTTATCCCCATTGCCCCGTTTATCCCGACTCCCCCCATTTATCCCCACTCCCCTGTTTATCCCCACTCCCCCATTTATCCCCACTCCCCCATTTATCCCCACTCCCCCTGTTTATCCCCACTCCCACTGTTAATTCCCACTCCCCCTGTTTATCCCCACTCCCCCTGTTTATCCCCACTCCCCTGTTTATCCCCACTCACCCTGTTTATCCCCACTCTCCCGTTTATCCCCACTCCCTCAATTCATCCCCACTCCCCTGTTTATCCCCACTCCCCAGTTTATCCCCCTTCCCCTGTTTATCCCCCTCCCCCCGTTCATCTACACTCCCCCATTTATCCACCCTCTCCCGTTTATCCCCACTCCCCTGTTTATCCCCACGGTCCCATTTATCCCCACTCCCCTGTTTATCCCCACTCCCCCATTTATCCCCACTCCCGTGTTTATCACCACTCCCGTTTATCCCCACTCCCCCTGTTTATCCCCACTCTCCCATTTATCCCCACTCCCCCCAATTCATCCCCACTCCCCCGTTTATCCCCCTCCCCCGTTTATCCCCATTCCCCCTGTTTATCCCCATTCCCCTGTTTATCCCCACTCCCCCCGTTCATCCACACTCCCCCATTTATCCCCCCTCTCCCATTTATCCCCACTCCCCTGTTTATCCCCACTCCCCTGTTTATGCCCACCATCCCGTTTATCCCCACTCCCCTGTTTATCCCCACTCCCCTGTTTATCCCTACTGCCCCATTTATCCCCACTCCCCCATTTATCCACACTCCACTGTTTATCCCCACTGCCCCGTTTATCCCCACTCCCCCGTTTATCCCCACTCCCACATTTATCCCCACTACCCCCATTTATCCCCACTCCCCTGTTTATCCCCACTCCCCTGTTTATCCCCACTGCCCCATTTATCCCCACTCCCCCATTTATCCACACTTCCCTGTTTATCCCCACTGCCCCGTTTATCCCCACTGCCCCGATTTATCCCCACTCCCCCGTTTATCCCCACTCCGACATTTATCCCCACTACCCCTATTTATCCCCACTCCCCTGTTTATCTCCACTCCCCCTGTTTATCCCCACTCCCCTGTTTATCCCCACTCCCCCTGTTTATCCCCACTCTCCTGTTTATTCCCACTGCCCCGTTTATCCCCACTCCCCCTGTTTCTCCCCACTGCCCTGTTTATCCCCACTCCTGTTTAACCCTACTCCCCCATTTATCCCCACTCCCCCATTTATCCCTACTCCCCCCAGTTATCCCCACTCCCCTGTTTATGCCCACTCCCCCGTTTATCCCCACTGCCCTGTTTATCCCCACTGCCCCGATTTATCCCCACTCCCCCGTTTATCCCCACTCCGCCATTTATCCCCACTCCCCCCATTTATCCCCACTCCCCTGTTTATCCCCACTCTCCTGTTTATTCCCAATGCCCCGTTTATCCCCACTGCCCCGTTTATCCCCACTCGCTGTTTATCCCCTCTCCCCCTGTTTATCCCCTCTCCCCCCATTTATCCCCACTCCCCATTTATCCCCACACCCCCGTTTATCCCCACTCCCATTTATCCCCACTCTCACGTTTATCCCCACTCCCATTTATCCCCACATCCCCTGTTTATCCCCACTGCCCCTGTTTATCCCCACTCCCCGTTTATCCCCACACTCCCGTTTATACCCACTCCCGTTTACCCCCACTCTCCCGTTTATCCCGACTCCCCCTGTTTATCCCTACTCCCCCTGTTTATCCCCACTCCTGTGTTTATCACCACTCCCGTTTATCCCCACTCCCCCTGTTTATCCCCACTCTCCCATTTATCCCCACTGCCCCCATTTATCCCCCCTCTCCCATTTATCCCCACTCCCCCATTTATCCCCACTCCCCCATTTATCCCCACTCCCCCTGTTTATCCCCACTCCCACTGTTAATTCCCACTCCCCCTGTTTATCCCCACTCCCCCTGTTTATCCCCACTCCCCTGTTTATCCCCACTCCCCCATTTATGCCCATTCCCCCTGTTTATCCCCATTCCCCTGTTTATCCCCATTGCCCCGTTTATCCCGACTTCCCCCCATTTATCCCCACTCCCCTGTTTATCCCCACTCCCCCATTTATCCCCACTCCCCCATTTTTCCCCACTCCCCCTGTTTATCCCCACTCCCACTGTTAATTCCCACTCCCCCTGTTTATCCCCACTCCCCCTGTTTATCCCCACTCCCCTGTTTATCCCCACTCACCCTGTTTATCCCCACTCTCCCGTTTATCCCCACTCCCTCAATTCATCCCCACTCCCCTGTTTATCCCCTCTCCCCAGTTTATCCCCCTTCCCCTGTTTATCCCCCTCCCCCCGTTCATCTACACTCCCCCATTTATCCACCCTCTCCCGTTTATCCCTACTCCCCTGTTTATCCCCACGGTCCCATTTATCCCCACTCCCCTGTTTATCCCCACTCCCCCATTTATCCCCACTCCCGTGTTTATCACCACTCCCGTTTATCCCCACTCCCCCTGTTTATCCCCACTCTCCCATTTATCCCCACTCCCCCCAATTCATCCCCACTCCCCCGTTTATCCCCCTCCCCCATTTATCCCCATTCCCCCTGTTTATCCCCATTCCCCTGTTTATCCCCACTCCCCCCGTTCATCCACACTCCCCCATTTATCCCCCCTCTCCCATTTATCCCCACTCCCCTGTTTATCCCCACTCCCCTGTTTATGCCCACCATCCCGTTTATCCCCACTCCCCTGTTTATCCACACTCCCCTGTTTATCCCTACTGCCCCATTTATCCCCACTCCCCCATTTATCCACACTCCACTGTTTATCCCCACTGCCCCGTTTATCCCCACTCCCCCGTTTATCCCCACTCCCACATTTATCCCCACTACCCCCATTTATCCCCACTCCCCTGTTTATCCCCACTCCCCTGTTTATCCCCACTGCCCCATTTATCCCCACTCCCCCATTTATCCACACTTCCCTGTTTATCCCCACTGCCCCGTTTATCCCCACTGCCCCGATTTATCCCCACTCCCCCGTTTATCCCCACTCCGACATTTATCCCCACTACCCCTATTTATCCCCACTCCCCTGTTTATCTCCACTCCCCCTGTTTATCCCCACTCCCCTGTTTATCCCCACTCCCCCTGTTTATCCCCACTCTCCTGTTTATTCCCACTGCCCCGTTTATCCCCACTCCTCCTGTTTATCCCCACTGCCCTGTTTATCCCCACTCCTGTTTAACCCTAATCCCCCATTTATCCCCACTCCCCCATTTATCCCTACTCCCCCCAGTTATCCCCACTCCCCTGTTTATGCCCACTCCCCCGTTTATCCCCACTGCCCTGTTTATCCCCACTGCCCCGATTTATCCCCACTCCCCCGTTTATCCCCACTCCGCCATTTATCCCCACTCCCCCCATTTATCCCCACTCCCCTGTTTATCCCCACTCTCCTGTTTATTCCCAATGCCCCGTTTATCCCCACTGCCCCGTTTATCCCCACTCGCTGTTTATCCCCTCTCCCCCTGTTTATCCCCACTCCCCCTGTTTATCCCCACTCCCCTGTTTATCCCCACTCCCCCGTTTATCCCCACTCCGACATTTATCCCCACTACCCCTATTTATCCCCACTCCCCTGTTTATCTCCACTCCCCCTGTTTATCCCCACTCCCCTGTTTATCCCCACTCCCCCATTTATCCCCACTCCCCCATTTATCCCCACTCCCCCTGTTTATCCCCACTCCCCCTGTTTATCCCCACTCCCCTGTTTATCCCCACTCACCCTGTTTATCCCACTCTCCCTGTTTATCCCCACTCCCTCAATTCATCCCCACTCCCCTGTTTATCCCCTCTCCCCAGTTTATCCCCCTTCCCCTGTTTATCCCCCTCCCCCCGTTCATCTACACTCCCCCATTTATCCACCCTCTCCCGTTTATCCCCACTCCCCCCATTTATCCCCACTCCCCTGTTTATCCCCACTCTCCTGTTTATTCCCAATGCCCCGTTTATCCCCACTGCCCCGTTTATCCCCACTCGCTGTTTATCCCCTCTCCCCCTGTTTATCCCCTCTCCCCCCATTTATCCCCACTCCCCATTTATCCCCACACCCCCGTTTATCCCCACTCCCATTTATCCCCACTCTCACGTTTATCCCCACTCCCATTTATCCCCACATCCCCTGTTTATCCCCACTGCCCCTGTTTATCCCCACTCCCCGTTTATCCCCACACTCCCGTTTATACCCACTCCCGTTTACCCCCACTCTCCCGTTTATCCCCACTCCCCCTGTTTATCCCTACTCCCCCTGTTTATCCCCACCCCCCTCTTTATGTCCACACTCCCAGTTGATCCCCACTCCCGTTTATCCCCACACCCCCGTTTATCCCCACTCCCCTGTTTATCCCCACTCCCCTGTTTATATCCACTCCTTGTTTATCCCCACTGCCTCGGTTATCAACACTCCCCCCATTTATCCCCACTGCCCCGTTTATCCCCACTGCCCTGTTTATCCCCACTCCTGTTTAACCCTACTCCCCCATTTATCCCCACTCCCCCATTTATCCCTACTCCCCCCATTTATCCCCACTCCCCTGTTTATCCCCACTCCCCCGTTTATGCCCACTCCCCCGTTTATCCCCACTGCCCTGTTTATCCCCACTGCCCCGATTTATCCCCACTCCCCCGTTTATCCCCACTCCGCCATTTATCCCCACTCCCCCTGTTTATCCCCACTCCCCTGTTTATCCCCACTCCCCCTGTTTATCCCCACACCCCCGTTTATCCCCACTCCCCCCGTTTATCCCCACTCCCCCGTTTATCCCCATTCCCCCTGTTTATGTCCACTCCTTGTTTATCCCCACTCCCCCTGTTTATCCCCACTGCCTCGGTTATCCCCACTCCCCCCGTTTATCCCCACTCCCCCGTTTATCCCCATTCCCCCTGTTTATGTCCACTCCTTGTTTATCCCCACTCCCCCTGTTTATCCCCACTGCCTCGGTTATCCCCACTCCCCCCATTTATCCCCACTTCCCCGTTTATCCCCACTCCCCCGTTTATGTTCACACCCCTGGTTATCCCCACTCCCCTGTTTATGTCCACTCCCTGTTTATCCCCACGCCCCCCCATTTATCCCAACTCCTGCCAGTTTATCCCCATACCTACCATTTGTCCCAACGCCCCACACTTTGTTCTGGATCCCCTCCATGAGTCAGGAATCTATAATCAGAATACCCTGCTACTCCATTCACCCTTGAGTTTCTATAATATGCTCTGACGAGCTATTCCGCTTGCTTCAACCACTTCATGCGGCAACAAGATTTAAATTCGCCTCCACTCTGTTTATTCCCAGTTTCCCAGTTCGTCTTATTGGTGACTGGCATGACTCTGAATTGTGGACTTCCCACAAGCGGATCATTTTCTCTATGTCCACTTCCCTCAACTCCATCATAAAGCTCTAACAGATCATTCTTCCCTTTCCTTGAGAGTTGAATCTTGGTTTCAGTGCAGCAACACATCAACTAGTGACCATCCTCTTCGTTAGGGGAGGCAAGGAGCCTCTATTTTAAATTAAACCAGAATGGAACACGCAACTTTGGGAGCTAGAAACGGAGTCACCTTTTCCTGGCAGATTTAGCAACTAATCTTTTTTAATCTTTGATGGGATGTAGACACCTCTGGTGGGGTATATTGCCTATTCCATTGGTGCACTTAAACTTGCTGGGTCACTAATGAAGCTTACAATTAGCCAGAACCTGAATACTTGTCATATTGTGCTTGAGAGTCAGAATCTAGAATGAAAAGTTTGACAAAAATGGTGACAGCTACAGCCCAGAATCATCAGAGTTGGTGACCTGAATATTTAAGATTTGATGTCCGTTATTGGAAGGCACTGGAGATTAAACTAGTCCTGATGTCAACAGCTTGCAGTGTGTGTGTGTGAGAGAGAGAGAGAGAGAGAGAGAGAGAGTCCAAAACATTGCCTGAGCTGTGTAGATTCCACTAACAGTTGAGAGTGTGGTGTTGGAAAAACACAGCAGGTGAGGTAGCATCTGAGGAGCAGGAGAATCATCATTCCTGATGAAGGGCTTATGCCCAAAATGTTGACCCTCTGCTCCTTGTTTGCTGTTTGACCCGCTGTACTTCTCCAGCGCCACACTCTCGACTCTGATCTCCAGCATCTGCAGTCCCTCCCTTTCGCCAAGGTTCCACTAACAGTTTAGAATTTCAGGGTTCAGAGTCAAATGGGATGCCAGGGTGACATACAGATTTCATTTCCTAACGGACATTAGTGAACTAGAGATATTTTTGCAACAATCCATAATACTTTCATGACTTTACCATGAGACTAGGTTTAATTCCAGACCTTAGTGATTTAGGTTTCACCACCTACTGTGGTGAGATTTTAGATTCCCTACAGTGTGGAAACAGGCCCTTTGGCCCAACTCAGCAGGTCCTGGCAGGTCTGAAGAGAAAAGCCGAGTTTTAACTTTTCAGGTCTACCGACCCTTCTTCAGAACTTCAGTTTTAACTGAAATGTTTCAACTCTGCTTCTCTCTGTTTGTTTCAAATCTTCAGCATTTAGAACATAGAACAATACAGTGCAGAACATGCCCTTCGGCCCCCGATGTTGTGCTGACCTGTGAACTATTCTCAGCTCATCCCCCTACACTATCCCACAATCATCCATGTGCTTATCTAAGGATTGTTTAAATCTCTCTTTTTGCAGATGCTTTATTTTAGCGATAGGAGCAATCTGTTCCTGGAGGGAGTGCGTGTGAACATAAGCTACTCATGAATTTTCAGTTTGGATTGAAGACTTTTTCAGCATATTGACGAGCTTCTTCCATGCCATGCAGACACACGAGAACAATCATCAAATATTGACAGAGAAATCAAATAAATCCCTTCACTTAATGAATTGAATGTGCTACTCCATTTGAGGTAGGTAACATTTCTCAATAGATTGTATTAAATTAGGATTAAAGCAGAATGAACAATCGACCTCCTCTAGCCACATCACAGACAGAGGCTGAGTTAGAGGCACTTAGCAAAACCTTATAGATCAATGTACAAATCGTTGTGTTTCATTTCATTAGACTGGATGCCAAAACCTGGTTTAAGTAATCTTGAATTCATTAACTGCATCTTATTAAAATACTTTACTTAACAAATAATGACACTGTTTCCATTTAAATAGAATCAGGAGTGCTCAGCTTAGCCTCTGAGCCAATTCTGTCAGATATTGATGATCAGTTGCTCCGCTCCAGTTGACTACAATGCTCTTCTCTCCCAGCAATTGTCAAACTCACCTTACAGCATGGTGGTTCAGTGGTTAGCACTGCTGCCTCACAGCATCAGGGGCCTGGGTTCAGTTCCACCCTCACGTGGAGTCAAGTCTGTGTGGAGTCTGCACATCCAAAGATGGTTCCTGATGAAGGGCTTTTGCCCGAAACGTCAATTTTACTCGGATGCTGCCTGAACTGCTGTGCTTTTCCAGCACCACTCTAATCTAATCTAATCAGGGCGGCACGGTGGCACAGTGGTTAGCACTGCTGCCTCACAGCGCCTGAGACCCGGGTTCACTTCCCGCCTCAGGCAACTGACTGTGTGGAGTTTGCACGTTCTCCCCGTGTCTGCGTGGGTTTCCTCCGGGTGCTCCAGTTTCCTCCCACAGTCCAAAGATGTGCAGGGTCAGGTGAATTGGCCATGCTAAATTGCCCGTAGTGTTAGGTAAGGGGTAAATGTAGGGGTATGGGTGGGTTTCGCTTCGGCGGGTCGGTGTGGACTTGTTGGGCCGAAGGGCCTGTTTCCACACTGTAATATAATGTAATCTAATCTAATCTAATATCCAAAGATGTGCAGGTTAGGGTGGATTGGCCATTGGAAATTGCCCATAGTGTCCAGAGATATACAGGCTAGGATTAGCCATGGGAAATGTAGGGTTACAGTGATAGGATAGGGGATCCAGTCTGTGTGGGATGCTCTTCAGCGGGTTGGTTTTGACTCAATGGGCTGAACAGCCTGCATCCATACTGTAGATATTCTATGAAACTTCCAATTAACCCAGGAAGGATTTGAATATTTTTAAAACTACAGCAGGCTTGGATCGAATTTACTGGTGATGCTTAATGTTGTGCAGACGTTGAACCTGTTGATAACGGAAGTGTAACATTTGTAAAATTTACTTCATAGCCTCACAATTAGATTTGAAACATTAGCATTGAGGAAATGCAGAAAATGTGAGCACAGTAAAATCTCAAAAGCAGCAATGAGACAAATGGTCAGAGTGGGGTTGGCTGAGACAGACATTGGCTCGGAAATCAAGATGAACATCTCCACTCCTGTCAACAGCAGGATTTCTTTTTAAATGCAGGAAGGAGTCAGATCAACAATTGATTTAAGACATTAGAAACATGGCATGTTCAACCAAACACCACTTTTCTCTCTCTCTAGCAATCCCTTAAAGGGAGGATACTTACCACGGAGTACCTTTAGTGGCAGGAGTTTGTTCAATGGGCCTTTTAAGATGTTGAGGCTTTTGTGCGATAGCTACCACACTTCTTTTTATTCATTCAGGGGATATGAGCATCACTGGCTGGGCCCAGCATTTATTGCCTGTCCTTAGTTATCCCTTGAAAAGGTGGGGATGAGTTGTCTTCCTGAACCACTGCAGTCCATGTGCTGTAGGTTGACACACAGTGGCATGGAGGGGAACTTGCAGGGGGTGGTGTTCCTATGTATCTCCTGCCCTTGATAGAGGCTGCAGCTGTGGAAGGTTGTGGTGAGGATCTGTGGTGAGTTTCTATGGTGCAGCTTTAAGTGGTACACACTGCTGTTACTGAGTGTCAGTGGAGGAGGGTATGGATGTTTGTGGATGTGCCAATCAAGCGGGGGCTGCTTTGTCCTGGATGGTGTCGAGCTTCTTGAGTGTTGTTGGAGCTGCCCCCATCCAGGCAAGTGGGGAGTATTCCATCACACTCCTGACTTGTGCCTTGTCAATGACGGACAGGCTTTGGGTAGGCAGGAGGTGAGTGACTTTCCACAGTATTCCTAGCCTCTGACCTGCTTTGGTAGCCATTGTGTTTATATGGCAAGTCCAACTGAGGTTCTGGTCAATGGTATTCCCAAGAATGTTAATTGTAGGGTCACAGTGACTGTAACACCATGTAAAATCAAAGTTCGATGGTTAAATTGACTCTTATTGGAGATGGTCATTACCTGGTATTTAAGTGGTGTGAATGTTATCTGCCATTTTTCAGCCTAAGCCTAGATATTGTCCAGATTGTGCTATATTTGAACATGGATTGCTTCAGTATCTGAGGAGTTGCAAATGGTGCTGAATATTGTGCTATAATTGGTGAACATTCCCACTTCTGACCTAATGATGGAAGGAAAATCATTGATGAATTAGCTGAAGATGGTTGAGCCTAGGACACTACCCTGAGGAATTCCTGCAGAGGTGTCCTGGAGCTGAGATGACTGATCTCCAACAAGCACCACTATCTTATGTGCCAGGTATGATTCCAACCAGCAAAGAGTTTGTCCCTGATACAATTTAGCCAGGGCTCCTTGATGCCACACTCTGTCAAATGCAGCCTTGATGTTAAGGGCTGTCCCTCTCCCCTCCCCTCTGGAATCCAGCTCTTTTGTCCATGTTTGACCCAAGGCTGTAATGAGGTCAGGAACTGTGTGACCCTGGGGGAACCCAAACTGGGCGTCACTGAGCAGGTTATTGCTGAGCAGGTGCTGTTTGATAGCCCTGTCACTGACCCCTTCCATCACTTTACTGATGATCGAGAGTAGATTGATGGGGTGGTAATTGGCCAGGTTGGATTTATCCTGCTTTTTGTGTACAGGATGGGCAATTTTCCACAATGTCGGGTAGATGCCAGGGTTGTAACTGTACTGGAACAGCTTGGCTAGGGGAGCGGCAAGTTCGAGAGCACAGGTCTTCAGTACAATTGCCGGAATGTTGTCAGGGCTTGTAGATTTTGCAGTATCCAGTGTCTCCAAACATTTCTTGATATCATGCAGAGAGAATCCAATAGTCTGAAGACTGGAATCTGTCATTATGCTGATCTCCAGAGAAAGTTGAATGGATCACCCACTCGGCACTTCTGGCTGAAGATTGCTGTGAAAGCTTCAGCCTTACCTTTTACACTGATGTGCTGGGCTCCTCCATCATTGAGGAGGGGGATATTTGTGGAGCCTCCTCCTTCAGTGAGTTGTTTAATTGACCCCTACCTTTCACGATTGGATGTGGCAGGACCGCAGAGATTAGATCTGATCTGTTGGTTGTGGGATCACTCAGCTCTATCACTTGCTGCTCATGCTGTTTGACATGTAAGTGGTCCTGTTTGGTGGCTTCACCAGGTTGACACCTCATTTTCACGTATTTCTGGTATTGTTCTTGCATTCTCCATTGAACCAGGATTGAGTGGGAGATATGCCAGTCTGTGAGGTTGCACATTGTGTTAGAAGGTGATTCTGCTGAAGTTGATGGCCAATAGCACCTCATGTTTAGTTTGCTGGATTAGTTTGAAATCTGTTTCATTTAGCATGGTTAATAATGCTACATTATATGATGAGGGTTTTCTCAATGTGAAGGCAAGTCTTCATCTCCTCAAAGATTGTGCGATGGTCACTCTTAACAATACTAACATGGACAAACATCTGTGATATGCAGATTAGTGATGATGAGGTCAAGTATATCTTTCGCTGGATTCTTTAGCACCCGCCACAGATCCAGTCTAGCAGCAGCTAAAGTTCTTTAGGACATGGAAATATCACAGTTGGTATTGGAAGCTGAAGCCCCCCTACCCTGAGTACATTCTCCTTTACTGCCTTCAGTGTTTCCTCTAAGAGGCCTACTCAGCCATTTCAGAGGCCAGTTAAGAGTCAATCACATTGCTGAGGGTTTACAGTCACAAATAGGCCAGGAAAGGAGATTAGTGAAAGTCTTTACAACAATTGACCCATATCATCATTAAACGTCTAATTCCAGAATACATTGGATTCAAATTCTACGGTCTGCCATGATGGGATTCAAACGCAGGTCCCCAGAACATTACCTGGGTCTCTAGATTACTGGTTTAACAATACCACTACACCATTATCACCCCCTTCCTCCCCCAAATTCCTCAGTTGTGGCTGACCAGACAAGCTCTCTCACCAGCTATGACAGACACATTGAATATCAATCTGCAGATTCTTCCAAACTGTTTGGGCTTTTTGTGTTACCATGGCCATCAAGTCCTGGTCTGGAATCGAACTGGAGTTCCTGGCTCAGAGTTAAGTGCAATCCCCACTGCAACACAAAATGTCCACAGCACTCCTTCAGATAGACTAGTAGAAATTATTTGCTCAAATTTCCAGGGTTGTTTGAGGATAGATTTCTCGCATGAAGACATCATTGACACCCATACATAGTTTATAAAGAATTAATATTCAAATATAAATGATCTGGTGAAGTTATTGAATCCATAAGGTTCTGATTCAGTATTTGGAGTGATGACATCAAGCCACGGATGCCAGTCATTTATGTCTAGGAGCTGCAAATCCTTTCAATATGTATTCTCAATTAGATTGCAACTGAATGATGCTGTGCCTGGGAGGTAAGTAAATGGCATCTATTGATCCAGTTGGCATCTAGTCAGTAATTTTGCTTCTAATGACAGTAATAAATATTTTGCAAGGATTGAAGGTTTACAGTGAGATAATGAGGAAATGATCATAAAAAGAGATTAGGATTCAGGGAAGCAAGACAGAAGAGAATTATAGTAAAAACTTTGCCAAAGATAATTTATCAGAGCTTCTTTTCTCTGAACTTTAAAATCAAATGGTTTTCTTCAACCAGCTCCCCCAGGATTTAGTTCTGATTCAGAGAAAATAGCTTTGCTATAGCCGAGTCACATTTACTATACCCAATTGCGCGACCTCAACTTATTCATTTTCCCTGTCACTTTCATTGAAGACCCTAAAATGTGATTTGTTTAAGCGATATCCCAGAGAGGGTTTCACTCGTTGTTAGCAGTAAGCCAACATGTAAAGGATCAGAGTATTTCTTTGAATTTTATTGACAAGGAAATCGGAGGGTGGCAAAGCACACACACGGAAGCTCTGACCACATACTGAAAACAAGCACAGAACTCATCAATGTTGAAAGGCTGCAATTCTCAGATTGGATTGGGATGGAAAATTGAGGTGTATCACAAATGTCTGTCTAAAGGGAAGGAGTCTCTTTTCCTTGTGGAAGTGAAGACTTCGAATAGGATTAGAAAAGAAAAACAGCTTTTCCCTTGAACCGGTTTGTGCAAGGGAAGCATTTGTTTCGCTGATTATTCTGCTCCATTCCTTTTAGTGTCATTACATGCATTCCTAGATTAATAGCAGTGATTATTCCTTGTGCCTGCCAGTGCTATTTTTGAATTTACCATTCAGTGTAAAAGTTTCAGAGCCATGGCCACATTGATATAGCTCAGTGGTTAAGGAAAACTGGAATCATCCCAGAATCTGTCCCAAGGGTACTGGGTTTTGGACATTGTACCTGTGTACCAGTGAATGTTTTATGGCCAAGTAGTCTCCCAGGCGGAGTGTGGTACGGTGACACAGTCATGCTTCGATGTGGTATGCACCCAACTGTCAGCATACTTACACACTGACATTGGCAGTGTGTACGCAATCCCTGTGGACTGACAAACTTCTACACCCCTACAATCTGTAAAACACTGCCTATAAAAAGTGAGTCCCTGATTATTGTGAACTTGTACTGGCAAGCTCCACATTAACAATATCTCACTCGAGAGACATGATATGGAGATGCTGGTGTTGGACTGGGGTGTACAAGGTTAAAAATCACACAACACCAGGTTATAGTCCAACAGGTTTAATTGGAAGCACTAGCTTTCGGAGTGCTGCTCATTAACCACCTGATGAAGAAGCGGTGCTGTGAAAGTCAGTGCTTCCAATTAAACCTGTTGGACTATAACCTGGTGTTGTGAGATTTGTACTTGAGGTGTTTTTAGCAGCAGTAAGGGTGTTACTAGTTCTACAAGGAAATGCCTCACTCTATATAGTCAATTGCAGACAATCAGAAGACCACCTGTGCAACGGTCCTGGGACAGTGGAGGGTACTGATAATTCAGTATGAGTCCAGGACCATCTGGGGCTGACTGACTCTGAAGGAGAGCCTGATGAGAATTGTCCATGTGCTGGCAAGTGAGAAGAGCATAGAAACGTCAGTGTACATTTAATGGGCTGAATGGCCTCTTTTGTGCAGTATGAATCCAAGATTCTAATCAAAGAATCTCAAAACATGATAAATTACATCAACTCACAACCACATCCCATTCGTCATCATATTCCTGCAAGTTCGCTTCAACCTCTCTCTTGCCTCCACAGTGGATGCCATAGTCATAAGATGATAAAGCACACGATCAAGGTTAGAGTGGTGCTGGAAAAGGACAGCAGGTCAGGCAGCATCCAAGGAGCAGGAAAATTGGCATTTCGGGCTAAAGCTCTTCATCAGGAACCTGCTAGCTGTCAGTTATGACTCCATGGGTAGCACTGTCCTCTCAGATAGTGGATTCCCATCCAATTTAACTTGTACAGAATAATCTCCACTAGTACTCCACTGCAAGTACTAAGGGAGTTCTGCATAGTCAGAGGTGCTATTTTATGGATGAGACATTAAACTTAGACAATGTTTGCTTTTTCCAGTGGCACTATCACAAAAATAAAAGTGGTGGAGTTTGCCCTGGTGACCTGGGACAAATATTTATTCCTCGGTCAACAAACAAAATCATATTATCTGGTCAATACACTGCTGTTTGTCAGAGTTTGCTGTGTGCAAATTGATTGGCACATCGCCCATACTGCAACAGTGATTCCACTTCAAAACCATTTAATCAACTCTACAACACATTCAGATAGCAAGTTTTAAGAAGATTTGTAACTCAAGTTGAGGTTTTGGATGTAGGTTTGCTCACGGAGCTGAAAGATTCATTTCCAGACGTTTCATTACCTTACTAGGTAACATCTTCAGTGGACCTCAGGTGAAGCAATGTTGAAACTTTCTGCTTTATATTTATATGTTTGGGTTGGTGATGTCATCTCCTTTGGTGATGTTATTTCCTGTGGTGAAGTCACTTCCTGCTCCTTTTCTCAGGGGGTGGTAGATGGAGTCTAATGCGATGTGTTTGTTGACAGAGTTCTGGTTGGAATGCCATGCTTCTAGGAAGTCTCGTGCATGTCTCTGTTTGGCTTGTCCTAGGATGGATGTATTGTCCCAGTCGAAATGGTGTGCTTCCACATCTTTTTGTGGCTAGTTGGTGTTCATCCTGGTATCATGGTAGCCCACAAACCCACCAACACACTAAAACAGCAGCTAATGAACTTGAAAGACCCTATACAGACAATGAGCAAAACTAACGTCATTTACAAAATACCGTGCAAGAACTGTAACAAACACTACATTGGACAAACAGGCAGAAAACTAGTCATCAGGATACATGAACACCAACTAGCCACAAAAAGGCATGACCCCCTCTCACTCGTATCCTCACATACGGATGAGGAAGGGCACCACTTTGACTGGGACAACACATCCATCCTAGTTCAAGGCAAACAAAGACATTCACGAGAATTCCTAGAAGTATGGCATTCCAACCAGAACTCTATCAACAAACACATCGAGTTAGACCCCATCTACCAACCCCTGAGAAAAGGAACAGGAAGTGACTTCACCACAGGAAATAACATCACCAACCCAAAGAAACCCAAACATATAAATAGAAAGCAGGAAGTTTCAGCATTGCCTCGCATGAGGTCAACTGAAGATGTTACCTAGTAAGGTAATGAAACATCTGGAAATGAACCTTTCAGCTCAGCGAGCACACCTACATTCAGATAGCCTGAGGTTGTGAAAGGCACCGCATAAATGAGTTACTTTTCTTTCAAAGAGCTGCCCAACTATTCCCACTGCTGTGTTTTTACTCAATAGTCCTCAAACATGGTGGCTAAATGGTTAGTGCTGCTGCCTCTCAGTGCCAGGGACCTGGGTTCAATTCCACCCTCAGACCACTGCCTGGATGGAGTTTACACATTCTCAGTGTGTGTGATTTCCTCCCACTGTCCAAAGATATGATGGTTAGGGTGGATTGGAGATGCTATATTGACCAGAGATGTGTAGGCTAGGTAGATTGGCCGTGGGACATGCAAGGTGACGGGGGATAGGGTCAAGGTGTGGGTCTGGGTGGGACACTCCTACTGAAGGTTCGCTTGAACTCAAATGAGCTGTTTCCACACTGTAGGGATTCCATGATAGACCCAATGCCTTTTTGAAAGTTCTTAATGAAGTTACCTCCACCATGCTATATGCACAGTGATGGATTCTATCTTCTACAGGTGAGTGTTGAACAAGGTGGCTAATTTGTATCAACCCTTGTGACATTAAACTAAATGTTGATGTGCATATCTAATTGCAAATATTATACTGGAAGTGAGTGAAGGATGTTTGCTAGGATGATGACATCTACTTGTACAAGGGGGCATAGCTGCAAATTAAGGGGTGATAGAGTTAAGACAGATGTCAGAGGCAGGTTCTTTGCTCAGAGTGGTAAAGGCATGGAATGCCCTGCCTGCCAATGTAGTTAACTCAGCCACATTAGGGGCATTTAAATAGTCCTTGGATAAGCAAATGGATGATGGTGGGATAGTGTAGAATGATGGGCTTAGATTAGTTCACAGGGAGAAAGTGAGGACTGCAGATGCTGGAGATCAGAGTTGAAAATGTGTTGCTGGAAATGCGCAGGCCAGGCAGCATCCAAGGATTAGGAGAATCGACATTTCAGACATGGTTCCTGAAGAAGGGCTCATGCCCAAAATGTCGATTCTCCTGCTCCTTGGATACTGCTTGACCTGCTGCATTTTTCCAGCAACACACTTTTAGATTAGTTCACAGGTCAGCATAACATCGAGGGCCAAAGGGCCTGTTCTCGCTGTGTTCTATGCTCTGTGTGGAGAAACTGGCTTTGGCAGCAAACTCATTCGTCCTGAAAGGACCAAACTCTGTTCTCAAATATTGAGATTTCTAGCTGGCAGTCTGAATATGACCGTTTGTTCTCATTGTAGTGGGGTCCAACATACAGGTTAAAGTGTGGCTTCCAGAATGTCTTTGTATTGGAGTTTGGGATATGCTATGGTTACAGATCCCTGTGCTCAGCTGGCACATTTGGCCATCTATAACAAAATGTGGTTGGACCACATCGACTGCTTTGGTGCATCAGTCTCCTTTGCACAAACTGACCATTACAACAAAATCATTTATAGCAGTGCTCCCCGAACACTTTCTCCGGACCCTATTTCAAGGCTCAAGCATTGCACGAGAGTGAAACCTGTGACAGTGACGTGTGTATACACACATGATGGAGAGGGGATGAGGAGTGGGGTAAGGACCCTCTAGGCTGTAGGTTCTTTAAGTTAAATAGCACCTACTTTCTCACTGTGGTTTCCAGAGAAAGAATGAGGCCTCAAAGGGCGACAAGTTAGATTATGGACACTAATTTTAAAAAACGTAAGGAATGCGAAGGGGCTTCACAGCTGTCAACAGTTCCATCACAGCCTCAGAATGTACTAACCTAAATTTTCATCCTGTGACCTTGCTGAGATTCATGACCCCAAGAATCCACCACAGCATAAATGCTCAACAACCAAAAAAAAAAGTACAAATGAGTAGAAAGATGTACTAAGTCTGCACCTTATGTCACTGTAAATCTTTAACGCTTACAAATGTCAGTTCCTGCTGTGAAGCATTTCTCTGCTGTTTCCTGGGACCAAGATTCACCACTTTCTTCTGATTCGTTATAAAATCAAGAGATGGATTGCAGACAGGAGAGAAATGTTTATGAAGTATATAGATTAAATATAGCTAAACCTATTTTTGCACAAAATCAATTGCTGTTGCATAAGATGACCAGGCAATCAAGACACTGAAAACTATCCTGTTTCAACCAATGCAGCTCAGGCACTACAGAAACCTTTTAATAATGTGGATATATCTTTCTAATTCCTGCTTCTAAATTCCAGTTTTGGAACTTAATTACCCTTATAATAAGTGATTGTTCAAAGCAACTTTACTTCAAGGGGAATGAAATTCATACCAATTTTATTATTAAGCTCAACTCAATCGAGTTTGACTGCATAATTATTTTTAGGTTGCTTGGTAGTCACCTCAAGACAATGAAGTTAATTTCAACTCTCAATTTCACAATTCTGCTACTTCTGGTGCAAAAGCAACAATATGTTGACTAAACACACAAATTTAATAATGCCTGATATATGTTTCACCAAAAAAGACAGTACTTTGCCATTCAAGAGTATTTCAGATCAGGAGGATCATTTGACCTATCATAATGAATTCATCCATGACATTAGCTCCCATTTCCATTGCAATATTCAATTGCTAGCAGTTTTTAAACAATATCTAGTTCTAGTTCTGATCCTGCTCCCATTCTTCCAAATTCTTTTCCTTCATTAACTAAAAATGTGCAAATGGCTGAACTCCTTGTTTGTCTATTTGCAGCTTTCTGCAAAATAGAGAGAAATTTCCTTACCTTCTCAATGGTGAGTAATTGAGTTCAGTACGAGGCCAGAAAGGAGAATGATCAATGTGTCTTACACAGCATTTTTATCTCCTAAAAATTGATTGCTATTACTCTGTGCTCACTCAGGCTTCTCAGTAGCTCAGTTTGGTACATCTACAATGATTAACTCTGATTGCTTCACATGAAATGGCATAAAATGTCTGGAATACATGGGACAACAGGACAAAAAGAAATAGAAAAAGACAAGCTTGATTCAGCCTGATCCCCTTGACTCACAGTCATCACCAACTTGCAGTTATATTGGCGTGAGAAAGGAATTGTCAAAACAAAATTAAGCTAATTCTGTGAAAATAAATTAAAGATTTCCTCTCTGACCCCGAGCATATTGGAATGTGTTCCAGATCACAGTCACTGTAAAACAAATAACCAGCATCCTAAAATCACCATTTTGTTTCTTAGTTTTAGACAGCTGCAAGTGCATGACTTGCACGTGTTAGCAAAACTTGTAAACTGGGATCCTACATCACTAACACATTGATGAAACTCTTAACAACTCTGTATCACAGCTTAGAGACAGGGGGATATGGACAGACTGTTCCTGACTTGGGATAAACTTTCCTCATCATTTTGAATGGTGGGGAAGGCTTGATGGGCTGAGTGGCCTAATCCTGCTCCTATTGATGACTAGCAGCAAAGGATTCAAGTCAGAAATACTCGACATCTGCTGTGTTAAGGACAACTTCTATTGTCATTTTGAATAAGGTGGCGGGTGGGTGTGTAAGGTCTTTTCCTCACAGGGACAGCTGAGAAATTTTCAGGTATCGTAGTGGGTGATCAGAGCCAACTTTTAATATCATTGAATTTGAAGGTAGAAATGCACCCAGGGTCATCAAAAGAAGGAAACAAATCTAAAGGAATGTTTGTTATAAAACCCTTATGCAGCAGTTCACACTCTTGAACTACAAAGTAGATTAAGAGTTTCTCTACCATGAAAGAAATGCAGTTAATTAGAGTCATAGAGATGCACAGCACGGAAACAGACCCTTCGGTCCAACCTGTCCATGCCAACTAGATATCCTAACCCAATCTAGTCTCATCTGCCAGCACCCGACCCATCTCCCTCCAAACCCTTCCTATTCATATACCCGTTCAGATGCTTTTTAAATGTTGCAATTGTACCAGCCTCCACCACTTCCTCCGGCAGCTCATTCCATACACGTACCACCCTCCGCGTTAAAAAGTTGCCCCTTAGGTCTCTTTTATATCTTTCCCCTCTCACCCTAAACCTATGCCCTCTAGTTCTGGACTCGCACACCCCAGATAAAAGACTTTGTCTACTTATCCTATCCATGCCCTCATGATTTTATAAACTTCTATAAGGTCACCCCTCAGCCTCTGACGCTCCAGGGAAAACAGCCCCAAGCTTATTCAACCTCTCCTTATAGCTCAAATCCTCCAAACCTGGCAACATCCTTGTAAATCTTTTCTGAACCCTTTCAGGTTTCAGAACATTCTTCCAATAGGAAGGAGACCAGAATTGCACGCAATATTCCAAAAGTGGCCTAACCAATGTCCTGTACAGTTGCAACATGACCTCCCAACTCCTGTACTCAATACTCCGACCATAAAAGGAAATCATACCAAACGCCTTTTTCATTATTCTATCTATCTGTGACTCCACTTTCAAGGAGCTATGAACCTGCACTCCAAGGTCTCTTTGTTCAGCAACACTCCCTAGGGCCTTACCATTAAGTGTATAAGTCCTGCTAAGATTTGCTTTCCCAAAATGCAGCACCTTACATTTACCTAAATTAAACTCCATCTGCAACAGTGTAAAAACTTATATGCATGGACAGTATTATACACCTGAACAAGATTAAATCATTGATATTACTTAAGTTTTATTTTAATATTTGTCAGTTCTTGTCTTGTATACTTCCCTTTTGGAACCTTGACTGAATAAAGCAGTCCCCAGCAACTGCAATAACAGATTGGTTAGATATACTATTAGTTTAGTGTATTTTTGACAACTAAAATTTGCTGTTTAGGCGGCCACATTGAACTTGACTTGAGGGGACAACTACCTAAAATGCAAGTTCCATTTATCTGATCTTAGTAAAGGGCAGCATGTGAGACTCTGAATATGGCTTAAGCTGACTCAGCAGTGACAGTGAAGCTTTCAGGCAGATTCCTGCTCCTGATGGTTATTTAGAGTGTCGCGTAGCACTGTGCATGTTTGCAGATGCCTATGTTGAGGACTGACAGCATTGTGCCTACTTAGACTTGTTGTCTCAGCTCATACAGATGGGACAGCCATCGTATGAGGAATGGCTGAACGTGAACCTCAATAATGCAGTCATAGTTACAGGTGGAGAAACCAAAAGTCAAATAAAAAAAAATCAACTGCAGGCATAATCATCCCAGGTGATCAAAAGCTTAATCCTCCAGACACATCAAAGCAAGTTTAGGAAAATAAACTCAAACACTGTTCAAATTCATAAATATACTGAACTATGCTTAAACATATTTTGTGATGGTTTTAAAATTGAATGAACAATTACACTTCAGGCAAGTCAATAAAAGTAATTTATTTACAATTCGTAAGTATACCCATCTTTGATAGGGCTCCAAACCTCATATTGCAACCACAAATGAGGGAAGGGTGGGGTGGAAAGTAGAAGGAGAACAGAACTATAGGAAACATAACTATATAACAGAAAAGACAAGGGCAAATACCAAACATTATGAATATGGATGTATTACATTTTACAAGTTGCAAGCCACTTAAACAGATTGATTGGCTATTCATCTTATTGCTGTGTGCAACTGGTTGCTGCATTTGCATATAAAACTGACCCCACTTCATTACATGAAATGCTTCGGCTATTTAAAATGAGATTAAGATGCTATCAAACACAAATTCTTTTCTTTCTTTTATAGATACACTTCAGTGCTATGCGCATGACGTGGAGGTTTGCCCCAAATCTTTTTCCTTGCTCCGTAAAAAGGCTCCTGTTTGTTTCGATGTTCATGGGAGTCACAACACTTCCCAAAATAATGATGCCAAGCAGTTTTAGGGCTCACCAAACATGAGTGAATGTGTATGCTATTACGCAATAAACTTGTAATTACAGATGAATGAGTCCCACATGCATAGCACCCTTACTTTGAGGGGTTGCATCCTCAATGATATGAATGGTGTGTTTTTTTCTGAACAGTTTATAATGAGGTGGTTAATTCATTTTGCAGTTTTCCTGAGAGACTCATCCAAGAGACTGACAGTAAAAATAAAATCAAATTGTGAAATTTATTGATGCATTAGCATTTTTGAAATCATAAAACATGTTAGAAAAAAAGCTAGCTTTTAATGTGATCCTGGATTTAGTCCTGTTGAAGCATGAGATCAGAATTTTAGTCTCATTAGAGTACTCTCTCAGAATTAAAAGCACTCTCATGAATTTCATCTGCAGCCGAACAAACCTCCCTGTTAATGTGTTTTAGTATTAACAGGAAATCCCATTGGAATTTTCTCCTTGCAGTACATAAATGAAAGAACACAAAATAAACTTAAAAAATACTGAGGGAATTATATTGGAGGGGTAACATAGAATGAATCTTTGATAAATACTTTGCATGTCCCAAGAGTCTAATGACTAAGTACAAATGCATTGTGAACCTGTGGTACTTTTGAATAAGCAGAGACAATAGTACTGCTCTGGCTTATACAGAGAAATAAACGAGTAATTATGCATAAACTTGACTCTTAAAAATAAAAACCCTGTAAATAAATATAGTAGTTTCAGTATGGAATTCAAAAACTAAATTCTTTACTTTACAAAATATAAGGCAATTATAGTCAAACTTTTAATCGAACTCAAATGTTTCAGTGGTATTGAGACACGACTAGGGCTGTGGGAATGGATTAGGTACAAGTTATCGGATGAAAACTTATGATATACTGCCATTACAATACAGCTTGAATCAACACTGTTGCTCCCCCCAAGTTTTTTTTTCCACAAACACTGACTGGTGGTAACTCACTTCTGATGTACTATTCTTTGTAAGCCAGGTGACAAAAGTATGTATTCTACCTTCTCTACCACCATCCCAGATGATTGAAGAACCATGTCTTAAGAACCATAGGCATTCTTTGAGAGGTTAAACAAGTCCCACCTGTAATTCTCACCTTAGGTTCCAACGTCAATAAGTGTTATACTATCCTACTGATATATCACCCTCTTTATTCAGTTAGTTGTAATCTAGGAATCACAAAATTAAGGAGCCAAATATGCTTATATTAACTCATTTAAAAATAACTTACATTATACGTGTGTTTAATTTCAGAAAGCTGGCCCAGCAATTTCCTGTACAAGGTTTTCAACAGGATGAGGCTAGTAACAGTGAGATTCAATTACAGTTCAGTCTATTTTTTTTTCAAATAAATTCAAAACTAATGGATTAACTATGAAAGAAGAATCTACTATATTAAATACCCAGATTACTGGAGTTCTGCCAATCCACTGCCAACACATAAACCATATACTCTTAGTGCACTTTCAGATGTTTACTTAGTGATGCAATGAGTTTACTTTGGAATGCAAGGTGGTTTTAGTTTTTCAATTTCCTGCAAGCATCAAGATGTGACATAATCTTAGTCTCTCTTTCCTTTGGATCTGAATTTTCCCTGATTACCTCTTGTATGTGAAAATGGGAGCTCATTCTTTAAACTTCCTCAGAAGGCTTGGCAAAAACATCATACAATCAACATTTGCAATCACCTAGATGCCCAATAGTGATAGTGGAGAAACTTCTGAAATCTGAAGAGTTTACACAAAGGGCATGGGTATTAGAAGAAACAAATCAAAGGATATTGAACCAGCTCAGAAAGAACAGTCTTCATAAATTAAATGGATGTCTACTCTGAGAATTTGGCAGCATCAAGAAACAGATGCTTGGGTGAAAGAAACTATAGGTGGTAACAAAGAAGTGTTAACTCTAGCTTAAATTCTCAGAGATCGATATTGCTGTATCTTTGCAATGATATGGCATGTAATAAAGCAAGCCAAAAGTAAACCACGCACTTTAAAAGAAAATACGATGTTATGTTGCTGTCATGGTACAGGCAGTTAACAGGTTTACAAGAAAGTAAATGAGCCAAGTGGCATGGATGTAATACTGATCCAGCTCTAATGAATACAGAGCAAAGGCTAATGATGCAAAGTACAGAGCATCCATTAGCAGAAAAATATAAGCCAAATAAGCAGTGAGGCATGTCACTACTGTGCCACAGTGAGCAGAACATTATTTAATACTTTCTTTACCAAAAATGCAATCATATAAATCACGTTTACCCTGTATGAGATCAAACCTTCCTCTAAACTTGTGTCAGGTCACATCACTGCAACTGTGAATTGTAATAGCATCAACATGGTGGGACAGTGAATTAACAGGCTGTGACAATGCCAAAATAGCCAATTTTTTAAAACACCAAGCACTAACTGAGCAGTAACTTGAAAAATACTTTTCTCAAGTAGATTAAAAGTGAGCGCTTTCTACAAATAAACATTTAATCATTATTCCTAAGAAATAAATTACCATTAATAATTCAATAATTTTAAATCTCTGTGGTTGAAAATTGTACTGGAGCCCTCTCACAAAATCTTTAAAGTGTGAATTAAAGTAAATTTATATACGCAGTTGTTTAAATAAATGCACTGTTTTCAGAAAATGGCTGATACACACTGTATCATAGGTAATGTTGATATTATGCTCTGCCGTGCTACTACTGATCTTCAAGACCAGTGTGTGCATTCTCTCTCAAGGCTGAAACCCCAAAAAGTTGCTAACAAAGATTTACATTGGTAGAACTCTTCAAATTTACAAAATGAGATGTTACCTCATCTTTGTAGAAATCAAGTAGTAAAACTCCTTCACAGAAGGATAAGCTAAGCTTCTGTCTGGTAATCACAAATGATTGTAGACAGTGAGTTTCTGGTGCTCAATACAAAGTACACCCCCAAATATTCAGAGATGTTGCTGGAAATTCAGACGTCCCAGAGCACTTGGAGAGTTTGCTGCATTCAAGAACGGGAGAGGGAAATTGCAAAACAGTAATAACAGAATAAGGTCTCAGTTCAAACCATACTTATCAAAATGAGCTATACAAAACAGCTTTTGCCAAAGTTGAATGCTGCCCAAATTGTCAAAATAAATACGTTCTTGCAACAAGGCAGGCCAAACTTCTTGTGAAGCCACTTCGGATCCATGTGTTCTTACGGGGCCCAAATGTTTTTGTTCATGACACATTACTTTGCACATCTTTTGAAGAAGCCAGCATTTCTCTCACTTTGGCCATTAGATCCTATGCAAAATGAAAATAAGAATGAGATATCTGTTCAAAGCAGTGCATTTATACAGCATCACCCACCACCTCAGGTCACCCAAGTCTCTTTATAGTGAGTTTAATACTTCAGAAGAGTGTTGTTGTTGCAGTATAGGAAAAGGAACACATCCCTATGCACTGCACCAGTATGGTTATCAAACATAATCTTGTGAGAAATTCAATCTTACATATTTCCTTTTGTTTTAAAGTAATTAAATCTAGAGTAGAAACTGATGCCCTCAAGACTGCTGCACTTTCTGCATTCTTATTTGATTTCAATCTTTGAAGTTTTATACTCACAAATGAAAGGACCCTATTATTCTCCACAATTTCGAAGAATGATAGGTAATATCACTGAAACCCGAATTCTGACAGGATGTGACAGGGTAGATGACTGCTAAGTGTACAGCGGGGACATATCATCAGAATAAGGGGCAGGCCATTTCAAACTAAGATGAGCAGGAACTTCTTGACCAAGATGGTGAACCTTTGGAATCCTCTGAAAGCTGTAGAAGCTTATTCACTGAACATGTTGAAGACAGAATTCAATAGATATATGGAGCTAACAACATCAAGGTGCAGGGAGATAGCATGGGAAAGTGAAGTTGAGGTAGATGATCAACGATGATCTAACTGAACAATGGAGTAGGGTTGATGGGTTCAATGGCCTACTCCTGTTCCCAAGTCCCTAAAGTGACAACCTTGCTAATGACACCCATATTCCAAAAATAAATAATAATGAAAAAGCTAGTATTATGAATTCCTACCTGAGTTATTTTACTCTGCATTGATGATAACAATTCTGGAGATGCTGTTTCATCCTTTTCCTGAGAGCCGCCCCTGTAAATGGGGGAAAAATTGTATTTTGATAGCTCTGCATTGAAACTGATGTCATTTGTCTGCAATGCATTGTGCAACAGGAACCCAATTATACTACATCAGAAAGTATCTGACATTGCTGCATCATTCACATAATGGATGTATATCTACAGCCCACCTCATTATTTTAATCAAACTTTTCCCTATAGTGTGTGCTATTTCTACTAATTTTGTTAAGTAACTGTAAGAAAACAAAAGACTGAAATATTTAACAATAAGCACTGAACTATATGGCAGAAAATTATGTATTAAATTTAAGGGCATAGTTCAAACTCAGTCCTATTGACAATTTAGCTTTGTTCTTAGTTCTTAACAGTTGGGTCTTTGCAAGACATCTGTTATTCACATTTGCATAATACAAAGCTGGAAAAATGTCCAAGAAAACTATTTTTAGCACAAACATGTGAACTTCCAGTCAACTCTAACATATCAGCCAAATAGAGATGTTTAGCATGTTCATGTGACTACACATTCACAATTCAAACTCTGTGGCTTGAGGAATAAATAAAAATCTGGTAAAATTAGAATACATGAGCTTGTGCAAAGCTGTCAACAAGTGAAGTGTCAAAACTTAACAGTAAAAAAATTTTTACCCGCACCAATAAATTTTAAAATAAAGGAAGACAAAACACTTAAAATTAAATTACTAATTGGGTGCAAAATCTGAAATCAATCTACTGTATGTTGTTAAATCAAAAAAGGCAGGGGGAGCCTGTGCTTGACAGGCCCAAAATGGTTTGGTTAACATGAAAAAAGGAAAATTAGTTTGTAATATCAAATGACATAAATTGAACTGATAGCAAATGGGCTTTGCCTTAATGTTTGAACTGGCTGGTGCAAATATTTTAACACATTGAAAGGGAGGGAACAAATCCAAACCTTGAATGTGCCCTGTTTCTGTGGTGTAATGGTTAGGGCATTGGCATTACACACGAGTGGACCCTGCTCAAAACTATGGAGAGATAGTCATGCAGCACGGAAACAGACCACTCGGTCCAACCCGTCCATGCCGACCAGATATCCCAACCCAATCTAGTCCCACTTGCCAGCACCCGGCCCATATCCCTCCAAAC
The DNA here is from genome assembly GCF_037043375.1 of Chiloscyllium plagiosum. Classification (NCBI taxonomy): domain Eukaryota; kingdom Metazoa; phylum Chordata; class Chondrichthyes; order Orectolobiformes; family Hemiscylliidae; genus Chiloscyllium; species Chiloscyllium plagiosum. Next base: position 4,829,642 of record NW_028270162.1, on the reverse strand, counting down.
CCTTCCCATTCATATACCCATCCAAATGCCTCTTAAATGTTGCAATTGTACCAGCCTCCACCACATCCTCTCACAGCTCAGTTCCTGCACGTACCACCCTCTGCGTGAGAAAATTGCCCCTTAGGTCTCTTTTATATCTTTCCCCTCTCATCCTAAACCTATGCCCTCTAGTTCTGGACTCCCCGATCCCAGGGAAAAGACTTTGTCTATTTACTCTATCCATGCCCCTCATAATTTTGTAAACCTCTATAAGGTCACCCCTAAGCCTCCAACGGTCCAGGGAAAACAGCTCCAGCCTGTTCAGCCTCTCCCTATAGCTCAAATCCTCCAACCCTGGCAAAATCCTTGTAAATCTTTTCTGAACCCTTTCAAGTTTCACAACATCTTTTCAACAGGAAGGAGACCAGAACTGCACGCGATATTCCAACAGTGGCCTGACCAATGTCCTGTACAGCCGCAACATGACCTCCCAATTCCTGTACTCAATACTCTGACCAATAAAGGAAAGCATACCAAACGCCTTCTTCACTATCCTATCTATTTGCGACTCCACTTTCAAGGAGCTATGAACCTGCGCTCCAAGGTCTCTTTGTTCAGTAACACTCCCTAGGACCTTACCATTAAGTGTATAAGCCCTGCTAAGATTTGCTTTCCCAAAATGCAGCATCTCGCATTTATCTGAATTAAACTCCATCTGCCACTTCTCAACCCATTGGCCCATCTGATCCAGATCCTGTTGTAATCTGAGGTAACCCTCTTCACTGTCCATTACACCTCCAATTTTGGTGTCATCTGCAAACTTATGCTCGCATCCAAATCATTTATGTAAATGACAAAAAGTAGAGGACCCAGCACCGATCCTTGTGGCACTCCATTGGTCAGAGGCCTCCAGTCTGAAAAATAACCCTCCACCACCACCCTCTGTATTCTACCTTTGAGCCAGTTCTGAATCCAAATGGCTAGTTCTCCCCTTATTCCATGAGATCTAATCTTGCTAATCAGTCTCCCATGGGGAACCTTGTCAAATGCGTTACTGATGTCCATATAGATATTTGGACCCTCCTGTGTTGTAGTGGTATTGTCCCTGCTCAAGACCAGGGAGGCTGGATTCAAGTTCCACCTGCTTCAGAGGTGGTGTAATAACATCTCTGAACAGGTTGATTAGAAAAATAGGTTAATTAAAATAAAAGTAACAATCTTGAATGAAAGCAAAATACTGTGGATACTGGAGATCTAAAGTAAACACAAACTGCTAAAGAAACTCTGGTCTGATTGTTTCTGTCTCCAGAGATCCTAAGTTAATGCTTCAAGTCCAGTATGACTTCTGAAGAGGAGCAATACTGGACTTGAAACATTATCTGTTTCTCCCTCTACAGATGCTGCCAAAACTGATGAGTTTCTGCAGCATTCTTGATAAAATCTGTGGGTTTTTTGCTGTGATTTGCCCAAGTTATGGTTTTTCAAATTTAAATATGTATTCTATTCTATTTTAAGTAGTTATGTCATCTACACACAAGCTGGAGGGTAGGTTTTTGTTTCAAAGCACATTGATCTATCTCTCCATGTTTCTCCAAATCACACGAATTACTAATCATGTCTGTTATCAGCAAATTTAGGTGACCTACCTCTGGTAGGGTCTTCTCCATTCTTCAAATGAAGTTATCCTTCACATACCAATGAACAAGCCCAGTTGAATGGAGGGGAAAATAAAGCAGTGGGGCAATGCCCCTTCACAATTTAATTTAATGGTCAAATGATAGTTTTTTCCACCCTTTACAGTATAAATACTGCCCAGCAACATTCCTTAATTGTTTTTAAACCAAGGAAGTGGTGCCAATAGAGCTGACAGCTAGTTATATTTAATGTTTATAAAAAAAGCACAACAAGCCCATACTCCCAGACTAGGGGACAAAGGAGGAAGAGGGCAAGAAATTGGTATCAGGTGGATAGGTTAATCAAACGAAAAGAAAATAAGATCAACCAGAGATAGATTATCTTATTTTCTTATTCATTCATTATCCTCCAAAAACCAATGAAATCTAATCTAATTATGCCATTTTTCACTGAGAGACTTTCACATGCATCCTGGACCAACTCCTTGAGTACACATCCCCTTTAATAAATGGCTTTGCAAATACTACAGTAAAGCATTTTCTATGAGCTCTGCTAAGGTGTGCTCTGACTCTCAAAAACTGTCTCTCATTCACTGCAGGGGAAACAACTTTCAAACAAATTACAGAATACATTTAGTCAAGTTGTTACTTTTTAATTTGGAAAATCCTGCCAATATCCAAAGTCCATTTTAGCAGATTCAAAGAATTAGTAAAATCCTTGAAAATAGATCTTGGAAACTAATGTTACAATGATTCTGGGGCAATGGAGACAATGAAGACCTTCACCTCATTAAAGGTCTAAATAGCCATTCCACAAGCCTACAGCATTTCATGATTCAAAAGGCGGATTCTGCAACCTTTGCAACAAAGAAAGATCCAAACCACAACATAAATCTGTGGGCTTGCCTATTTCTAACATTCTTTTCATAAAAGGTGACTTCAGTGAATAGTTTTGCAATGAATAGCCAAAAGATGAATAGAAGCTTCCACAGCAGCTGCACAAACTGGTATAGAAACAGCTTTGATTCAGCAACGTTAACTATTCCAGAATAAGAGGGTTATTGTAAGCAGGGTGAATCCTTTCAGCTGGCATCACATGTTTCTGAAGGCTATTATAATTTCCAGTACATAAAATGATGTGCTCTGTCAGCCCTTTTTAATAAACAAGTAACTGCTGAAGGATGCAGGAGAAAAGTTACAAAATCCATCCTTCCACTTCCAAATTAGAAAATGGACCTTTGCAGTTGGAAATTAAAATGGAAAAGTTGTCCTTGGCTTCAAGGAATGCTACATCTTAAATGGCCAGCAGGAAATTTTTATAGTTTTCTTCCTTTACTGTCTAAAATTACTAGGTTAAGATGGGTACAGATGAGCAAAAGACCCAAAAGCTATCTCCTCCTAAGGAAAAATGGTCAAAGAACTGCAGGTTTAAACTCATCCTGTGGAGCCAGTGTTTATTACTAGAAGATCCACTTTTGAATAGTTTTATTAAACTTTATATGTTCCTGCGGACTTTGGCTAAACAGGAGGGTTGAGCAGGCTACATTGTGGTCATGATATTGGTGCCCAAGGTTCTGAAACAAACACATAGCAATCCACTTGGAAGTACAGCACATCTGTAGTCATCTGCATTGGGAAATGGTCCAAATGGTGCTATTATCTAGCAAGTGGCACTGTATTTTTCTGTGAAATGCAAGAATGCTGCAAATATTTCTCAACAAAATTTAACTTTAGGATGGTAACTCAAACAGCGCTGTCATAAAGTTCAGGTCAATACTAGGGCATGATGCCATTGAGTCTCTGATATTGCACTACAGCAGATAATGGTTCCAAACATAATTCACTGCAGGCATAAAGCCAAGATCTGGGTACCCTGGCTCAAGTATCCCAAAGTAATGCCTGATAGCACAACAGTTCCACCTTTAATACTCTTTATGATCAAGAATTTTTCGAACTTAAATACATTAGCAGATGACAGATGTGCAATACTGCCATTCTGTAGAAGTGCCCCGAGGGAGCACCTTATTCTTCCTTTCATTCTAAACCAGAGATCCTCCATCTGGTTAGCACGGCTTGTATGCTGTGCACCTGCTTTAACTGTAGCAGTGTGTGGAAATCCAGCAAGAATTTCACTGAAGTTACACTTTTAAATAAAATTCCCGTTGACTGACAACTGCTATAAATCATCAGCCACAATTTTCCAACCTGGATCAGGGTGTTTTGAGTTAGCACCATGGACACTTGTTGTGAGAACCACATTGTCCCAAGGACATTAAGTTTAAATCCATGCTCCCATTAACTTAAATATCTCAAGTTGCTGAAAGTGACAGAACTCTTATGTACCAAATAGGTAACAGCAGATACTTTTTAAATATCTAGGCTCACATACATAAAAGAACTCACATAAAAGAACTCAACAAGCAAACAGCAATAGCACAACTGACTTTCACAGGCTGAATCTTAGGTAACCGATGAACAGTGTTAAGAAATAGAATTCCTGGAAAACTGATAAGACTGATTTAATTAAGGAACTTCCCTTATCTTGAACTGGCTTTTTGTACAGTAGGACATTCAAGGCAAATGGGATTTTCAGGACAAATCTCACAATCTCTAGTTTTTAAAAGGAGATTTATCTCATGTGGAAGATTCTCTTCTTCATCCTATAACCTGATAAGGTTCTATTTAGGTAACAGCAAAGTAAGGAGTCTACTTAATAAACAAGGTGTTGTGAATCTACTGTCAATGATATTGAAAGCTGAAATTATGCACATCAGCTCTTGCAAGAAAATTATTCACTGATCCACAAGTGCAACAAACCAAAGATTTGTGCTGAAGTTATTCCATTTGACTGTAGTTACATTCCTTGAGTCCAAATCAAGCAGAAAATTGGTTTTAGATCAAACTACAAAAGAAATAGATGCTAGAGTTTGTGAAGACAGTGCCGAATGCAACTAATATCGGGAAGATGAAAAGTACTTGTTGAGGTTAGACCAGAGGGTTAGAAATTTTCTCTGAGTCCACTGTATCAAAGTTAGTTGACTAGACTCTTCAGATAAAGCCCTAGACCTGCTTTGTTCCCTAGACTCATCATGGTCAAACCTCTGGGAGTGCTTCTTGAGCTTTTATTTATTTATTTTTCCATAATGAAGTGGACTCCCTGGGCTCACTCATGGCATGTCTGGTGCTGCACAGGTTGGTATTCCTGTCTGCGTCGAGGTCTGCCATCCAATCTTCTAAAATCTGTTTCCAAGTTTTCAGTCTTTCTTTCTAGGTTCTCCCTGAAAAGTTGGCAGTGGGTACAGTATAATAAATTCAGTCCCATAAGAAGGCAGAGGCGGCAGTGGTCAGAAATCAGGAAGATCCAGTGACACTTGAAGCATATTTTAAACCTAAAAAAACTCATTTGAGTCTTGAAATAGATCAAGGTGCAAAGAAAACACTCCAACACTGATGGATTCCATTGTTACATTCGTGGAGAACAAGAAACACAAAGGTCAACTACCAGAACAATCCCATGTAAAGAGAATAAAGAGTAGCTGTGTCACCGGAACATCACAGACATCTTCTGCCCTCTGCCACATGTAGCCCCTGCATATATATAAAATTGCCACCTTCAGATTACATTATCAACAAAAAAAAAACGCAATTAAAGTTGCTCTGTATGGTCTGATTAACACATCGTGGCACAATCAAATACAGTATATATCCAATACCTGGACTGCATGACACAAGGTTATTGAGAGCAATTTGTTGATTGAATAGAAACTGTAATGCCCACTGAGAGAGGTACGCAATGTCCAGTTTGCGCACACATTTTATATTATAAACATGTTCTGAAAAGTTTTATAATGATACAAAGATACTAACCATTTAACTTTTTGACAGGCTCAAATGTTGTTAACATTACTAAAGACTATTTATAATAGCAGTGGTGTACAAATCCAGTCAATGAAATCCAGTTTTAATGAAATCCAGTACTTGAATTTATCATATGTTTGCCTTCTTCTTAAATATAATTAAATATAACACTTGTTATACTCAAGAACTGACAATAACCAGTCCTGCAGAATGCACATTTCCAGAAGGTAAAAGGCAAGTGTTAGAAATAATTTTGCGTATAGAATTTCCAGCCCCAAGCTGCCACACAGTAGCAAGGCTCAAGACACCTTGAAGTATGCTAAAACAGCATGTTAAATGCTGAATATGGCTTGCAAGTCAAGGGGAAAACTAAAAAAAAATGGAATCATAGCAATGTTAGTTCACAAGGTTTGATATTTATCCTGTGAGGAGAAACGGTATTCCAGAATCACTAATTACCTGGATTTCCCAAGATTTTCCTAACCAAATGTCTACCTATTACTGTTTTCCTATGTTTCTATTAAAATAATGTGACATATGAACATAATCTTTGAGAATCTACACTTTGCCATAATGCAAATGGCTTCATTAATTTACTAATCTTAAAAAAAACTGGTGATGTTCACATTTGCAATGGGCAAAACTGTCTTAGGAGCAATTGAACCATTATCATTCCTGAAGAAGGGCTTATGCCCGAAACGTCGATTTTCCTGCTCCTCGGATGCTGCCTGGCCTGCTGGGTTTTTACAGCACGACATTTTTCAACTCCATTTTCCTCCTCTATCCACTTTTCACAGTCCATCTAAAAGCTATCTATCCTCAATGCACAGTATTTGGAAAATTAAAGAACTGAAGATTCTGATGGATTGTAATATTATTTAAGAACAAGTTTAACACTAGAAAATCCCACGAGTGTTAACATCAACTTCTACAAGGGGATTGCTAGACTACCCTGTTGTGAGTTAGATTTTCTTTCATTTATGAAGCCCTGTAACTTTAGCAAAATAGAAACAAGCAATTGTTGAGTATTTGGGGGCTGCTTGCAACAAGGGAATATGAAGTCATTTCTAAAGGTTCACCATACAGGAGCCACACTAGTCATGTGATCACCTTGCACTCTCAACAAATTGACATGAACTATACCAAAATACAGAAAGGATCACTCAAATGGTGACCAGACTTGAGCATATAGACAAAAACAAATATAGCAAGACCAGAATATTTGCTGGTTTGACTGGTCAGGTTTAAACTGTAACACGTCAAACAAAAGTAGATTTGTTGCTAAATGTAAAGTAATTGCCTAGATTGGTCGGAATGTTTAGAACAGTGTTAGGACATTAAGGTTTCACAATCCAACAAATTGATACCTCCATTCCAACAAGGTACCATGGTCTTGGTAAAAATTACATGTTAATTTCCTAAGATTGTCAAGACACAAAGAATTTCAGGTATAAATTGATTTGGGCTGTGCAAATTGCCCTAGATGAACGCAAGGAACAAGGTGCATCTATTGCTAGGTCAAGCACTCAACCATGGTCAAGATAAGCATCAATAATGTAATCTTTACAGGATTTCTATTGCTAGGAAATTACCAGCTCTGGACTGTATTTTTTTGTTAAAATAATGACTTTAGTTCATTATGTGGGGAAGTGCTACAAAGCAACAATAGTTTAATGTGGCAGACAACAACTGAAATGAGGGCAACACAATGTTGGTGTTTTTATTAAATTCTTTCATGGAATGCATGTGTCACTGGCAAAGTAAAATTAACTGTCCACTCTAACTGCCCTTAAGAAGAGGCGGCATGGTAGGTCAGTGGTTAGTTAGCACTGCTGCCTCATTGCGCTCAAGACCTGGGTTTGATTCCAGCCTTGGGTTACAGTCTGTGTGGAGTTTGCACGTTCTCCCCATGTCTGCATGGGTTTCCATTCTGTGCTCTGGTTTCCTCCTACATTCCAAAGATGTGCAGGTTAGGTGGACTGGACGTGCTAAATTGATGACTAGGGATATGCAGGCTAGGTGGATTAGCAGTGGTAATGTGGGGTTTCAAGGATAGGGTAGAAGGCTGGGTCTGAAAGGGATACTTTTCAGAGGCTGGATCAGTGGTGCTGGAAGAGCACAGCAATTCAGGCAGCATTCGAGGACAGGCAAAATCGACGTTTCGGGCAAAAGCCCTTCATCAGGAATAAAGGCAGAGAGCCTGAAGCGTGGAGAGATAAGCTAGAGGAGGGTGGGGGTGGGGATAGAGTACAATAGGTCAGTGGGGGAGGAGATGAAGGTGATAGGTCAGGGAGGAGAGGGTGGAGTGGATCGGTGGAAAAGGAGCTGGGCAGGTCGGACAAGTCAAGGGGACAGTGTTGCTGGAGGTTAGAAACTAGGATGAGGTGGGGGAAGGGGAAATGAGGAAGCTGTTGAAGTCCACATTGATGCCCTGGGGTTGAGGTGTTCCGAGGCGGAAGATGAAGCGTTCTTCTTCCATGCGTCTGGTGGTGAGGGAGCGGCGGTGGAGGAGGCCCAGCACCTCCATATCCTCGGCAGAGTGGGAGGGGGAGTTGAAATGTTGAGCCACGGGGCAGTTTGGTTGATTGGTGCTGGTGTCTTGGAGATGTTCCCTAAAGCGCTCTGCTAGGAGGCGCCCAGTCTCCCCAATGTAGAGGAGACCGCATCGGGAGCAACGGATACAATAAATGATATTAGTGGATTTGCAGGTAAAACTTTGATGGATGTGGAAGGCTCCTTTAGGGCCTTGGATGGAGGTGAGGGAGAAGGTGTGGGCACAGGTTTTACAGTTCCTGCGGTGGCAGGGGAAAGTGCCAGGATGGGAGGGTGGGTGGTAGGGGGGCGTGGACCTGACCAGGTAGTCACGGAGCGTCAGTGAACACTTGGTGGGCCAAATGGCCTCGTTATGCACTGTAGGAGTTCTATGATTCTAAAACAGTGATAAGCCACTCTGTGATGCTGTCATTCACGTGGTATAAGTACAATCACTATGTTGCATAGGTTAGAGTTCCAAGATTTTGACCTGGTGAATATATTATTAAATTGACCCATGTGAATATATTATTAAATCAGCATGATTTAAGACTTGGATGGGACCTCACAGGTCAGTGGTGTTGCTCCCAAGCATCTGTTGCCTTTGTTCTTATGGATGGTGGAAGCCATGGGTCGGGAAGGCACTGTTAGCCTTCAACAATCTTCCTCATTCTAAAGGTGACTTCAAACAATAAAAATAATTTTCCTCCTGATTTCCACTGACTTCAATTTTACTGGATATTCTGAGTGCACACAGTTAAATGCTGCTTTTATATTAAAAGCAGTCACATTTACCTCTGTAATTCAGTTCTGTTTGGATCAAGGATGTAGTGGGTTGTGGAGCTGAGCGGTCCTGATGGAACATAAACTGAGCATCAGTGAGAAGACTATTAGTAAGCAATGCTTAAAATCATTGTCAACACCCTTAGTCTACCACCTTGCTAATGACGGAGAGTAAATTGATGGGGAGGTAATTAGCTGATTAAAACTGAACTGTTTATTTTGGAAAAGATATATCCTGACAATTCCTGACATTGTCGGGCAGATGCTAGTGTCGTTCCTCTATTGAACTAGCTTGGCTTTACAACTCTTTCTAAAGCACACATTTTCAGTACTACTGCTGGAAAGTTGTCAGGGTTCATAGCTTTTGCAGTACCCAATACTTAAGATCTTTTGGAGTGATCAGAATTGGCTGAAGATTGGTAACTGTGATGTTGGGAGCTTCACGAGGAGGACAAGATTCAATATCACTGCTGGTTAAAGATTTCTGCAAATGCTTAAACCTTGCCATTTCTACAAAAGTGCTGCACTCCAATATTATTGAGGATGGAGATCTTCATGAAGACTCCTCTAGTAAACTGGTTAATCGTCCACCACTATTCATGACGTGGCAGGGTTGCAAAGTTTTGATCTGATTCATTGGTTGTGGGACCATGGCGTCACCTATAGAATGCGGTTTTCATTGTTTAGCATGCACATAGTCTGGTGTTGTAGCATCACTAGGTAAACACCTCATTATTAGACATATCTTTGCTGTTTCCAACAAACTGCATTTCTCTGAATGTATCTGGTGACAAAAATCCTGTAATTATAGTATCGTTGATGATCAGTAATGAACTACAAATATTGCCATTTGAAATTTTGGAAGTACGCGGGTAGAGATGCTAATTTTCCTTTGTGTATTTATGTAGGTTTCAGCCAAAACGTCATGCCTCACTGGGATAGCATATTGGAAAACAAGACCCTGATATTCCTGGAGGCATAAAAGTTATCAAGATTTTCAAAACATGCCAAATTCCCCAATTTACCTGATTTTCAGATCCAGGCTGACTGAAAACAGTTTCTGTACTTAACAAGTTACTGTTTATTATAAACAATCATGAACTGTCAACATATAACTACCAGTTAAAATTCTAAAACCATCATAAACTCCCCATTACTTACACACCACAACACATATACACATGATTAAAAAAGACCATGAATGCTATGGATGGAGAGACTGAGAAGATAGTTCAATGGTTCCAGTTCACAGGATTTGTTGAGATAATTCTTTTGCTGATCAAAATGCTGCTTCTCAGTTTCCTTCTCCGAATGATTTCACTGGTTTAGAGTGCGCAAAAGGAGCTGATTCACACGGTCTGTGATGCAGCAATTAAAAGTCATGGATGATAGCAATTGCTGGAGGAAAAATAAACTGGTTTTCTTTTGGCTTAAAGTAGCCTTTATTGCAAAGAATAGATAGAGTTCCTGAGCTGGTGCAAGTTAGAAGACTACTCTGCATCTTGCTCGTAGCCCCAAGCCTTTCAGTTACTTGAGAACCAATTGCACAGTTGCTGGCAGGCAGAAAGTCTTTGTCATCGATAATTGGTCACTAATCCACAGACCAATCAGCTACCTGTTGCCAACTAAAGCACCTTTCGTGTACACCCATTCAGCGCCAGCATGTCTGCAAGCTACACTTCAATGTAAAACAGTGCTTACAATGAGTGTCAAGTTACTTGCTTTCAAACATGCAGCAGTCCTTGAATTTTAAAACTTCTTTTAATTGTGGACTAAAATGAGAAACTTACAGAAAATACTTTTTAAAAAGACTTTGACAAACACCCCCTTGTCCCATGTTCCCATGCTAGAAGACTCAGTGAAGCATTTTCACTGCCCCAGCCAGACACACACCAAATTCATTCAATCTCTCTCCTTCTAACTCAGCTCCCCACTTTTTCACTAATACCCACTGCTTACTTAACGTCTCCTGCACACTCTCCTATCTGGATTTCTCCACAATAAAACCCGCAAGTACGGCAGATGCTGTAGATCAGTTCTGAGGAAGGGTCACTGCTCTCGAAATATGAACTCTGATTTCTCTTCATAGATGCTGCCACACCCGCTGAGGTTTTCTAGCAATATTTGTTTTTGTTCCTGGATTTCTCCATTATGCCCAGGTGGAGGAGAATGGAAGTGCTGTCAGTTGCTGAGAGTGTGCAGCTTCATGATTGGCTGATTTAAGTCAAAGACATTTAACGTTTAAAAACTTGGTTAGTGCAGGCCCATGAAGCTGCCTGACTGTCAGCAGTGAAGCACTGTCAACCAAATGGACAGATCGATTTTTAAAATTAAATACAGGAGATCAGAAGAGTCCAACTGGCAACAATTCCTGATAACTAGCGTTAAATCTTGATGGTCTGTCCATTTCCTAGAATTTGTTTTTTTTTAACATAGCAATTTGATACAATTTAATGGCTTAATCCTGTATCAGAGGGCCTTTAAGAGTCAACCACATAGCAATGACAGAAAGGACAGAAGATTTCTGTCCCTAAATGGAATTAGTCAACTGAATGAATTTCTGCAACAATTCAGACATCATGAGTAGAAAAACAAAGCACTGGAGAAACTCAGCACGTCTGGTAGCATCTGTGGAGAGAGAACTACAGTTCATGCTTCAAGTTTAAAATGGCTTTTCAGAATTTTTGTTTCTACTTCAGATCTCCAGCATCCACAGCATTTTGGGAAGTCAATGCCTCGAAGTATTATTGCTGAACCCTTAATTCGGACACTCAGTTAATGTTTTGGGGACCTGGGCTCAATCCCACCATGGCAGATGGTGGAATTTGAATTCAATTTTAAAAATCTGGAATTAAGAGTCTACTGAAACCATTGCCGAGTGTCAGAAAAACCCATCTGGCTCACTAATGTTCTCCAGGGAAGGAAATCTGCCATCCTCACCTGATCTATATGTAACTCCAGACCTACAGCAATCTGGCTGACTTTCAACTGCCCTCTGAAATGGCACAGCAAACCATTCAATTCAAGGGCAGTAGGGACAGGCAATAAATGCTGACTAGCCAGTGACACCCATGTCTCCCTAGTGAATAATAAAAAAATTCCCTTTACTGAATCATTATTACTGCTTTTGATTCCAGATTTAATCACTTGGTCAAATTTAAATTTCCTCAGCTGCCACAATGGGAAATTGGCCCCTGGAATACCAATCCAGTAACATACATATTATGGCACCATATGCATGGCATTTGGCAATTTGGTGTATTATTTTGGGATTTGCATTTTAAAATAGCAGATCATTGATGTGAAGGTAACATTTTTAAACAGGTCAGATAATTTGAAACAGTGATCTAAGCACATCAATTGCAAGAAAGCAGGTGCCTGGCAGGATCCCTGTCATGCTAACAGATGGAATGTTCATGCTACTGAGTTTACAACTGGCCAGGAAGTCATTAGTTTTAGCTTTGGGTTCAGCTCAGTTCAGACGGGAGAATCAAGTTTTAGAGCTGAAAATGTGTTGCTGGAAAAGCCCTTCTTCAGGCTTATGCCCGAAACGTCGATTCTCCTGTTCCTTGGATGCTGCCTGACCTGCTGCATTTTTCCAGCAACACATTTTCAGCTCTGATCTCCAGCATCTGCAGTCCTCACTTTCTCCTCGAAGAATCAAGTTTGAGCTCAGGAAACCCAGTCACTCTATCTGTGGTGTTATTAGTTTGTGGAGGTTCAAAGCCAGGAGAGACTGCATAGAAATCTTCACATTGTTCAAACTGAAAAACTGTAGAAAGTTCATATCTGTTATTCAGAATGGAACTGCAAAGCTGTCTCAGCAGTCCAAGGTAAAGAAACTGGAAAGAGTCAGTTAAGTAAAAAGTTTAAGAGTGCAGATAGGAGGCATATTTCATAGGTAGGCTACACTGAGGTTAGAAGCTGAGTGGCTCTGACAAAACCTAAATGAGACCAGTAAGCAAGTGCTACTTGTTGATGACCATTTTCATCATTTTATTGATTAAAAGTAGATTGGGGCACTATTAAGCCAGGTTAGACTTGCCATCCAATTTGTTAGGTAAATGTCAATATCTTAGTTGTACTCTAACACCTTTGTTAGAGGAGCAACTAATACTACAGCAAAAATCTTCCACACTTTTGTCTGAGTGTTGTAATGACTCATAGCGCCTTAGTGTCTACTGCCTTTTCTTGATATCACCCTGCAATAAGTCAAGTTTTCAGAAGATTTGAATCTGTAATGATGGGTCCCTTAGGAAGGGGCCAAGAAGGATTTTATATTTTATACTTCCGACTGAAGACATTATGCGAATACTCCAGTTTGCCTTTTGTATTAAGTGCTTTCGGTGTTTCCTATTGTTGAGAATTGAGTTATCAAGTGTACCTGCTGCCTCTTGTTGGGTTGTTCTGATTGTCCACCATCCACATCTGGCTAGACTGCAAAAATTATTTGATTTGTTGATGAGCTTGCTCAGTGCATTCTGTTATATGCTGCTTCTGCTGTCTAGCATGCAAGTAGTTGTATCATATAACTTATCTCTCATTTTTAGGTATACTTGATGCTGCTCCTGGCATGCCCTCTACACATTCATCAAACAAAGACTGATCCCTGGCTTGACAATTGTGGAGTGAGGAAATTCCAGAACCTTTAGTTAAAGTGATAGAATATAATTCTGATATCCAACCAAGGGGTTGACCAATTTTAGGTTGCTTACATGTGTTTCAAATCTCAAGTGCAGTGGTGGTGCCACAATGATATAGGGTGTCCAGCTCTGGTGGTAACTCATCCTGATATTGTGATTGGTAAATCTGCAACATATGGATTGTTGAGGATGCAATCAAGTCATTTTTCTTCCTCCTTGGCTGTTGCTGGTCCATTCTCGGACCTATGTTGTTTTAGGATTTTGCTATCGCTGTCAATAGTGATGCTACTGTGACACTTGGTGATGGATGCTGAAGTCTTCTACCCAGACTACTTTCTGTACTATTGTCACCCAGTGTTATTCCTAAGTGCTCTTGAGCATGGAAAAGTAGATTTATCAGCTTGTGGGGTACGTTGATAATCAGAAGGCTTCCTTGCACATGTTGGACTTCATGACATGAAACTTCATTGACTGAACCCAATGTCGAGGATTACCAGGGCAACTCTGAAGACCGATTCGCTGATGGGACAAGCTATACCTTTCAGCCATGGTTCCATGAGTGGTGACTGTCAAGCTGTTGTTTGAAGTCTTTGGGACAGCTCTCCCAATTTTGGTACTAGCCCCCAATTGTTATTAAGGACAAGTTGGCAGAATGAACATGGGTTTGCCATTGTTTCTGGTAACTGAGCTACTGCAGTGTGATCTGTCTGATTTTGTTCCTTTCTTGAAACCTTCTAGTCATCTTAGACAACTGAGGTTTGCTAGGTCATTTGAGGACTGTTAAAAATTAAACCACATTGTTATGGATCTGGAGCCACATTAAGGCACACCAGGTCAAGATTTCAACCCAGGAAAAATATTCACGAGCCTAATGGGCATCGAAACCCTTCGATGGCCACAAGGTCACTATTTTGACTAGCCTTTTTGGAAGAGGAATATTTACTGTTCCTGGTCCTGATAAGATTTGAATGGTTCAGCTTTCAGAAGCTAGTTCTAAACGTCTTTCCTACTGAATCATTCTCCGGCATTTACCTGGAACCTGGAGAATGATTCAGCAGGAAAGATGTTTAGAACTAGCTTCTGAAAGCTGAACCATTCAAACCTTAACTGGACCAAGACCGGTAAATATTCCTTTTCCAAAAAGGCTAGTCAAAATACTTATGTCTGCATTACTGGCTTGTGTCACCAGAAGAAACTGGGATTTTGGTATGCTTCTATCTCTGTAAACCTGATCACCCCTCCCCTCTCATGATTGATACTAAAGTATGCCACTGTTTCTGATATTCATAACTTCCCCAACAATATTCTATAGCTGCTTAGATCTTGACTCTGTCAACAGGGAGATATCAGATTATCCTATCAGCCACAGAAACATGTTTGGTCCTTTTGTTTATGAATTCACTTCTGAAATTTCACAGGGGAAAGGACGATATTAAACCTGGTCTTCACTCATATATTTTAGGCTACTATTTACTGGGTGGCATGGTGGCTCAGTGGTTAGCACTGCTGTCTCATAGTGCCAGTGATCTGGGTTCGATTCCACCCTTGAGCGATTGTCAGTATGGAGTTTGCACATCTTCCCAGTTTCTGCTGGGTGCTCTGGTTTCAAAGATGTGCAAGTTAGGTGGACTGCCCATGCGAAATGACTCAGTGTCCAGAGATATATGGACTAGGTGGATTAGACATGGAAATGCATGGTTATATGGATAGGGTAGGGAATTGGTCTGTGTTGGATGCTCTTCATTGGGCCGAATGGGAATCTATGGATGTATTGTATGGATGTATAAATGAATGAAAAGATAGCCTTGCTATTTATGAAGATCTTTTTAACTATCATACGTTCAGCTTTTTTTTTCATCTATTGTTAAAGAACATCTGTTGTTTCTTGTGAGTAGATTTCGGTGATTACTAATCCGATTAGTCAACAGCAAAAATTAAACATGTGATCTATTAAACCAGGTTTCATTCTAGGATCTGACTTGTTCAGTATTACCACCAGTTTGATCA
This sequence comes from Chiloscyllium plagiosum, assembly GCF_037043375.1. NCBI lineage: Eukaryota > Metazoa > Chordata > Chondrichthyes > Orectolobiformes > Hemiscylliidae > Chiloscyllium > Chiloscyllium plagiosum. The sequence goes on along the minus strand of NW_028270162.1, from coordinate 4,814,206 downwards.
AATTAAAATGTGTTTGAAGGAGGACGGAACTAAAAAAATGAACATGCTGAGGAAGCCAACTGTGACAGCATGAATGTCTAATCGTATTAAAACAACAAGATAATTATCAATGGAGAACTGAGAGCCCTGAAGGATATTAATAGAATTGAAGATAAGAATAAAGCAAAAATAAACACAATAAATCATTCATTGGTGGAGTATCTGCATTGATACCCATTCAATCAAGCTCTACAATTAAAATCAATGACTTTGACAGAAGTGCATAGAAGGCATACTTTAAGGTGAGATCAGGAGTCACTGCTGGCTTTCATTATGATACATTAAAAGGTGAGGTCTCATTGAATTAGAAACAGGTCAACATTACTGTATTTCAGTTTAAAAAAAGGCAATTAAATAAAATGGAGATCTAAAGTTCAATTGGCCTAGAAATTGCCAATACCAAGATGGTTATCAAAGATAGAAATTACTGGAGAAACTCAGCAGGTCTAATTCTGAAGGGTCACTGGACTCGAAACAGTAACTCTGCTTTCTCTCCACAGATGGTTTGATACTGAGCTCTGAAAGTCTCCTGAAATAGATTCGGGCCCCTCATAGTCCTGCTTGGATTGGGACCTGGCACGTCAATTTATACAACTTTTTTTTCAATAAAGCAGACACCAATGACTCATTTGCAGTTCTTCTGTGTGTAAGCCACCTTCCACAACATTGTTGCCTGACATGTGATCATACAGGCAGCACCACTTTTGCTCTTGGCAGCTGGGGTACTTCTGCATGCGTGTTGTTGTCAATAAATACAGCCAAGAATACAAAAAGATCGACTTGAAAGTAATCTAATAGCTAACCACTTCAGAGGGAGATCTGTCTAACTAATTTCACTGATTCTTTTGGAGGCGGCGGCTATATTGCAGTTGAACATCAGATACATTTTTTTCCCCAAAGAAAGTCTTAGGTAAAAGCCGAAGGTAACAGAAGCTCGTAAGAACTTAAGTTCCTTGCAAGTGGAGTCACAAGTAGATAGGATAGTGAAGAAGGCTTTCCATATGCTTTCTTTTATTGTTCAGAGTATTGAGTACAGGAATTGGGAGGTCATGTTGCAGCTGTACAGGATGTTGGTTAGGTCATTTTTGGAATATTGTGCACAATTCTGGTCTCCCTGCCAGAGGAAGGATGCTGCGAAACTTGAAAGGTTTCAGAAAAGATTTACAAGGATGTTGCCAGGGCTGGAGGGTTTGAACTATACAGAGAGGCTGAATAGGCTGGGGCTATTTTCCCTGTAGCATCAGACATTGAGGGGTGACTGTATAGAGGTTTATAAACTCATGCAAGGCATGGACAGGGTAAATCGACTGCCTCAGGTGCGGAATCCAGAACTGGAGGGCATAGGTTTAGGGTGAGAGGGGAAAGATTTAAACGGGACCTAAGGCGGCGACTTTTTCACACAGAGGGTGGTACATGTATGGAATGAGCTGCCTGAGGAAGAGGTGGAGGCTAGTACAATTGCAACATTTAAAAGGCATCTGGATCAGAATATGAATAGGAAGGGTTTAGAGGGATATGGACCAAGTGCTGGCAAATGAAAATAAATTAATTTAGCAATTACAAAAATATGGCTCAAGGATGGACAGGACTGGCAGCTTAATGTTCCAGGATACAAATGCTACAGGAAGGATAGAAAGGGAGGCAAGAGAGGAGAGGGAATGGCGTTTTTGATAAGGGATAGCATTACTGCTGTACTGAGGGAGGATATTCCCGGAAACACATCCAGGGAAGTTATTTGGGTGGAACTAATAAATAAGCTGCTCCTCGGATGCTGCCTGAACTGCTGTGCTCTTCCAGCACTACTAATCCAAAACCTTATTGGGATTGTATTATAGACCCCCTAAGAGTCAGAGGGAAATTGCAAAACAAACTTGTAAGGAGATCTCAGCTATCTGTAAGAATAATACGGTGGTTATAATAGGGAATTTTAACTTTCCAAACATAGGCTGGGACTGCCATAGTGTTAAGGGTTTAGATGGAGAGGAATTTGTTAAGTGCGTACAAGAAAACTTTCCGATTCAGTATGTGGATGTACCTACTACAGAAACTGCAAAACTTGACCTACTCTTGGGAAATAAGGCAGGGCAGGTGACTGAGGTGTCAGTGGGGGAGCATTTTGGGGCCAGTGACCATAATTCTATTAGATTTAAAATAGTGATGGAAAAGGATAGACCAGATCTTAAAGTTGAAGTTCTAAATTGGAGAAAGGCCAATTTTGACGGTACCAGGCAAGAACTTTCGAAAGCTGATTGGGGGCAGATGTTCGCAGGTAAAGGGATGGCTGGACAATGGGAAGCCTGCAGAAATGAGAATCCAGAGAAAGTACATTCCTGTTAGGATGAAAGGAAAGGCTGGCAGGTATAGGGAATGCTGGATGACTAAAGAAATTGAAGGTTTGGTTAATAAAAAGGAGGAAGCATATGTCAAGTATAGATAGGATAGAGCGAGTAAATCCTTAGAAGAGTATAAAAGCAGTAGGAGTATACTTAAGAGGGAAATCAGGACGGCAAAACGGGGACATGAGGTAGCTTTGGCAAATAGGGTTAAGGAGAATCCAAAAGGTTTTTATAAAACTATAGGGGTAACGAGGGAGAAAACAGGGCCCCTCAAAGATCTGCAAGGCAGCCTTTGTGTGGAGCCGCAGAAAATGGGGGAGGTACTAACCAAGTATTTTGCATCAGTATTTACTGTGGAAAAGGATATGGAAGATACAAAATGTAGGGAAATAGATGGTGACACCTTGAAAAAGGTCCATATTACAGAGGAGGTGCTGGATGTCTTGAAACGCATAAAGGTGGATAAATCCCCAGGACCTGATCAGGTGTACCCTAGAACTCTGTGGGAAGCTAGAGAAGAGATTGCTGGGCCTCTTGCCGAGATATGTGTATCATCGACAGTCACAGGTGAGGTGCCGGAAAACTGGAGGTTGGCTAACGTGGTGCCATTGTTTAAGAAGGGTGGTAAGAACAAGCCAGGGAACTACAGGCCAGTGAGGCTGACGTCAGTGGTGGGCAAGTTGTTGGAGGGAATCTTGAGGGACAGGATGTACACGTATTTGGAAAGACAAGGACTGATTAGGGATAGTCAACATGGCTTTGTGCGTGGGAAATCGTGTCTCATGAACTTGATTGAGTTTTTTGAAGAAGTAACAAAGAAGATTGATGAGGGCAGAGCAGTAGATGTGATCTATATGGACTTCAGTAAGGCGTTCAACAAGGTTCCCCATGGGAGACTGATTAGCAAGGTTAGATCGCATGGAATACAGGGAGAACTAGCCATTTGGATACAGAACTGGCTCAAAAGGTAGAAGACAGAGAGTGGTGGTGGAGGGTTGTTTTTCAGACTGGAGGCCTGTGACCAGTGGAGTGCCACAAGGATCGGTGCTGGGCCCTCTAAGTTTTGTCATTTACATAAATGATTTGGATGCAAGCGTAAGAGGTACAGTTAGTAAGTTTGCAGATGACACCAAAATTGGAGGTGTAGTGGACAGCGAAGAGGGTTACCTCAGATTACAACAGGATCTGGGCCAGATGGGCCAATGGGCTGAGAAGTGGCAGATGAAGTTTAATTCAGATAAATGTGAGGTGATGCATTTTGGAAAAGCAAATCTTAGCAGGACTTATACACTTAATGGTAAGGTCCTAGGGAGTTTTGCTGAACAAAGAGACCTTGGAATGCAGGTTCATAGCTCCTTGAAAGTGGAGTCGCAGGTAGATAGGAAAGTGAAGAAGGTGCTTAGTATGCTTTCCTTTATTGGTCAGAGTATTGAGAACAGGAGTTGGGAGGTCATGTTGCGGCTGCACAGGACATTGGTCAGGCCACTGTTGGAATATTGCGTGCAATGCTGGTCTCCTTCTTATCAATGATGTTGTGAAACTTGAAAGGATTCAGAAAAGATTTACAAGGATGCTGCCAGGGTTGGAGGATCTGAGCTACAGGGAGAGGTTGAATAGGCTGGGGCTGTTTTCCCTGGAGCGTCGGAGGCTGAGGGGTGACCTTATAGAGATTTACAAAATTATGAGGGGCATGGATAGGATAAATAGACAAAGTCTTTTCCCTGGGATCGTGGAGTCCAGAACTAGAGGGCATAGATTTAGGGTGAGAGGAGAAAGATATAAAAGAGACCTAAGGCAACGTTTTCACGTAGAGGGTGGTACGTGTATGGAATGAGCTGCCAGAGGATGTGGTGGAGGCTGGTACAATTGCAACATTTAAGAGGCATTTGGAAGGGTATATGAATAGGAAGGGTATGGAGGGATATGGGCCAGGTGCTGGCAGGTGGGACAAGATCGGGTTGGGATATCTGGTCGGCATGGACGGGTTGGACCGAAGGGTCTGTTTCCATGCTGTACATCTCTACGACTCTATAAGTAACAAAGAGGATTGATGAGGGCAGAGCGGTAGATGTGATCTATATGGACTTCAGTAAGGCGTTCGACAAGGTTCCCCATGGGAGTCTGGTTAGCAAGGTTATATCTCACGGAATACAGGGAGAACTAGCCATTTGGATACAGAAGCGGCTGAAAGGTAGAAGACAGAGGGTGATGGTGGGAGGTTGTTTTTCAGACTGGAGGCCTGTGACAAGTGGAATGCCACAAGGATCGGTGCTGGGTCCACTACCTTTCGTTATTTTATATAAATGATTTGGATGTGAGCATAAAAGATATAGTTATAAGATTGCAGATGACATCAAAATTGGATGTGTGGTGGACAGCAAAGGTTACCTCAGATTATTACAGGATCTTGACCAGATGGGCCAAAGGGCTGAGAAGTGGCAGATGGAGTTTAATTCAGATAAATGTGAGGTGCTGCATTTTGGGAAAGTAAATCTCAGCAGGACTTATACACTTAATGGTAAGGTCCTAGGGAGTGTTGCTGAACAAAGAGACCTTGGAGTGCAAGTTAAAAGTGGAGTCGCAGGTAGACAGGATAGCAAAGAAGGCATTTGATGTGCTTTCCTTTATTGGTCAGAGCATTGAGTGCAGGAGTTGGGAGGTCATATTGCGGCTGTACAGGACATTGGTTAGTCCACTGTTGGAATGTTGCGTGCAATTCTGGTCTCCTTCCTATCGGAAAAATGTTGTGAAACTTGAAAGGGTTTAGAAAAGATTTACAAGGATATTGCCAGGGTTGGTGGATTTGGGCTATCGGGAGAGGCTGAACAGGCTGGGGCTGTTTTCCCTGGAGCGTCGGAGGCTGAGGGGTGACCTCATAGAGGTTTACAAAATTATGAGGGGCATGGATAGGATAAATAGGCAAAGTCTTTTCCCTGGGATCGGGGAGTCCAGAACTAGAGGGCATAGGTTTAGGGTGAGAGGGGAAAGATATAAAAGAGACCTAAGGGGCAACCTTTTCACGCAGAGGGTGGTACATGTATGGAATGTGCTGCCAGAGGAAGTGGTGGAGGCTGGTACAATTGCAACATTTAAAAAGCATCTGGATGGGTATATGAATAGGAAGGGTTTGGAGGGAGATGAGTCGGGTGCTGGCAGGTGGGATTAGATTGGGTTGGGATATCTGATTGGCATGGACAGGTTGGACCGAAGTGTTTGTTTCCATGCTATACACCTCTACGACTCTATATTTGGATGGCATGGATGAGTTGGAATGAAGAGTCTGTTTTTGTGCTGTACATCTCTATGACTCTATAACTGATTGAGGGGAAACAACAGGTAGTAGATGGAAGGTAGTACAATAGTAAGTGGAATAGTAATCAAGATATTAGTGCTGGGGACATGAGTACAAATGTAATTACACCAACTGGTGGAACTTAAAACAAATAAATCTGGAAGTGAACACAAGTCATCTGTGACTGTGACCATCGATTGTTGTGAAAACTCACCTGGTTCACTAACATTGTTTCAGGAAGGAATTTGCCAGTCATCCCTTATCTGTCCTCCATGTGACACCAGACCAACAGCAACATATATTAATGACTTGGATGAGGAATATGAATATACTATAGCCAGGTTTTTAGATGACACAAGTAGGTCCGAAGGCAAATGGTGAGGATGAGAGTCTACAGAGGTATATAGACAAGTTAAGCCAATGGGCAAAAACGTTAGGTGGGAAATAATGTGGCAAAATGTGAGGTCATGCACTTGGCAAGAAAAATAAATACTGGCCATTAGTTCAAGGTATTAGTCAGATCACAGCTGGAATACTGTTATATTCAGATAAGGTTCATTAGGCTGACCCTGGATGTAGAGGAACTGTCTTATGAGGAGAGGTTCTGTAGGTTGGGCCTGTACTCAGTTTAGAAGAATGGCAGGTAACTTACTGAAATATCCAAAATTCTTATGGAACTGGACAGGATAAATGCTAAGAAAGGAGAGTCTCCATAAGGGGAGAGTCCAAGACACGAGGGCATTATCTCAGAATAAGGGGTCATGAGATGAGAAGGAATTTATTCTCTGAGTAAATCTGTGGAATTATTTACCACAAAGGGATGTCAAGGCTGGGCTGTTGAGGATATTCAGTTAAGAAATCAAGGTTATGTGGCAAAAGCAGAGTTGAAGATGTTCATCTTAGCCACGATCACATTGAATTATGGAGCAGACTTGATGGGCTGAATGGCTGATTTCTGATTCTGTCTTCTGATCTTATTACACCAGACTGAGGCCATATGTAGCACCTTGACCCGGTCTTACAGAAGTCTGCTAATTGTGGCACGCTATAAATCACATGGTCCCTAAAGTTGGGAGCAGGCCATTTGACCCATCGAGTCTCCACTGACCCACTGAAGCGCATGCCTTCCAGACCCACACCATTACCCTATCCCTGCAATTTTGTATTTAGCATGGCCAATCCACCTAATCTGCAGATCTTTGAACTGTGGGAAGAAACCCACATAGACGCAGAGAGAATATGCAAACACCTCACACACAGTCACCAGAGACTGGAATCAAACACGGGTCCCTTGCGCTGTGAAGCAGCAGTGCAAACCACTGAGCCACTGTGTCCCCCTCTTGGTGAACACCGAATGACTGAATGTAACTTGAAGAGGGCCATGAGGTAGATTCCTCTTGTCAGAGTTGGGGAAGAATGTTTTTTAAAAAAAAAGCAACTTGGTCTTCCCAAGTTTGAGAAAAACAAATCAAGAGGGGTCTACAGAGCTATTAAAGAATGTAGGTGTAAGAGAAAAGATCAGTTCCAAGCATCACTGCAATTTCAATCATAATTAAACAAGATAACAGTTTGGTAAAGCCAATATTGAAACTAGAAAGCACCTTTTAATATCTTCCAGAAAGTGTAATCATGAAAAAAAAAACTGTTAGATCATGCAACAAGTAGTGGTGGGGGACTCTGAGTTGCTACTGGGAGGATTTAAATGACAGACAATTTGCTTTCATTTGTACACACCTTTATCAAGTGCCAAGGTGCCATGCGCAATTTTATTATTATACTATTATATTTAGGACTTGCAAAATAGTTAAAAGTCATCTTGGATGTAGATTATTTAACTCCTTGATCTGCTCCATTATTATTTCAAATAATAGATTCTCCTTTTCCACATCTATTGATACTCTTACCTAACAGAAATCTGTCCATCAATCACAGTCAAGAAACACTAACTTCAAACATTTGCAGCACCTTTGGGAGTGAGCTAACTATGGAGAGAACTTACAATTTCTACCTCATGTGAAAAATGTGCTTCCTGATTTCTCCATGTAGTTTGGCTCTATCTTACAATTATATACTGAAATCCTGGATTATCTCATCAGAAGAAATAATTTATCTGTAGAAACCTTAACAAATCCTATAAACAACTCAATCAGAACACCCTTTAGTCTTTTGTACTCAAAGACTGCCTTACTTCATCCGTCTTCTATTACTTCATTACATTTTTTACATATTTACTCATTTGTAATTGTATATTTTGTTAAATGATAAACTTTCAGTTTTACTCTGCCTCTGTTAGTCAACCTGTTAGAACAGGGATCTGCACCACTGAAGGGTAAGCCAAAAGCTAATTTCTCAACCAAACTCAACACAGTTGTCAGCAACGAAAAGTTACATTTCCAAATCTTCTACTCACAGAGAAATAGTTTGAAGCAAATAGTTTGTAGCAAATCAGAACAAATATCCTCTGCTTTTTCAATATGATGCTGGTCAACAATACAGTAACAACGCCATAGCCCACAAGTTAATCGCAAACTGAGTTCATCACAAAACTTAAAAAGTGAAGTAAGAGTTTGACAGATGGAAGTTAGAGCATGGATTTCTCTTGCATAACTGCTTCTTAACGTACAAATCATTTTTGCAGGGTATGAAACAGTTTGGTGACAAAGGGCAATATTGAGGTGTATGGGAAATGAGATAGAGAATAGGATTAGATGAGTGAATCATAGGATAAAAAACAAAAGTGCAAACTTCGTAAACTAAATGGCTAATTTCTTGTTGAAATGTTCTACGATTGTATGATTACAGCCTTTGTTGCTCATCTTAAAGTAGACTACATACTTCTAAAAACACTTACAACCAACTTACAAATTACAAAGAAGGTTCTTAGATATTACCAACCAAAGCCAAACCAACCCAAAATGATGCAGAATTCAACCAATGAACTTAAACTCAAAAAGCATTAAGTTCAGACATCTATTACAAAATCCTATAATTTTACGATGACCTTATTAACTTTGGTTATTTTATGAAGTTAGATTAGATTAGATTAGATTAGATTACTTACAGTGTGGAAACAGGCCCTTCGGCCCAACAAGTCCACACCGACCCGCCGAAGCGCACCCACCCAGACCCATTCCCCTACATTTACCCCTTACCTAACACTACAGGCAATTTAGCGTGGCCAATTCACCTGACCGGCACATTTTTGGAGTGTGGGAGGAAACCGGAGCACCCGGAGGAAACCCACGCAGACACGGGGAGAATGTGCAAACTCCACACAGTCGGTCGCCTGAGGCGGGAATTGAACCCGGATCTCTGGCGCTGTGAGGCAGCAGTGCTAACCACTGTGCCACCGTGCCGCCCACAAAGTGCCGCCCACAAGTGTTAGATCAATAAAATTAACCTGAATAAAACAAGAAAGAATGTCTAAATGCTAGACCAACGTTTTTACTGATTTGCTAACAGAAGTGATTTCGGGTCTGATAAAATTTCATTGTATAGCTCAAAGAACAATGTAGACAAACAAGGACCACATCACCAATGGGACTCCTGTATGGTACCTAAATGACGCTCGTTCCCATTGTTTTTCTCCAATATTCCAAATGACAAGCTACTTTATACATTGAGATTAACAGGAGGGAATTTTAATTTTAAGTATTTATATTGATTTGAAAAACATTTAATTTCTCACAACAATGATGTAAAGGTGTACACATTAGCTAATTAGAGAATGAATCAGATAGACAATTCATCAGCCTACATGTAGTTATACATAGCCTGGAATGATCAGAGATAGACAAGTCTATATATATATATTCCAGACATCTATAGCATTTGTAGCTCAGGTTGAGGTTCCGGATGTAGGTTTGCTCGCTGAGCTGGGAGGTTCATTTCCAGATGTTTCGTCACCCCACTAGGTAACCTCTTCAGTGGGTCTCAGGTGAATCAGTGTACATGATTCCTGCTTTCTACTTCTACTCCTGGTGCCACAGGAAATGACATCACCAACCCAAAGAAACCCAAACATATAAATAGAAAGCAGGAATCATTTACACTGCTCCACTTGAGGCCCACTGAGGATGTTACCTAGTGGGGTGACGAAACGTCTGGAAATGAACCTCCCAGCTCAGCGAGCAAACCTACATCCATCTACAGCATGTTTGGCCAGCTCACCTGAATGTTACAAGCATCAATGCTGCTCCAATAGAGTAGTTTTAGAAAGCTTGAAAATAACTAGGATAAGCTTTTTTGTATATATTGTTGATAAATCATTCAGCCACTATACTTCCAAAGTTTAACCTACATAATGAAGTTTACTTTGAATATCATCTTATGCATTACAAAGATGTAAAGAATATGTTACCTTGACTGATCCTGACTGGAACCTCTGCTCTCTGCTGGAGACAAGCTGTTTGAGTGTGCTGAACTTCTTGCTGAAGATTTTACACTTGACTTTTTTGGTGATAAAGATCGTGAGCGTGAACGTAAAGATTTTTCTTTTAACTTGGGATGAGATTTTGAACTCTTTTTCTTCTTCTTTTCATATGGAGACCTGAATGAGTCATATTTTTGCAAAAATAAGTACAGCACTTCTTTTAATGAACAAGACCTCTGCATAAAGTGTATAAATAAAAGCCATCTCAGGATGTAAATTACCAAGAAACTTGCCACACAGTGTGCACTTTTCATCTCCTTCCTCCTGAAAGGATGATTTAATTATCCAACAACCCTCCAGCATTCGCATGTGAACCCTCACCATGAGTCAATTGTTGGCAGGCTATCAAAAACATCAAATCTGATGTCTAATGTTGCATTCATGAAAAATCTAATGTGTCAATAGAATATGTGATCATAGGTTAGGGGATCAGAAAAAGTCCCCCTGGCTATTCTCAATGTTTGGTAACCACAGGAAAGAAACGGTAATTTTGGCATTAACCATAGCTCAATAGTATTACTCTCACTTAAATTTAAATGTTATGCATTCAAATCCCATTGCAGCGATGTGTACAAGTAATCTATGCAAATACTTCAATGTAGGATTGAGAGAGTGCTTCACATCTCGTATGAACGGTAGCACCTGAACTTCCACTTATCCCCTCAGAGAGATACAAATCTCTGCACGAAGGGAGAGAATTCAGAAGCTTGCAGCATTAGGAGGTGTGCCTTCAGCTACCTATAGTGGAGATGCTAAAAAATGGGTTAACCAAAATCACCAAAGTTACTGAACAGAATGTTATTTTTGGAAACCTGCTGTGCAACAATCTGGATATACTATATTTGCATATGGTACAAAAGTGACTACCTTTCAAAAGCAATTTATTTTGCAGCAGTGAAAAATATCCTGAAGACATGAACACGCTATGTAAATACAAGTCATTCTTTCTATTGCTCCTACCATTTGAATCAAATTAATTCAGAAGTAACAGAACACAAAGCAAACTTATTCAATGAAGAAACATGCTCAACTTTGCATTAAAGGGTTTAATTCAATTATGGAGATGAACAGTTCTTGTGAAGAATCCTCTATATAAGAGAAACTAGACTCTTCAAATTTAATTACCCCTGACTTCCTTCTCCATTTTTCTTTCCTGGTCCACCACCTCCCTTTTCCCTATTTCAGCACTTGGTAGTGAAAAAGTGGACTGGTAGGAGAAAGTGAGGTCTGCAGATGCTGGAGATCAGAGATGGAAATGTGTTGCTGGAAAAGCGCAGCAGGTCAGGCAGCATCTAGGGAACAGGAGAATCGACGTTTCGGGCATTAGCCCTTCTTCAGGAATGAGGAAAGTTGGTCCAGCAGGCTAAGATAAAAGATAGGGAGGAGGGACTTGGGGGAGGGGCGTCGGAAATGTGATAGGTGGAAAGAGGTCAAGGTGAGGGTGATAGGTCAGACTAGGGTGGGGGCGGAGAGGTTGGGAAGAAGATTGCAGGTTAGGAAGGCGGTGCTGAATTTGATGGATTTGACTGAGACAGGCTGGGGGGAGGGGAAATGAGGAAACTGGTGAAATCCGAGTTCAACCCTTGTGGTTGGAGGGTTCCTAGCCGGAAGATGAGGCGTTCTTCCTCCAACCGTCGTTTCGCTGTGGTCTGACGATGGAGGAGTCCAAAGACCTGCATATCCTGGGTGGAGTGGGAGGGGGAATTGAAATGTTGAGCTACAGGGTGGTTGGGTTGGTTGGTCCGGGTGTCCCAGAGGTGTTCCCTGAAACGCTCCGCAAGTAGGCGGCCCGTCTCCCCAATATAGAGGAGGCCACATCGGGTGCAAAGGATGCAATAGATGATATGTGTGGAGGTACAGGTGAATCTGTGGCGGATATGGAAGTTTCCTTTGGGGCCTTGGAGAGAGGTGAGGGGGGAGGTGTGGGCGCAAGTCTTGCACCTCCTGTGGTTGCAGGGGAAGGTGCCGGGAGTGGAGGTTGGGTTGGTGGGGGGTGTGGATCTGACGAGGGAGTCACGAGGGAGTGGTCTTTACGGAATGCTGATAGGGGAGGGGAGAGAAATATATCCTTGGTGGTGGGGTCCATTTGGAGGTGGCGGAAATGGCGGCGGATGATGCGCTGTACATGGAGGTTAGTGGGGTGGTAGGTGAGGACCAGTGGGGTTCTGTCCTGGTGGCGGTTGGAGGGGCGGGGTTCAAGGGCGGAGGATCGGGAAGTGGAAGAGATGCGGTGGAGGGCATCGTCGACCACGTCGGGGGGGAAATTGCGGTCCTTGAAGAAGGAGGCCATCTGGGTTGTGCGTTTTTGGAACTGGTCCTCCTGGGAGCAGATGCGGCGGAGTCGAAGGAATTGGGAGAATGGGATGGCGTTTTATAGACTGGTAAACCTCTAACTTCTTCACATTCTATTACAAGGTTATCAACCTGAAATGTTAACTTTGCTTCCCACAAATGTTGCCTGACGTGAACATGTCCAACATATTCAGTTTTTAGTTCAGACCCTCCAAGATGCTCCTTCTTTTGTTTATACCTTAGAATGTGAGCATTTACTTCAGTTTCACTAAAAGGACTGTCTAGGCATTTAGCTGCCTGGAAGTTCAGACCAAACAACTTACAAGGCTAACTATATTCACACTACTAATGTTAGCCTTTAGTTCAAAAGGAATGGAGTAAAATATAGTGAAGTTTTGCTAAAACTTTACCAGCACAGCGGGAATCCTTGCCAATTTTGGTTCCTTTTTCTAAGGGACTGGCATTGCTGACAGTCCAGGGAAGGTCCACAAAGTTAATATTGGGTATTTGAGGATTATCTTTTGAGGAGAGGTTGAGTAGGTTGGACCTGTACACATGGGAATTTAGAGGAATGAGAGGTTACCTTATTGCAACATACATGATTCTTGGGGTATTTGACAGGGCAGATGTGGAAAGGTTGCTTTCCTTTGTGGCAGAGTCTAGGACCAGAGGGCATAATCTCAGAATAAAAAATTGCACATTTATTACAGAGATGAGGAATTTCTTTTCTCAGAGGATTGTCAAGATTGGGTCATTAAGTATCCTCAAAACTGAATTAGATTGATTTTTAATCAGTAAGTCAATCAAGGGTTATGGGGCAAAGGCAGGCAGGTGGAGTTGAGGACTATCAGATCAGCCATGATCACAGTGAACAGCAGAACAGATGCAATGGCCTGAATGGTCCACTTGCACCCCTACAGTTTAAAGTTTTATGGTCTAATGTTGCATGAGTCAACTAAATGTACTGAGTGAATTTAGAACAAAGTAGAAAATAAAAGAGAATAAAATAATCCCAACTATTAAAGCCATCAAGAACATTTCAGTCAGAATGATATGCACGAATATTAACTGTTAAACAGTTCTCAATAGATACATTTTAAAAATTGAAAAGTGCGCAATGAGTGAAATTATCCATCCATTTAATCAAATATCAGGTAAACTTTGAATTCTGCTCAAGTAACTTTTCATTTAATGCAGTAGAAACATTTGGGCTCAGCCTTTTTTGACTAAGCAAACTTAAAACGAGAATTCCATTATATCTAAAATCTGAAACTTGACGTGCTCATGATAATGTTCTTGTTTACTCAGTTCAAGCACTTTTACTCTATTGGATGCTATGCAAAAACCTGAAGGAATTTACAGGTTCTTAGACATAGTCTCTTTTTGAGATAAATCATGAGACTAATTGACAAGAGTTTGACAGAAACATCAATGAAACTTTAAATTGATAAAGGCATAAACCTTAGTGGAAACATATCCAAGATCTTAATATTTTTAAGGATAAAAAGCTGATTAAATGAAACGGTGGAATTAGTATTTACACCTAAAGTTTAATGGCTTTATTACAAAACAGATGAAAACATTATTCTCCTTTCACAAGTTACTTCCATTATGTCAGCCTTAAAGGAACCTTTTGGACCAAAACATACTTGTCAAGTAGCTCAAGCCCTTCACTGTTCCATGGAATGAGGCATTAATGGCAATGTGGCTAATCCCTAATTTTCTTTGAACTAAGTGGCTTTCTAGATCTTTATATAGGGCAGTTAAGAGTCAATCATATTGTGGTGGGGGTTGGTTGGTTCAGTTGGCCAGACAACAGGTTTTTTTTTAAGATTACTTACAGTGTGGAAACAGGCCCTTCGGCCCAACAAGTCCACACCGACCTGCCGAAGCGCAACCCACTCATTACCCTACATTTACCCCTTTACCTAACACTACGAGCAATTTAGCATGGCCAATTCACCTGACCTGCACATCGTTGGAGTGTGGGAGGAAACCGGAGCACCCGGAGGAAACCCACGCAGACATGGGGAGAATGTGCAAACTCCACACAGTCAGTCGCCTGAGTCGGGAATTGAACCAGGGTCTCTGGCACGGTGAGGCAGCAGTGCTAACCATTGTGCCACAGTGCCGCCCACCGTTTATGATGCACAGTGCCAACAACAATGCCAGTTCAATTTTTATACTGGCCGAGGTCACTGTGAAGGTCCAGTTTCCTCTACCTCGCCCCTCACCTGAGGTGTGGTGATCCTCAGGTTAAACTTTACACCAGACACCTTACTGTCACAACAGAGTAGCCCTATAGTCCTCTGGGACTATGGTAAGTTTGCGAATTTGGAGTCACAAACCAGGTAACGACTGCAGATTTCCTTCCATCAGGGAACCAGATGGGTCGCTTTTTAAAAACAACCACCGAAGATAAGTTTCATGGTCACTATTCAAGGCTAGATTTCAAGTCTAGATAGATCAATTTAAATCCTGCCACTTATCAGAGTGGGATTTGAATCCATGTTCTCAAAGCATTGGCCTACACCTTTGAAATGCAAGTCCAATGACATTAGCAATACCTTTTTGGGTATAAAGTGTCAGTTCTGCGCAAGTGTACCGAACTCGAGTACGCCACGTATCACCTGACCATATCACTGGATAATTTGAACACAGCTATCCCTGTCTTTGATTATGTAATTCAATGTTCTAGTCACTCTTGTCATTTTAGTAGACTCTCAGAATAATTACAGCACTGAAGGAGGTTATTCTGCTTCTAGAGTGCATGATCATTCGATGTCATTAGAAATTTAAACATCATGCAGAATGCCCTTTAATTTGCTCATTTGTAGAAACATTATTACATATAATCACTGTAAGGCAACTAATCTCATCCTTAGTTACCCCAACAGCATCAGGAATCAATTTTAGATACTAAGTCACATGCAAGCCAAAAGAGTGAGGGGTGGCAGCTTCTCTTTGGGGCAGTAATCAAACGATTGCAAACAAAAACAGAAACTGGAGAAACTCAGCAGGTCTGTCAGCATCCATGGAGAGAGAAACAGAGTTAATGCTTCAATTCCAGTAGTCCTTCTTCAGATGCCGCCAGACCCGCTCGGTTTCTCTAGCGATTTCATGCTTTTTTTGCTTCAGATTGCCAGCATCTATAGTGCCTTATTTTAATGCAACTGTTGCGTTTTCATGAGAATCCAGTTTTTGTGCCTAGTGACAGCCCACAAGCCCCTGCACAAGAAGCAAAAGCTGATTTGAATTGAGCTCACGCAATACCATAATCACCAAGGTAGCATACTCACCAGAGATTTTACTCAACTCTTACTATAGCTCCCAAGCCGCCAGCTATGCTTTATTGCGCCAATTTAGCAAGACATTACCCATCACTAAATATGATCAGATGCATTCAGCTTCTAAATCCAGATTACTAATGCTAAGGAGTGTGATCTCTACAGCACTTGCAATAACATCACATGCACATCTATCCTCTAATACTTCTTACTGTTTTCCATTCTTGCTAATTTCTGATATAGTTTTACATAGTTCCCTAAATCAATAACCTTTTGCGTCAAACCTTCACATAAGTTAAACATGAGTATCTGAAATTGTGAAAAAACTTTAATCAAAACAAGCCTGATTCCTGAAGAAGGGCTTATGCCCGAAACGTCGATTCTCCTGTTCCCTGGATGCTGCCTGACCTGCTGCACTTTTCCAGCAACACATTTCCAGCTCTGACTTTATCCCCACCTGACAGGCTACAATTACCCTCAGAAAGGATCAGGAAAAGCCCTCCTTATCTGATAAGTAATGTCATTAAAACTACCTGTTTAATGAAGTGTGTTGAGGCAATAATTACAATAGAACTAATGTCTGAAACAGTAAATGTTTCCATTAAATTATAAAACACATTTACGTCTATTATACAAATTGAAAGAGCTATCCAAGTAAAGAATAGAATTATGGCTCAGTGATTAATAGCTTTAAATGGAAAAGGTACAAATTTCCAATGATCTTATTGAACAACAAAGGTTTCATCACCATAGAATCCACCCCATTTAAGGATTGAATGGGATCTATGAGATTTTGCAATGTGGTAAAACGTACCGTGATCTTTTTCTGCTACTTATATCAGAGCTGTTACCAACTCGATAGGCACTGGGAACATTTCGGTCTCTCTCTCGCTCATCCCGCCGTCTCTCTGAAGCCTGAACTCTCCTTCCATGAGGTGATCTTGATCTACAGCAAAGAAAGATATAGCTTACTAAGTCTACATAGGTATCGAACTGGTTTTACTCTTAATCTCTTTGGTTCACCATTTCTTTCACCTAAAGTGTACTGAGGCTTTGCGATGGTTCTCCATCGAAGATGGCAAATACTTGTTCTTGCATTTTAAACTTCTAGATGCATATTAAATCAAACAAGCTATATTATTAGAATACAAATTAAGATTTCAAGTCATACATCAAGAATGAATTACCAGATCCAATAAAACATCCTAATTAGGAGAATTCCATACTGTGGGTCACGTTGCTACCCATTTAAAAGCATTTCACGAGTAGACAATAAATACTAAATTACCAGCTACAGGTAATCTCTTACCAGCTACTTTAAAAAAGGCAAAAGGAAATGAGAAGTTGGTGAGGGAATTTGATTTAATTTGAAATATTACTATTGTTTTACACCTAATGTTGCAGGAAATATCTTAAACAGTAGAAATTGCAGCTATAACTTTGACAAGGGGGAAGAAGTGAGGGCAAGTAGCCAAGGGATAATGTCAGGAGGCATTATTTCAGATAAAGAGTAGTTAGTGGAAATTTGCAACTCTTTCAACCAATATGCGAGGGTGAGGTTAATTTGAAAATTTTACAATAGCTTTTATTATGCAAGAAGGGATACGAAACAAGGCAGCTGACTTACAGGTCACCCATGACCTAACCATGTTGGCATCGACTCAGGGGTGTTAATGGCTTAATCTTATTGCTGTGCTTCTAAATCATGACTGATCTGGAAACACTTCAAAAAAATCCTTTCAAAATTCTCATCATCTTAGTGTACAAATTTTCCTTCTGAAAACATCAAAAGATTATTTTGGGGGGGGGGGGGTGGAGAAAAGTGTTAGCAGAGTAAGTGGGAAAGCTACAACATAAGAAACAATTGTAATTTTGACCCCTTAATATTACTGCATCTTCCATGATGTTGTCCAGAGAAAACCAGTACAAGTTTGCCTTTGACATAGGGTATGACGTATCTAAGATTCTGGGAGTCCTATGAAGCTCCATCTGCTGGTGGAAACATGAAGTTGTAGCTATGGCTTTGTGAGGGGTACCTGCATGTCAAAAGATTCTTTCATTTGCTCATGGGATGTGGGTGCCATTGGCAAGGCCAGCATTTATTGCCCATTCCTAACTGCCCAGAGGGCAGTTAAGAGCACCACATTGCTGTGGGTCTGGAGTCAAATGTAGGACAGAGCAGGTAAGGATGGCAGAGTTCCTTTCCTAAGGGACATCAGCAAACCAGATGGTATTTTAGTACCTAATAAAAACCAAAAGTACTGCCGATGCTGGAAATCAGAAACAGAAATTACTGTAAAAGCTCAGCAGGTCTGGCAGCATCTGTAGAGAGAAATCAGAGTTAACATTTCAGGTCTGGTGACCCGCCTTCAGAACTGATGGCAGTTAGGAAAATGTCAGTATATATGCAGAAGACAGGGTGGGGTAGGGAGGGGGTATATAGTAGTTACGTGGTTACCATTAGACTTTTTTTAAACTCCAGATTTTTACATTGAATTTATATTCAACATCTGCCAAAGTGGGATTTGATTCCATGACCACAGAATTTTTGCCTGTAATACTGGTTTACTAGTCCACTGATATTACCACAAACTCCCCAAAGAATTGCAAAAGACTCCAGTCACACAATGAACCTCAATTCAAAGAACTCCTTCAAGCAAGAATTGATTTGTTTATCCATCCATCCAGGACTGAGATGAAAATAATTGTTTCTTTTAACTCGGGTTTGGTGAACGGGTGGAATTCCCTACCACAGCAGGCTGTGGATGCAAAGTCATAATCTCGTGAAGGAAAAAATAGATTTCTGGACACAATCTGTCAAGGACCTTCTAAATCTTTGTGGACATATTTCTGCCCAGGGCAAACATTTTATCTTACAAGAGGATAGGTACTTTATCAAGGCCAGAGTGATCTCCTCATCTAGATTTGATCATGTAAATGGGGGACAGGGAGGAATTTCACAGATATTTTTCCCAAGGGTGACCTCAGTTCTAGGTCTCAGCTTGGCCAGAAGATCAGTTGGGTTTGAGAGGGCGGAGGATGTAGTTATTGTGACATACAAGGAATTGCAATTGTGTAGGACAGGTAGGATGGACCAGAGGGTCTCCACCTACCCTGTCACTGTTCATTGAATGACATAGTCAAATAGCAATCTCCAAATAAAGATTGCTTCAGGCATAGCAAAGATGCTGTGATGTAGATATATTTGGTTTAGCCTCCAAAATGGAATATTCAATAAGATTAACAAACCTTGAATGCCTGACACTTCTATAAGCGCTGGGCAGTGAGTGTTTTGCTTTCGACCGTGACCTAGATCTTGACCTCGATGTTGATCTTGATCTCGACCTCAATCGGTATCTAGGACGCGACCGAGATCGAGAACGAGATTTCTTCCTGTGCTTCTTCTCTTTCTTCTTCTCTCTATCTTTTGAAGATCTTACACTTTTTGTTGAAATTTGCTGAGAAGTATTGGCTTCTGCTGCTGCGGCAATTTTCTGAGAAATTTCATTGGCAACCTAAGGACAAGAAAACGGATTTTTAGAATGTTCTCCAAAGCACACCTGTTGAGCTTTTTGTTTTTCTTCCTAGCTAAGCATATTGTAATAATCAAATCCATGGCTTCCTATCAAAGCATTTACAGCTTCTCAACAAAACGATGAATTATCCAATGTTTGACAGCAGATAAATATATATATATATCTCAGACTTAACTTTGTTTCTCAGCTACTTATTAATTGCCTCATATTTACCAAAACCTTGGAGAGGGAAAGGAGAAGTTACCATGGGAAAATATTTAACTGGGGAAAAGGAAATTATGACGCTATCAAACAGGAGTTGGGAAGTACAGACTGGGAGCAATTGTTCCACAGAAAGGGCACACCAGACAAGTGGAGACTGTTTAAGGAGCAGTTGTTGCAAGTCATGTATGAATTTGTTCCTCTGAGACAGGTAAGAAGGGATAAGATTAAGGAACCTTGGATGACGAGAACAGAGGAGATTCTCGTCAAAAGGAAGAAGGCAGCTGATGTAAGGTGGAGGAAGCAAGGATCTAGCACAGCTTTGGAGAATTACAGGCTTGCTAGATAGGAGCTCAGAAATGGAATGAGGAGAGCCAGGAGGGGGCACGAAAAAGGTTTGGTGGGAAGGATTAGGGAGACCCCAAAGGCATTTTAATCGTACGTGAGGAATAAGAGAATGATCTGGAGCAGGTAGGGCCGGTCAGGGATAGCGTGGAGCCTGAGCAGATAGGGGAAGCCCTAAATGAGTTTTGTGCTTCGGTTTTCATTAAGGAAAACGACCTTGATGTGAATGGGAACTTTGAGCAGCTGGGATCAGGCTTGAACAGATTGAGATTGATGAAGTTGATGTGTTGGAAACTTTGGTAAACATTAAGATTGATAAGTCCCCAGGGCCAGACCATCCATCCCCTTGACCATGACCCCACCCCCCACCACCAAACCATCATCTCCCAGACCGTCCATAACCTCATCACCTCAGGGGACCTCCCATCCACCGCCTCCAACCTCATAGTCCCACAACCCCGCACCGCCCGTTTCTACCTCCTGCCCAAAATCCACAAACCTGACTGCCCCGGACGACCCATCGTCTCAGCCTGCTCCTGCCCAACCGAACTCATCTCGGCATACCTCCCCATTAGTCCAAGAACTCCCCACCTACGTTCGTGACACCACCCACGCCCTCCACCTCCTCCAGGATTTCCGCTTCCCCGGTCCCCAACGCTTCATCTTCACCATGGACATCCAGTCCCTGTACACCTCCATCCCCCATCACGAAGGACTCAAAGCACTCCGCTTCTTCCTTTCCCGCCGTACCACCCAGTACCCTTCCACCGACACCCTCCTTCGACTGACCGAACTGGTCCTCACCCTGAACAACTTTTCTTTCCAATCCTCCCACTTTCTCCAAACAAAAGGAGTAGCCATGGGCACCCGCATGGGCCCCAGCTATGCCTGCCTCTTCGTAGGGTATGTGGAACAATCCATCTTCCGCAACTACACTGGCCCCACCCCCCATCTTTTCCTTCGCTACATTGATGACTGTATCGGCGCTACCTCGTGCTCCCACGAGGAGGTTGAACAGTTCATCCACTACACTAACACCTTCCACCCCGACCTCAAATTCACCTGGACAGTCTCGGACTCCTCCCTCCCCTTCCTAGACCCTTCTGTTTCTATCTCAGGCGACCGAATCAACACGGACATCTACTACAAACCAACCGACTCCCACAGCTACCTGGACTACACCTCCTCCCATCCTGCCCCCTGTAAAAACGCCATCCCATTCTCCCAATTCCTTCGTCTCCGCCGCATCTGCTCCCAGGAGGACCAGTTCAAAATACGTACAACACAGATGGCCTCCTTCTTCAAGGACCGCAATTTCCCCCCCGACGTGGTTGACGGTGCCCTCCACCGCATCTCCTCCACTTCCCGCTCCTCCGCCCTTGAGCCCCGCCCCTCCAACCGCCACCAGGACAGAACCCCACTGGTCCTCACCTACCACCCCACCAATCTCCATGTACAGCGCATCATCCGCCGTCACTTCCGCCACCTCCAAACAGACCCCAGCACCAAGGATATATTTCCCTCCCCTCCCCTATCAGCTTTCCGTAGAGACCACTCCCTCCGCGACTCCCTTGTCAGATCCACACCCCCCACCGACCCAACCACCACTCCCGGCACCTTCCCTTGCAACCGCAGGAGGTGCAACACTTGCGCCCACACCTCCCCCCTCACTTCTCTCCAAGGCCCCAAGGGAAACTTCCATATCCGCCACAGATTCACCTGCACCTCCACCCACATCATCTACTGCATCCGCTGCAGCCGGTGTGGCCTCCTCTATATTGGGGAGACAGGCCGCCTACTTGCGGAGCGATTCAGAGAGCACCTCTGGGCCACCCGGACGAACCAACCCAACCAACCTGTGGCACAGCATTTCAACTCCCCCTCCCACTCCACCGAGGATATGCAGGTCATTGGACTCATCCACCGCCAAACCACAACAACCCGACGGTCGGAGGAGGAGCGTCTTATCTTCCGACTGGGAACCCTCCAACCGCAGGGGATGAACTTGGACTTCACCAGTTTCTTCATCCCCCCTCCCCCCACCTTGTCTCAGCCGGATCCCTCCAGCCCGGCACCGCCTTCCTGACCTGCAGTCTTCTTCTTGACCTCTCCGCCTCCATCCTACTCCGACCTATCACCCTCACCTTGACCTCTTTCCACCTATCACATTTCCAACTCCCCTCCTCCAAGTCCCTCCTCCCTACCTTTTATCTTCTCCTGCTGAACACTCTCTGCTCATTCCTGAAGAAGGGCATGTGCCCGAAACGTCGAATCTCCTGTTCCCTGGATGCTGCCTGACCTGCTGTGCTGTTCCAGTAATAAAGTTTCAACCCAGACCAGATTTATCCTAGGTTGCTCCAGGAAGCGACAAAGGAGGTTGCTAAGCGAAGAGCTTTGCTTCCTCATTCTCCATGGGAGTTGTATCGGAGGTTTGGAAGGAGGTGAATGTTGTTCCTCTTTTCAAGAAGGGTAATAGGGAAATCCCTGGCAATTACAGACCAGTCAGTCTTACGTCTGTGGTCAGCAAGGTTTTGGAAAGAATTCTGAGGGATAGGATTTATGACTATTTGGAGAAGCATAGCATGATTAAAGGCAGTCAGCATGGCTTTGAGAGGGGCAGGTCATGTGTCACAAATCTTATTGAGTTCTTTGAGATGACAAGACAGGTCGACGAAGGTCGAGCAGTGGACGTGGTGTATATGGACTTCAGCAAGGCATTTAATAAGGTTGCCCACAGTAGGCTCATTCATAAAGTCAGGACGTATGGGATACAGGGAGATTTGGCTATCTGGATTCAGAATTGGTTGGCTAACAGGAGGCAGAGAGTAGGAGTGTGGTTGTAGATGGAAAGTATTCTGCCTGGAGGTCAGTGTTGAGTGGTGTCCCGCAGGGCTCTGTTCTTGGGCCTCTACTTTTTATAATTTATATAAATGACTTGGATGAGGAGGTTGAGGTTGTGGGTTAGTAAATTTGCAGATGACACAATGATTGGAGGTGCCATTGATAGTATCGAGGGTTATTGCAGGCTGCTGCGCGACATAGACAGGATGCAGAGCTGGGCTGAGAAATAGCAGATGGAGTTCAACCTGGATAAATATGAAGTGATGCATTTTGGAAGGTCCAACTTGAATGCTGAATATAGGATTAAAGACAGGGTTCCTGGCAGTGTGGAAGAACAGAGGGATCTTGGGCTGAAGGGTCACTTCTGTGCTGTACATTTCTATGTTCTATGTTTACTTATTAACTAAAATTTGATGGGCTAATCCTGTGCTCTTGAAAGCTCGCTAGCAGTATTCTAGAAATCTTTTGACTTTGTTGGCATGTGCTTAAAAGAATGCTAACTGCTCTATTAAGTGGTTAATTAGCTGTGAAGTGATCAATTACAAACAAGTAAAACTGACTATAGGACGCTTCTAGCATTGACAGCTTGAGAAGCCAGCATTTATAATGCAATGGAATAGCTTTTAATGAAGGTTAGCATGATAGGTTATGGGTAAAATACATAGAAAAGAAGTGATTATCCTGCAAACATGCCCAATCCCCTGAAATTTGCCAAACAAGTGCATGAGAACTAATATTTTAGGCTTAGTCTTGGGGAGCATTTCTGCCTACTGTGCTACGAATGCAGGAAAATCATTTTCACAGAAATTACAAGTCTGTCAACTCTAACAGATCGTGTTCTTGTTTATCCTTCACAGAAGCAGCAGTGTTAGTTTAATGGGCTGGATTTTCAGGACATTAACACGAGCATCAAATGTAGGATCAAATGTAGGACACAATGCAGTACTTCACCTGGAACAACCACTTGACATGGAGTGGGAATGGTGAACGAAGAGAAAGTAGTAAATGCAATCAGAAGTGATTTGATGGGGGAGGGGGAGAACTTAAGAGCAAATGAAGTGGTGGTCCTTGAGGGTACCTCCTTCCTGAGGGTACCTCCTTCCAGAGGCTAAGTTTCAGCACTACAAGTTGCGTATCTCCTATCAGTGTGAGTGAGGAGGCCTTAATAGGTCGCTTACTTGGCTCAATCAGCTCCCCACCATTTCAGAGTGGCCGAGTGTCTGGACCATTCCAGGCAATCAACACGACAGGCAGAATCAAGTCTGGGCTTACCTGCCTCATTCCCATCTCACCATGTCTCTGACCTGTTCTCCATTATGTCCTGACCAATATTTACCTCTTAATCACTAAAGATGATTGACAGATCACTTTCATGTTGCTATTAGTGAAACTATGATCTGCACAAACTGGTTACCACGTTATCTTACAAGATGACTGCATTTCAACTTCATTGCCTCCAAAGCTCTTTGGCACATCAAGATCACAAAAGGTGCTACACAAATAAAGCACGTTTTCTTAATCCTACAAGTTCTCGCTGAGGAGTTTCAAGAGTACCATCTCCTAATAATTCCTTTCAGCAGCTTTAATTTTTCAAACCTTACCAGTTGTATGACAGGTACATTCTTTTTGAGAGTGGTAAACTTCATTTGTAATGTGCCAACTATCATTTGCCCACAGGTGATGACTGCTAAAACAGTTCAGTGGTACTATTTCAATATTCGAGTAGGGACGCAAGTGAGTAACTATAACATCAAGACTCAAGAAAAGAGGGCCAGAGAAAACAGCAAACTACAGGCCAATTATCCCCCTCATCAACCATTGGGTAAATGCTGAAATTTCACAATGCATTAGAGAATCACAATATGATGAGACAGTCATCACGACTTTCTACAAGCGAAAAAGTATTCAACAGATTAACATATTGACATATTTGAGAAACTAACTAGTAGGGTTAGAGGAGAGCCAGCACATGAACTGGCATAGTACATTCAACAAAGTGCCATACAAAACAGTAATACACAAGGTAGTGAATCATGGAGCTGGGGTATATATTAGCATTCACAGAGAATTGGCTGATGAAGGGAAAATGGCAAGCAGGGTTAAATTACTGCACTCAATGCCTCAATAAGAAATCAAGCTAATCGTAGAGCAATTTCCAGGTTACATGATAAAGCACAACTGTGACACTAGGTACTGTACTCCATTTATGCACTGCAGACTTAAATATATCAAATTAGATTGCAAATGAATTACTTATTATGTGGTACGATCACAAGAAAAATAAGGCTGAACAGAAAAGGGTAAATCAGAGCACTATTTTCATTTGAATATCATCTGTATCATGAATAGTCACAGGAATAAACCAATTCCAGATTCAGCATCTTATGCAAAGAATAATTAATACCTGAATTGATCTTCTGGGCAGGGTAGTAGAGGCAGAATCATTCAGGAGACAGTTAGATGTTGCATTAGAAGGACGGTAGGTTTCTATAGCAGGATGAGCTAGATGGGCTGAACGGCCTCCCACTTCTGGGCTTATCTTTGTGATGAGTCTTTGATGAAATTTAGCGGAAAACACTTCACTGTTGTCAATCTGAACAATTATAGAGAGTTTTGGACTTTGGTGCAAAGCATTTGTTAAGTTTCTTGTGAATGAATAGGAAATTCTAACACTAAAATAATGCATGACGACAATCACAGATGAAAGCTATAACCGACTTGAGTAGCATTAAATAAAACAGGACCACTGCATTCTAAAATACAATGTTACATATCAGGAGTGTTTGTTAAACATTATTATCAAAATGAAATTCAAGTAAAAACAGACAATTTATTGCTTAAAACATAAAAACTGTTATATGCCAACTTGTGGGCAATGTCTCGAACTAACATTGACAAATCTCCACTTTACACATTGTACCCTAAATATATACTGACGAAGTATAAAAATGTACAATGTGACTACTTTCAGGATGCATCATATTCTGCTGTAAACTGCAAGTATTTGAGGGTTGCTATGCAGTAAATGGCAAATGGAATTCAATGTAGCTAAGTGTGAGGTGATTCACTTTGGGAAGAATAACAAAAAGATGGGGTACTGAGCTAATGGTCGGATACTTGGTAGTGTGGATGAGCAGAGGGATCTTGGTGTCCATGTACACAGATCTCTGAAAGTTGCCACCCAGGTAAATAGTGCGGTGAGGAAGGCATATGGCGTACTGGCTTTTATTGGTAGAGGAATTGAGTTCTGGAGTACTGAGGTCATGATGCAGTTGTATAAGACACTGGTGCGGCCGCATCTGGAGTATTGTGTGCAGTTTTAGTCGCCATACTATAGGAAGGATGTGGAGGCACTGGAACGGGTGCAGAGGAGGTTTACCAGGATGTTGCCTGGTATGGAAGGAAGATCGTATGAGGAAAGACTGAGACACTTGGGGCTGTTTTCATTAGAGAAAAGAAGGTTTAGGGGTGACTTGATTGAGGTGTACAAGATGATTAGGGGGTTAGATAGGGTTGACAGTG
This sequence comes from Chiloscyllium plagiosum, assembly GCF_037043375.1. Lineage (NCBI taxonomy): Eukaryota > Metazoa > Chordata > Chondrichthyes > Orectolobiformes > Hemiscylliidae > Chiloscyllium > Chiloscyllium plagiosum. Next base: position 4,788,083 of record NW_028270162.1, on the reverse strand, counting down.
TGAACCTTTTCCCGCGTATGGAGTCGGGTATTACAAGGGGGCATAGCTTTAAATTAAGGGGGGGTAGATATAGGACTGAAGTTAGGGGTAGGTTCTTCACTCAGCGAGTCGTAAGTTCATGGAATGCCCTGCCAGTAGCAGTGGTGGACTCTCCCTCTTTATGGGCATTTAAGCGGGCATTGGATAGGTATATGGAGGATAATGGGTTAGTATAGGTTAGGTGGGCTTGGATCGGCGCAACATCGAGGGCCAAAGGGCCTGTACTGCGCTGTATTCTTCTATGTTCTATGTTCTATAAACTAAAACTGATGTTCAGTTAAACTTGATCACCTATTGTGCAGAATGTGCAGACATAAGAGTCAATGGACTGAAGTCTACCGCAACTTTTACTGTTAGCACAAATTGCATACCTAAGATCACAGTATTCAGTCAATACTAAAATAAACAAATGTTGAAATATGATAAATACATACTATATACACCGATATAAAGATAACAGCGTAACAGCTTGGACATAGAGTTTAAACAAAATCCTATAATTTGGTGAAACTATCAAGAAACAGGAGGGAAAGAATGAGATAGAACATCCAGTGAATCAGAACATTAGCTGCCAGACAGCTTAGATGGTATATTAACCACAAAGATGAATTTGGAAAAGCTCAAAGAGGTGAAAAAGTAGTGAATGATGTGCTCTGGTCTCTAAAGTAATATGAAATCACTCTTCAAAGCATTCTGCTTTTTCTAAAATAACAAAGACCTGTCTTTCAGGATTTACATTCTGATATAATTGTTAAAGTACGCAGAAAAATGTAATGAGCTAAATACCAATGAAAGAAAGAAACAATGCATTATAAACAGACCATAAATGCACACTAACCTGACTGACATTGAAAAATATAGACATAATATTAAAATTAACTTTAATGCTTTAATTTAACAAAATTCTTTAGAAGAATAAAAATCAGATGGGAGCACATGGTAGAGACAGAGAATACTCTGCCAAATCAGCAGCTAACAGCGTTTGCAGACTTTTCATACATTTTAAATGTTATGACTTTTAGTAACTTATCAACACTTCTTTGGCTTGTCATCAGTTTGTCTCATGTCTCAAAAGCACCTTTGGATATTTTCTACATTAAGGAATTACATAAATGAAAATCCATTGCTTAACGTCTACTTGCAACATGTAAAGGACTTCGAAAGACAGTAAAGCATCAACCAGTAAGATCTTAAGAACAGAGCTGAATCAATTTCCATATTTTCTCAGTTATATTTTTAGGGCTCAAAGTGTGTATGAAGCAAAATAACTAACAGCTCGACAAATGGATGTAGGTTTGCTCGCTGAGTTGGAAGGTTCATTTTCAGACATTTCGTCACCATCTTCAGTGAGCCTCTGGACGAAGCACTGCTGATGATTCCTATTTTCTATTTATACGTCTGGGTTTCTTTGGGTTGGTGATGTCATTTCCTGTGGTGATGCCTTTTCCTGTTCTTTCTCACAGGGTGTGGTAAATGGGATCCAAGTCAATGTGTTTGTAGATAGAGTTCCGGTTGGAATGCCATGCTTCTAGGAATTCTTATGTGTGTCTCTGTTTGGCTTGTCCTACGATGGATGTGTTGTCCCAGTCGAAGTGGTGTCCTTCCTTATCTGTCTGTTAGGATACTAGTGAGAGAGGGTCATGTCGTTTCATGGCTAGTTGATGTTCATGTATCCTGGTGGCTAGTTTTCTGCCTATTTGTCCAACGTAGTGCTTGTTACAGTTCTTGAACGGTATTTTGTACATGACATTAGTTTTGCTTGTTGTCCGTATTCAACCCAAACTTTGGCTCTGCTATGTGGATGACACCTTTGTCATCACTAAATGAAACAAATTAGAGGAAACCTTCAAGGCCATCAATAGTACCCTTACTGGCATAAAATTCATTAAGAGGAGGAAAACAACAACAAACTGCCATTCCTAGATGTCACAGTAGAGCGAATAGCCAATGGGGAACATCAAACCAGTGTCTACAGGAAAACAACACATACGGACTAAATATTGAACTACAAAAGCAATCATCCCAACATTCACAAACGAAGCTGCATCTAAACATTATTTCAATGAGCCACCACACATTGCAGCACAGAGGAACTAAGCAGAGCAGAGAAAAATCACCTATACAGTGTGTTCAAAAAGAATGGATACCCAATGAACACAGTCTGCCGGTTTCTTAGCAACAAACCCAAATAAGCAGACAAAATGCACCCAGAAACCCTAGCCACTCTCCCCTACATCATAGACGTCTCAGAAATGACTGCAAGGCTACTCAGACCCCATGGCAACATGGTAGCCCACAAACCCACAACACACTAAAACAGCAGCTAATGAACTTGAAAGACCTTGCCATTCCTAGATGTCATACAGACAACAAGCAACTCTAATGTCATTTACAAAATACCGTGCAAGAACTGTAACAAACACTACACTGGATAAACAGGCAGAAAACTAGCCACCAGAATACATGAACACCAAAATGACATGACCTTCTCTCACTAGTATCCTTACATACAGATAAGGAAGGACACCACTTCGGCTGGGACAAGACATCCATCGTAGGACAAGCCAAACAGAGACACGCATGAGAATTCCTAGAAGAATGGCATTCCAACCGGACTTCTATCAACACAGTGACTTGGATCCCATTTACCACACCGTGTGAAAAAGAACAGGAAATGACATCACGAACCCAAAGAAACCCAAACATATAAACAGAAAACAGGAATCATCAGCAGTGCTTTGGCTGGGGGCTCACTGAAGAGGTTACCTAGTAATGGTGACAAAACGTCTGAAAATGAACCTTCTAGCTCAGCGAGCAAACCTACATCCAGAACCTCAACCTGAGCTTCAGATCCTCTCAAAACTCGCCAGTTCAGCAAATGCTCAGGTCTTCATTAGTTTGCAGCTGCTTGAGAAGTTTAAAGTATGATGCTAAACTATGATTAAGAATGCAATCTTCATTCATGCAAGCAAGATGCCAATTCCCACTACGTTTAGGTTTAGTGCAATGTAGTGAGGTTAATGTGGTACTGGATTAACAAAGGAGACCAAGAATTTAGTTCACCCTTAATGTGTTCTTTAGTGACCTTTAAACTTTAGATATAATCTATAAAGAACGTGCAAACATTATTTTGTCAGTAACCTACACTGTCCGGAATTGATTAACAAAACCTCACACAATTTTTCAGGAAACAAAAGAACACAGGAGCTGCTGTTGCTATCTACAGGTGGATATGTTTCTTAAGTATCATCACGTATATTCAAGCTTTGAAATATGACCCATTGATGTGAAATGAAGGGAAGCTATAGAGGGCCACACTGTTAGCTCACTAACCAGTCATGCGGGTAGTTCCATCCTCCCACAGAGCTAAATATTTAACCATAGTTTTAACAAAACCAAATTTAATACTCAAAATAAAGTACTCCTCAAAGAAACCCACTTCATAACATCAATCAGATAGGCATGGAACACAGTGATCCATGTATTGTGAACAGCCTGAACAGCCATCGTGACAGACGTTTGACAATAATAGCAAATCCTTCCTGTCTGATTTCATCAAATTACTTTCAAGGCTTCATCAGTAAGATTAAACATGTTAACTAGCGCATTTCAGAATGTAGGAGGTAGCCTGCAACTTTTGAATAATTGGATACCCAAAGGTTTTTTTGTAAGGTGTTTGAAATATTGATTAAACAACAAACTACTTACTAACCACGAGTACAGTTTTTTTTGAAAGAGAGAGAAACTGGCTGGTATTTATATGGATCTGAATATTCTTGTACACAGAACACAACGGTAACATGAAAAGGACAGTTCGCAATTAGGAAAGTAAATGGTACACTAGTGTATATTACAAAGAGACAGAAGTTTATGGGTTTCTGCAGTTACACAGGGCTTTGATAGGACCTATTTAGTTATGGTCTTCGTACCAAAGAGGGACACACTTGGCTTTCAGGAAGTGCAATAAAGTTTCACGAGAGACTTGATTCCAAGGATCAAGACATTGCCCAATGAGGAGAGATTGGACAGACTATGCCTATCCATTTCGTGGAGTTTAAAGAAAGGGGGAGGTGATGTAATTGAAACATAAAAGATTCTTATGGGATTAGCAGGTTAGACACTGGAAGGATGCGTCCCTTGGCTGGGAGTTTAAAACCAGGGGTCACAGTCTCAGAATAAGGGGGCCAGTCACTTTCAGACTGAGAAGAAATTTCTCAGCTCTAAGACTGTAAATCTTTGCCTTAGAATTCTGGATGGTTAAAATTAAGACAGAAGATTTTAAATGTTTGAATAGTAAAGGGAATCAGGAATTTAAAGTCAGGAAGACAAAGTTGAGATAGATGATCAGTCTTAATCACACTGAATGGTACGCAAATGCAAAAAACTGAATGGTCTACGCCTACTTCTATCTTTTATTTTCTTAGGACATTGTGGTCTTACCCTTTGGCCCTATCAAGTGTCATTAAAAATGTCATTACAGTACTGAACAAAATGGTTGAAGGAGTGTACTTTAACCCAGTTCTGACCAGCATTTTTCTGTTGAATATAGTGCTTTGATGACTCACCAGCCTTGTAAAGCTATACAACACCAAAACAAAATTGTAAATTTGGAAGTGAAGCTTGTGATTTGTTCTCAAAATGAAGTACATGAAACACACGCTCACCACATTTTATGCTATCACATCGAGCCACATGAATAGGAAGGGTGAGAGAATATTACATCCCCTCATTGAGTTTTGGTCACCTAGCTGGTACTGAGCTCAAAAACTGTGATGGAAGGCATCCAGCAGCTTTCATACTGCTATGTGCATTATTTACAAGCTATACAATCAGTAAGTTAGAGCTATGGCCAGAGCTCTCATCCCATGGTAGACAAACAGCCCCAAGCTGCTTCTGGCCATATATCTAATATTCTGTCACAGTGAAGTCAAATTCTAATGTCGAAAGGATGGTTAGGGAAAATGAATGACACCACAATATTTACATTATACGGCGCGAGCGGATTCATTCAAAAGGGGCCAGGCAACATCAAATTGGGAAAAGAATTGGATGTCATTTGGTGTATATAGGTACATCGAGAGACAATTAAGTGACTTACAGGGCATGAGGCCTAGGGATCCTGTATTGTTTGGGTTACTGGTGGTAAAGGAGAAAGAGAAGGGAACGGACCAGGTCTACGGTCAGGAGAGCTGAAAATGTGTTGCTGGAAAAGCGCAGCAGGTCAGGCAGCATCCAGGGAACAGGAGAATCGACGTTTCGGTCATAAGCCTTCTTCAGGATGCCCGAAACGTCGATTCTCCTGTTCCCTGGATGCTGCCTGACCTGCTGCCCTTTTCCAGCAACACATTTTCAGCTCTGATCTCCAGCATCTGCAGACCTCACTTTCTCCTCAACGGTCAGGAGAGGCAATGGACAAATATCCCTAAGTTCTGCTTGCTGTTCGGAGAGCAGAGTATTTCTGCAAATGCTTCCTCAAAAGATTTAAATGGGAAAAGATTTATGAATAAGCTTGATAGTGTGAACTTTATTATTGTATGCCTATGAATTTACATAAAATATTAATGCTGATATATTAATAATCTATTGATATATGTGGAATACTATGGAAAGAAGTTCAAATTTCTTTTTACCAATTTAAGAAATCATTAGCTAAATAATTCAAGTGACAATTTTTATAACGAAGGAAACCACAACAGAAGAAGTTGAAAATAATCTGTAGTCAGACAGTAATGATGCAGAAACAGAAGTCAGGTCAGATCTAAGTCCCTTCCTCAAGGTTGCTTCAGAATTAACCAGGATGCTGCAGATGGCAGGGTAATATTTGCCAGTTTTTAAAAAATATATAAAAGCTGCTGAACTTGACTGACCTGCATACTTTGGGAGCTTTCTTCCATAGTTATTGCTTCCAAATCTCCTGAGGTTGTGGGAGTTTTCAAATTTTGTAGGAAAAGTGCTGCTCTCTTTTTGCGTTCTGCCTGTAGCTGCCTTTCTTTGCACTCTTTTGAAGCCTGCGCAAGCTTCTCCCTTGCTGCTGCTGCCAGTCTGTCCTCCAGCTTCTGCTTGGCTGCAACCAGGAACAGAAAACACCAATTACATTTATGGAATATTCCTTCATGAGGGGAAACGTACAAGACTGAATATTCAGAGGTGCAAGATCCATTAAGTGAAAATTAGGGTAAACAAATGGATAGTTGCATACGTAGCTATACTTTAGATGGAATGGCTTGGTATTGCTGGAAGAGAATTAGAAAATTATTACAGTACGGAAGATGATCATTTGATCCATCGTGCCTACACTGGTTCTGTAGCCAAGTGCAAATCTCTTGACTTTTCCCCATACCATGCACCCTGTTTCCTTATTTCTTTTAGCCAAATAATCAAACAATGCCCTCTTGAATGCCTCAACTGAACTTGCCTTCACCATATTTCTAGGCATTTCTTCCAGAAATAAATTCAAGTTCAACAAGATATTAAATACAATAAACCAATAAAATCTCACACTAAAATAACACAAAAAACAGCAGATGCTCAAGATCTGAAACGAAAACAGAAAATGCTGGAGAAACGTAGCAGGTCTGGCAGCACCAATGGACAGAAAGGAGAATTAACAGTTTGAACCCAGTTATCCTTCTTCAGAACTAGACTTCTGAACTATACTGGTGATGTTTCATCTTGGTGCTGAGTAAACATAACTTTTATTTATCAACTTGAAGACCTACATTTAGTGGACTGAGACTTCACTGAGCATAAACGTGATCAACAAAACCATGTGGTTAAGAGTTAAGTCAATTTCTGCCTTCCTCCCCTGAAGAGAGCTTGCATCGATGTCTCCTTGCAAGTGTGCACCTGCAGCCTTTAAACATGTGAATTTCAATCAGAGAAGAATAAAATTGTGCATATTTGAACAGGAAAAATATTTTAATAATTCACTATTTCTTAACACTGGTTTACAAATAATTTGTTCCTTGCTGTGAGTTAGAATCCCTATATTTTATGGGAATGTTGAGTTGTGGAACTGTAAACTGCAAATTGGGGAGAGTTCAAGTACATGTCTGAAGCACACTGCAGGTCATCATTTCGATGCATTCTTTTCAATAGTAACAAGTCTTATCTGTTCATAGCTCCAAGGTCCTACACATTATAAAAATGCCTGATGAATAGTTGGCATGCATCAGCACTTCCCTATCTCATTAAAAATAGATGAGTGCATGCAAATATAAAAACAATCTTCTCAGAGGTCAGGATTCAAAATCTGCTACCTTCTCTCAGCAATACAGTTTATGAGAACTATCTTCGTGAACTAGTGAGAGTGTGGATAAATACAATTATGACAAGACCTGCAAAAATATAAGACTAAGGACATTGCCATATCAGATTATAAACTTTCCAATGAACAGATTGTGGGAATATTACAAAATAAATCACATTTACCCATTATTGCCAGTCCAAACTGTGAACAGAGCAAGAACTGAACTGACAACATAAGTAATGTTCAGCTGGGGCAATATCTGCAACTCAACAACTTACCTTAGCTCCAATGTTTCCAAACAATTAACCTCAAAAACTTCATATTTCAATTTAGAAATATTACAGATCAATCAGTATAATCATTTAAGTGCGTAAAAATCTAATTTACTAAGACAACTTAATGCAGCTCCACCATTAACTCAACTTTTAAATGGTTATTGATCTAACCGCTCAATATGCCAGCTTTATTACTTGGAACACAAAAGTAAACAGAAACAAAATCTTGGCTTCACAGGCATTATGAAAGGAACATAGACCGCAGTCTCGGTTTTCCAAATGGAGGCGTCAAAACTGGCTATTGGCCATATATCTGGCACTGATCACACATAACATGCTCCAGCTAAGGAACAGCCTGTTTCAATAACAGCAAGTTGACCCATAACTGTACATTTCAAAGTTCCCAGATTTAATGTCCAGCCTACACCAAGTTAGCTGAAAAAGTATATCTACTGGCACCACTAATCTAGTCTGCCCAAAGATACTCAGACACTACTATTCATGTTGTGGTTCTGTTCGCCGAACTGGGAATTTGTGTTGCAGATGTTTCATCCCCTGTCTGGGTGACATCCTCAGTGCTTGGGAGCCTCCTGTGAAGAGCTTCGGTGTTGTTTACTCCGGCATTTATAGTGGTTTGTCTCTGCCGCTTCCGGTTGTCAGTTCCAGCTGTCCGCTGCAGTGGCCGGTATATTGAGTCCAGGTCGATGCGCTTGTTGATTGAATCTGTGGGTGAGTGCCATGTGTGTGTGTGTGAATTCCCTGGCTGTTCTCTGTTTGGATTGTCCTATAATAGAACCACAACAGCGAGCACCCGAGCTACAAATTTTTTCACAAACTTTGAACTACTATTCATGTAAACTACAACTGAATAGCTATTATTTAATCCAGAGAACGCTGATAGCATGCAAAATCTCTACTTTTAATTCTCTGTGTCATACAGGAAAAGATGAGTACAGCAACATTACCTTTTAAGAACTTCTGCATTTTGGAAAAGCAGGACTTATACACTTAATGGTAAGGTCCTAGGGAGTGTTGCTGAACAAAGTGAACTTGGAGTGCAGGTTCATAGTTCCTTGAAAGTAGACTTGCAGATAGATAGGATAGTGAAGGTGGTGTTTGGTATGCTTTCCTTCATTGGTCAGAGCACTGAGTATAGAAGTTAGGTGGTCATGTTGTGGCTGTACAGGACACTGGTTCGGCTACTTTTGGAACATTGCGTGTAATTCTGGTCTCTTTAATATCAGAAGGATGTTGTGAAAGTTGAAAAGGTTCAGAAAAGATTTACAAAGATGTTGCCCTGGTTGGAGAATTTGAGCTATTGCGAGAAGCTGAATAGCCTAGGGCTGTTTTCCCTGGAGCGTTGGAGGCCGAGGGGTGACCTGATAGAGGTTTATATAATCATAAGGGGCATGAATCGGATAAAAAGACAAGATTTGGAGGTACCAGTGTTGGACTGGGGTGTACAATGTTAAAAATCACACAGCTACCAGGTTATAGTCCAACAGGTTTATTTGGAAGCACTAGGTTTCGGAGACAACCACCTGATGAAGGAGCAGCGCTCCAAAGCATAGTGCTTCCAAATAAACCTGTTGGACTATAAATAGACAGTCTTTTCCCTTGCGTGGGGGAATCCAGAACTAGAGGCCTTAGGTTTAGGGTGAGAGGGGAAAGATAAAAAAGGGATCGAAGCAGCAGCTTTTTCGTGTTGAGAAGTGGTACGTGTATGGAACGAGCTGCCAGAGAAAGTGGAGGAGGCTGGTACAATTGCAGCACTTAAAAGGCATCTGGATGGGTATATGAACAGGAAAGGTTTCGAGGGACATAGGCCAAGTGCTAGCAAATGGGACTAGATTAGATCAGGATATCTGGTCGGCACAGACTAATTGGACCAAAGGGTCTGTTTCCATGCTGTATATCTCTATGACTCTTGTTCTCATCTTGTGTTGTTTCCAACAAGACATTCTGAAGAGAGTGGCAGTCTTATGCATCTCTCAAGGCATTTAGTTTACATTAATCAAGATTATTTGTAAGGCCAAGATTTCATTAGCACTACGAGGAAGCGAGTGAAAAACAAAGATGACAGATCGTGATGGGACGTGGCTTGCTTATGAAAACAGCTGCAGAAGACAGTGAACAAAAAGGAAAATTGGGATGATTCAATTTATTAAACATGCTCATCACATTAGGTTTGGAAATCATGGCCCATACCAATCAAATCAATGTGCATAGTTAAAGATTAGTAGCAATATTTATCACTAAGAACTACAGAACAATGCCTCAATATTAAAGTGGAGAACTGTCAGCAACAGAAGGAAACCTACACAATGACTTACCAAACTCATGCTGTCTCTTTATAGTGTGAAAACAGTTCTCAACATTATGCTCTGAATTGTCTAGCAAAGGGTGGTATCGAGAGAGGGAAAGAGGTAGCAGGGAGGACAGAAAAGTCCTTTGCATGCACAGCATGGCTAGATGAGCAAATGGAGAGAATTGTTGTGGTTCTGTTCGCCGAGCTGGAAGTTTTTGTTGCAAACGTTTCGTCCCCTGGCTAAGCGACATCATCAGTGCTTGGGAGCCTCCTGCGAAGCGCTTCTTTGATGTTTCCTCTGGTGTTTATAGTGGTCTGTCCCTGCCGCTTCCGGTTGTCAGTTACAGCTGTCCGCTGTAGTGGTTGGTATATTGACAACCGGAAGCGGCAGGGACAGACCACTATAAACACCGGAGGAAACATCAAAGAAGCGCTTCGCAGGAGGCTCCCAAGCACTGATGATGTCGCCTAGCCAGGGGACGAAACGTTTGCAACAAAAACTTCCAGCTCGGCGAACAGAACCACAACAACGAGCACCCGAGCTACAAATCTTCGCACAAACTTTGAATGGAGAGAATTTGCATGAATATAAAGCAATTCTGTATTTACACATTACTTGTGAGAACACAGTGGGCAGCACGACGTGTCAGTGGTTATCACCTTAGGTGATTCACTGTGTTGAGCCTGCACATTTTCCATGTCTACTTTCCAGGTGCTCTGGTTTCTTCCCACAGTCCAAAGATGTGCAGGTTAGGTGGACTGGCCATACTAAATTGCCCCATAGAGTCCAGGAATATGCAGGCTAGGTGGAATAGCTATGGGAAATGCAGGGTTATAGGAATAGAGTGGGAAGCTGGGTCCAGGTGGGATGATCGTCAGAGGGATGTTGCAGACTCAATGAACCAAATGCTCTCTTTCCGTACTGTAGGGATTCTATGATAATATTCATACAGGATGTATGAATTGGGGCTGGCTGATCATAAAAATAATTGCTCCTTATTTCTGCAACTCAGAATTTAAATGTTCTCAGCAAAGGAAACAAAAAACCCGAGAGGAAACAGATGGAATGACAACTCTCCAACCTCTCAGTCAATCACAAATAGCTGCTCAAAACTGCATACTTCTTACTGGAACAAAACAGCATGATTGATATTTGCAAGCACTAGAAGGCCAGGACGTACGTCTGGAAAATCCACTGGCATTTACAATTCCAACTTGAATCTCACATTTCCTTACATTTCCATTTTGGAAACTTAGCATTACTGGATTGGTCAGTATTTAAGACCAGAAGGGGGAGTAGTAGAAATAGGCCATTTAACTTATTGAGTCTGCTATTCAATTAGATGATGGTTGATCTGATCACTTCCACTTTCCAGTCTTTTGCCAGTAACCCGTGATCGCCTTCCTGATTAAAACTTTCTCTATCTCAGCCTTGAACATACTTAATGACACAACCTTGACAGTCTTCTGCAATAAAAAAATTCCACCGATTCATACTCCTCTGACAGAAGAATATCTTCATCCCTGCATTAAATGTGCGATGACTTACTCTGAGATTAGGCTCTCTAGTCCGAGACTATCCCACAATGGGAAACAACCAATCCCTAACAAGCCATCTAAAAATCCTATATGTTTGCAGAAGGTCTCAGCCATTCTTCTAAACTTTACATTCTCAACCTGTTAAGAATTAGAATCGCCCATTATAAGAAAGATATTAATAAGCTGGAGAGGGTTCAGAAGAGATTTACCAGAAAGATGTTGCCAGGAATGGAAGGCTTGAATATATAAAAAAAGGCTGGGTAGGCTAGGTCCTTTCTTCACGGAATGTAGGAGGTTGAGAGGTGACCTTATACTAGTTTATAAAATAATAAGGGGTGTAAATAGTTAATGGTAATTGTCTAGGGGGAACATTCTTAAGATGAGAGATTTAAAAAAGACATGAGGGACAATATTCTTGTACAGAGGGTAGTTCATCTGTGGAATGAACTTCCAGAAGAAGTGGTGCATGTGGATACAATTACAAGGTTTAAAAGACGTTTGGACAAGTACATGAATAGGAAAGTTTTGGAGGGCTGTAGACCAGAGCAGACACTTCATTCAATTGGTGTTCAACATTATTCATAAGGTGAGGGAGGGCAGTATGTTTGACCTGACGCCATGAGGTTTCTTGGGGCTTGGAGTCAATGCTGAGGATTCCCAGGGCAATATTTTTCCAATATTAAGCCTCAATCTTACATCATAAGGAACATATTCTAAAGCTCTTACTGACTACAACATTCAATTTATCTAATGCCTTTTGTTATAAGCATTCTCACACCCTCTGTTCCACTTTCTTCCCCATCCCTTTAATTAACACCATAAAAAACAATATTTTCCAGCCCTCAAAAAAACTTCTGAAAAAAAAAAGTGTGACATTGGAGACATGTTAACTCTGTTTCTCTCTTCACAAATGCTGCCAGACCTGTTGAGAATTTCCAGCATTTCCTGTTGCCATTTCAGATCTCCAGCATCTGCAGTAGTTTGCTTTCACTCAATTTACTATGTCAGGGGTCATTTTACTTGGGCGCAAAATCAAGAAACAAAGCATATGGGTTTTACCATTTTGACTAGATAAAGAACTTATTTTTATGCCATTTCGATTATGCAGTAGCTCTATCTGCATATGTCATTAGTGTTTCTGCTCTCTGTAAAATATCTGAGGCACAAAATGGTTTTAGCATGCACAGCAGCCTTCATAGATAAAATTACTGCAAAAATAATTCTTCACAACATCCTCCAAGATATTTTGTTGAAGAATCAACAGTAATGGTGGGAGTAAATCCGTACTGCATGGTATAGAGAGGAAAGTTGTCGTCAATTAGGACTCCCACACAAAGCACCACTAAATTCCAGTTTCAGAAGTTTAATTTATTTTTTATACGTCATCTGGAACATCATACATTAATTTAACTTCTTTATACTATTATAAATAACCTATTCAACCGAGTGGAGTTATTAGGCTTAGTGGGTTGCATGTTGAGTCACAAAGTTATGGACTCAGGTCCCATTCCAAATATTACAGCACTAAATGTAGGCAAACACCCACAAGTGCACTACTGAGTAATTGCTGTAATACTCAAATGCCATCATGAAGATGTCTGGTTTCCAAGGTGCATGTGAAAGATCCATTGGCACTATCTGAAGTGGAGCAGAAGCAATCTCACAAGTAACCTAGAGAATATTTACTCTTCATTCAACATTCCAAAAACAGATTATTTGGTCATTACTTGGATGCTTGTGGAGTTTGTTGTGCATAAATTGACTAGTATGTTTCCTCCATTACGACAGTAAGCACATTTCAAGAAGTACTTCATTAGGTGTTAAAGTACTTAAGGAAGATCTTGAAGTTATGAAACGCATTACGTAAAAATAAGGTTTTTTTGAAAAAGGAATGATAGTATTTTATTTGTTAACTACAAACAAACAATACCTGACAATGGTCAAAAACAGCAGTAAACTCAGGGAGCATTACAGGAGAAACCCATCACATCCTTACGAATGTCTGGACATGTGGGGGTATCCAATAAGTCATTGGATGGTCATCAAAGAGAGTAACCTCAAACAATTCCTCCACTTTCTCATCAACAGTCCAGCTGACATCTGTTCATGATATCAGTACTAGCACTGCACACTTATTTGCCATTACTGCTTATGCAATCACAAAGCAACTTTTAAACCAACTTGCATTTATATATGACTTTAAAAGAAAAACCCAATCCATAGCACTTCACATTATCAAGAAAGATTTGTCACAAAGAAATATTAGGACAAGTGACAAATGGCCAGTTTAATGTGGCAGATTTAAAGAAACATTTTAAAGAGTCAAGTAGAGGGGTTTAGGGAAGGAATCAGAGAGCTTAGGGCCCAGGCAGACCATGAAACCATGCCTGTGAACAGCACAGTAATTAAAATAGGAAAGATGCTTATATTTGAGGGCTGCAGGAAATCACTGAGACATGGATTTCTGGAGTGGCAAGACCAATACAGAATTTAAAAACAAGGTTAAATGTGATACCAGGCAGTCTGTTTCTTTTTGATTAATTTAGAAAATAAGGAATCATTTGCAATATTATAGAGTCATTGAGACATGGTAAGACACAACTCAGCTAGAGTCAGTGCCAGCTTTGTATAATGCAACCCAGATAGTAGACAGTTAAATAGTTTGTCACAGCTTCCAATGGTAAATATTTAAGACCACATTCTACAGACTAGGATAACACAAGGCTGAGCTTTGTCAGCACTTAATTTCGGAGATATTGCTTTTAGGGTATTATATAAAATGTCAATCACTGTTTGCTTGAGCAAATGGTCATCTAAATTATAGAGCATTGCTCAGTGAAGCTTGACTAAATTACATCAGTTTAAGTAGCTACTAACTAGCCTGGTAATTTACAAACATTGCCAATGCTTCCATCACATGAAATTCCTGGAAGTTTTAAATAGAATTTTTGGAACTGCATTCTCCAATTTCATCAGTATAGAATATGTCCTCTGATTTGCAGTGAATGAAAAAGCCAAATTCGTTTTCAATATGGGAGCTGCAGTACTTTGGGGATCATCTTTCATGATTTTATTCATTTCTTCTGAAAGTCATAAATCATTATCCTTCGTGAAGAGGTATCCCTTTTATTCAATTAAAATCAACTCATGAAGAATAGTGCAACTGGGAAATAAATATTGTTCCGTTACAACCAATTACATTTAAGACAAGGGTGGATGGTATAGCAAAGAGGAGTACAATCAAATCTCAACATGCAGTACAATTATACTACGTACTCCCAATTTGCTCTTTAGAGATACATGAAGCAGTGTACTGAGAACTGCCTTTAAATGTAGACACAGAATACCTGCTTAAATTCCTACATCTATTAAAAATGCATGTCTGCACATATTACCCATCAACTTTCATTGTGAATTCTAATCCCCACATTTATACCTGAAATTGCTTATGTAAATGTTCCACACCGTTAACATACCTTCTTGCCAGGAGAGGCGCTGCAGCATGTTTACAAGAGCATGTCATTACAGTGCGCTATGTTTATCAAGATGGTTCCATATTACTCATGTGCATGAAATCTTTTAAAGGGAATATAAAAATGAGACTGGATACCAGACCTTAAAGCAGTGTCTAAATTAAGTTTACAAACAACAGGTCATGTCAAATGAAGTATATTCATCATTGAGGAATGGCTGCAATTTTCATGTGGTTTGGAAGCTTTTGTTTTGCTCATGTCTTTGTCGACAAAACAAATTCCATGTACATAATTCATCATAACAGAGTTAGAAAAGTGCACTCTACACTCTCCAATTTTCATATGGTTCAGCCATTTTAAGATCATAAAATCACCCAGAAGGACAGGCATTCTCAACGATATATCTAACCAAAATCTGTAGCCAAGATATTTGGCCTGTATGTCTGTCAGCATTTAATGATAACAAACAACTCAAAAATGTACATTTGGAAGGCTTTGAAGGCCACAAGAACCAGCAAAATTCCATAGCAATCTTTAAACTCATCCAAAGTTCAGGTGAACCTCATTCAACCATCATTAAGCCTGGTATCCAACCTTGTCACCACATTATAGGAAGAATGTGGAAAAGGGTTCAGAGGAGATTTACTAGGATGTTGCCTGGTATGGAGGGAAGGTCATATGAGGAAAGGCTGCGGGACTTGAGGCTGTTTTCATTACAGAGGAGGTGGTTGAGAGGTGACTTAATTGAGACATTTAAGATAATCAGAGGGTTAGATAGGGTGGACAGTGAGAGCCTTTTTCATCGGATGGTGAAGGCTACCATGAGGGGACATAGCTTTAAATTGAGGGGTGATAGATATAGGACAGATGTCAGAGGTAGTTTCTTTACTCAGAGAGTAGTAAGGGCATGGAACGCACTGCCTGCAACAGTCATAGACTCGCCAACTTTAAGGCATTTAAATGGTCATTGGATAGACATATGGATGAAAATGGAATAGTGTAAGATAGATAGGCTTCAGATTGGTTCTATAGGGCGGCGCAACATCAAGGGCTGAAAGGCCTGTACTGTCCTATAATGTTCTATGTTCTGAAGCTACAACACAGGACAATATCAGCCTTCTTTCACTGTTATCTCATCAAAATCCTCAAACTTCCATCTTAATAGTGCTGTGCATGTAACTGTATCAGATGAACTGCAACAATTCACCGAGGCTCAGCACCACTTTCTCAAGAACTGTTAGCAATAAGCCACAAATGCTGGCCTTGCCATCGACACCCAATAAAAATAATACGATGGCATACAATTCTCTTCGACTGGCACATGTCTGCATGGATGAGAATTAAGTATCTTTGTCATATACTAACATTATAGTCCACTCTACAAATTAGAGTAATTCTGTGATTTTTCAACTGACTGGATGCCATGCTTTGGTTTTTTTCCTCAAAGTAGGAGAAATATTTGCAATATCAATACTATCAGCTGCTGAATATTTAGCTTCCTTTGATGCAGTTTTATTTTCTTTGTTCATCTCCCCGTGACTGAAATTTATGCGCGAAGTAAAAATGTGAGTCATCTGCGAGAGAAACGTTTACATGGAGTGGTTGTGGTAATTGCTTACTCGATTATCTTTTAAGCAAGTGGCACAATGGAAAAATCTATGGAATTTTTCAATGTATGCTGATAACTTCAATGGGTATAAGAAAACATCCTTCCAATAGGTAACGTAGTTTAGGCTAATGCTGCAAATCAGATTGATTATAATGTGTTCTGGATTAGGTTTGAATGCCAGGTCCTAAAGTAAAAAATGGCCACACTTTGGCATCAATTCAATTACCAACTCAAGTGATGGTTGAGGATAGCAAAATACAAACTGGCTCAAAAGGTAGAAGACAGAGGGTGGTGGTAGAGGGTTGTTTTTCAGGCTGGAGGCCTGTGACCAGTGGTATGCCACAAAGATTGGTGTTAGGTCTGGTGCTTTTCGTCATGTATATAAAATGATTTGGGTGTGAACACAGGAGGTATGGTTAAGATTGCAGATGACACCAAAGTTGGAGGTGCAGTGGACAGCGAAGAAGGTACCCTGAGAGTACAACTGGATCTTGATCAAATGTGCCAATGGGTCAAGGAGTGGCAGATGGAGTTTAATTTAGATAAATATGAGGTACTGAATTTTGGGAAGGCAAATCACTTTATATATTTAATGTGTTGTTGAACAAAGAGATCATGGAGTGGAGGTTCTTAGTTCCTTGAAAGCGGAGTCACAGGTAGACAGAATAGTGGTGATGATATTTGGTACGCTTGCCTTTATTGGTCAGTGCATTGAGGAAAGGAGTTGGGAGGTCATGTTGTAGCTGTACAGGACATTGGTTAGGCCACTTTTGGAATATTGCATGCAACTCTGGTCTCCCTTCTATAGGAAGGATGTTGTGAAACTTGAAAGGGTTCAGAAAGGATTTACAAGGACATTGCAAGGGTTGGAGGGTTTGAGCTACAGGGAGAGGCTGAATAGGCTGCGGCTGTTTTACCTGGAGCGTCGGAGGCTAAGGGGTGACCGTATAGAGGTTTATAAAATCATAAGGGCATAGATAGGGTAAATAGACAAGATCTTTTCACCAGGGTGGGGGAGTCCAAATCTAGAGGGCATAGTTTTAAGGTGAGAGAGGAAAAATTTAAAAGAGACCCAAGGAGCAACGTTTTCATACAGTGGGTGGTGCGTATTTGGAATGAGCTATCAGAGAAGTTGGTGGAGGCTGGTACAATTGCATAATTTAAAAAACATCTAGATGGGTATATGAACAGGGAGAGTTTAGAGGGATATTGGCGAAATGCTGGCAAATGGGACTAGATTAATTTAGGATATCTGGTCAGTATGGACGGGTTGGACCGAAGGGTCTGTTTCTGCGCTGTTGATCTTTAACACTCTATTTTGAGTTTCCATACATGGATGACAAAGTCAAATTAGGACACACAAAAAAAGAACAATTTTTTTTGATTACTATTAAGAAGGCAAGCATTTACAAAGCCGAAGTTTTCCAAATAACAGACAGACTATAACCCCTGAGACCTGTAAATCCAGCCTAAACCTGGAGAGAATGCAGAGGGACTTGGACAAACTAGGAAAGTAGGCAAACATGTAGCAGATGGAATACAATGTGGCAAAGTGTGAGATTATGAATTTTGATGTGAAGATTAGACATGCAGACTATTTTCTTGAGGCTTCAGAAATCTGAAGCACGAAGGACTATTTGAGCCCTATTGCAGGATTCTCTGAAGGCTAACATGTTGGTTTCAGTTGGCTGTTAGGTAGGCAAATGCAGTATTTATATTCATTTCAAGAAGGCTAGAATACTAGAGATATACTGCTGAGGCTGTAAAAGGTTCTGGTCAGATTGCATTTAGAATACTGAGAGCAGTTTTGAGCCTCGTATCCAAAGAGCGATGTGCTGGTGTTAGAGAGGGTTGAGAGGTAGTTTACAAGAATGATCCTGGGCATGAAGGGTTTGTGATAAGAGGAGCGATTGAGGACTCTGGGTCCGTACTTGGAGTTAGAAGGATGAGGTGGGATACAATTGAAACTTAAAGAATACCGAGAGACCTGGACAGTGTGAACATGGTGAAGATGTTCCTACTAGTAGGAGTGACTAGGGCCTGAGGGCACAGCCTCAGAGTGAAGGGAAGACCCTTTTAAGCTGAGACGAGGAGGAATTTCTTCAGTTAGAGGATGGTGACTCTGTGCGACTCATTGCCTCAAAGGGTTGTGGAGGCCAAATCATTGAGTGTATTTAAGACAGAGATAGATAGGCTCTTAAGTGGTAAGAGGACTAAAGATTACAGGTAGAAGGCAAAAGGAAAGGGTTGAGAAATAGATTTGCCATGATTAAACTGCAAAGCAGACTCAATGACGCAAAAAACATAATTCTGCTCCAAAAGTTTTTGGTCTAAATCAAAAGCTCAAGTAAAAGTGTCTAATTTGTTCTTGCTTGGTACACAGTTGATTAGGCTTGCTTGGCAGCATCCGAGAAGCAGGAGAGTCGATGTTTCGGACATACGCCTTTCATCAGGAATGTGCTTTTCCAGCGCCACACTTTTTGACTCTGATCTCCAGCATCTGCAGTCCTCATTTTCTCCTGATTAGACTTGTTTGTTTGATTTGGAAAGGTGTGTTCTTAGCCTTACCAGCTCATTGCATATATATCGCAACATACCTTCGCATCCAGCAAAGTAACTAAGTAAACATACTGTTCATTTGGTTTGAGGGTGGCATTGCATCCATTTAGCATTTCTTAAAGCAAATATGCACATCCAAATGCAATTAGAATGTGGAAACCAAAGCATGGAAAACAGTTACAGTTCTTTGTTATGAGAATAAACTTCAAGCAAATAAGAAATTTCCTATTTGAATAAATCCTAAATTCAATTTCAATCATAGAATTTGAACACAGTTATTATAAAAACATGCCCTCTGCAAACATCATGTTTATTAACATACCTTGCTTAGCTTCTATTTCTTCTGCAGTAAGCTGGGGTTTTTTCTCCTCTGGAGGAAGGGAAGAAGCTATATCTTTAGTTGACTCCATGTTGGACGCTTCCTGTACATCATGGTCCTCATCACTATCATCATCAAGTTTCACTCGCTTTTTCTCAAGAGGGAGCATGTCGTTTTCTTTTGCTTTTATTGCAAAACATATTGGTGCAAAAGATGCTGTAAGGAATGTATTTAGAATAAGATAAAACATTTTCCATGGTCACAAAACTGTTGAATCTTATCATTTATCTCAACAATAGTGAATTTATAAATTTCGAAACTGAACATATTTCTTAACCAACGTGCGCACTAGCTTCTTTCACAATTCTATGTAAGAATTTGCCTTTCCTTTGCCCAGGACATTCAGTACAAGAAGCACCACAGGTCACAAAGTAAACAGCATTCCATGTTGAACGCAGCCAACACCATTTTTCTGGGGAATAATGAAGATCAAGTACATTTCAAAGACTGAACAAAGCTCAAAATCATTTGACTGCTTCAAGCCCATTTTCCAAAGTCTGCATTAAATGTACTAAATGGTCCTGAGCATATATTTTCCAAGTGCAGTTAGTTAAAATTGAACTGAACAGAAAACTATCAGGACTGGGTTTAGATGGAGACATACCAGCACTGACAAATGCAGTCACAGAGTCATAAATAGGTACAGCATGGAAACAGACCCTTCGGTCCTTTCTTTTTTCACATGCTTACACATCTATTGCTTACATATATCTCTTTGGTTAGGCTTTCAAAATTTCTATCACCTGCATTTACAAAAAAAACTCTCAATAAACTATCTTCCTGGAAGATATGATAGAGTACAATAGTTAAATGGGGGTAGGGATGAAGGTGATAGGTCAGGGAGGAGGGTGGAGGAAGGTAGCAAAGAGTACAATGGGTGAATGGGGGTAGGATGAAGGTTATAGGATTCCACCACCTCCAAACGGACCCCACCACCAGGGATATATTTCTCTCCCCACCCCTTTCCGCCTTCCGCAAAGACCGTTCCCTCCGTGACCACCTGGTCAGGTCCACGCCCACCCAACAACCCGCCCACCCGTCCTGGCACCTTCTCCTGCCACCACAGAAAGTGTAAAACCTGTACCCACACCTCCTCCCTCACCTCCATCCAAGGCCCCAAAGGAGCCTTCCACATCCATCAAAGTTTTACCTGCACATCCATCAATATCATTTATTGTATCCGTTGCTCCCGATGCGGTCTCCTCTACATTGGGGAGACTGGACGCCTCTTAGCAGAGCACTTTAGGGAACATCTCTGGGACACCCGCACCAATCAACCACACTGCCTGTGGCCCAACATTTCAACTCCCCCTCCCACTCAGCCGAGGACATGGAGGTCCTGGGCCTCCTTCACCGCTGCTCACTCACCACCCGATGCCTGGAGGAAGAACACCTCATCTTCCGCCTTGGAACATATCAACCCCAGGGCATCAATGTGGACTTCAACAGTTTCCGCATTTCCCCTTCCCCCACTTCACCCCAGTTCCAAACTTCTAGCTCAGCACTTTCTCCATGACCTGTCCTTTCCACCTAGCCACTCCACCCTCCTCTCTGACCTATCACCTTCATCCCCACCCTCATTCACCTATTGTACTCTATGCTACTTTCTCCCCAATCCCCTCTCATTTATCTCTCCATCCTTCAGGCACTCTAACTGTATTCCTGATGAAGGGCTTTTGCCCGAAACGTCGATTTTCCTGCTCCTCAAATGCTGCCTGACCTGCTGTGCTTTTCCAGCACCACTCTAATCCAGAATCTGGTTTCCAGCATCTGCAGTCATTGTTTTTACCTGCAAGATATGATAGCCTATATTTACCTTTTATTAGTTTTCCATCACTAATAGCCTTATCAGTAGAAAGGGTGCAGTCTGTTTGGGTCATCATAACACTAGATATACTTGTATCGGTTACTTCCTGCTGTGCTTCAAACTGTAAGACATCCGTTGTGTTGCTTTCAGAACATACAAGAGTGCTTGATGCTGCAGTCTCCTGCAAGAAAGGATAAGTTAGAAGTAAAAGGCATTAAAGACCAATTTTAAAATCATGAAAATCTTGTTATCACACAATTCATATGTTGCAAAGGGTACAACTAGGAGACAGAAACTAATGAATGTTACCTCCAAACTCTCTTGTACATCAATTAAAACCTTTCTACCTGCAAAGATCCTTTCTATCACTTAACCTCACACATTACAAGATGCACTTGATAAATTGAGATGGTACATCCCAGATCTATATTTGGTCTCCCATCAAGGTTCTAGGATACTCATCATTCTCCCATAGAAAATGAGTAGTGCACACCAACTAACAAGGAAATAAGAACTATGATGAAACAAACTGGTTAAACATCAACATCAGCATCAGAATAGTTTCATCAATGCTTAGCACCAATACTGCAAAAACAGCAAACACAAAATATATTAGAATAATCTGAGAAATATAGAACCTCCATCATGTAGAGGTTAGAAAACCAAGAGAATGTGCAAATTAATAGATGTGCTCAAAACCATGAAGGGTGTTGTGGGGAAGGAGCAACTATTTAAACCAGTATGGTGTTATTAATAAAGAAAGCAAAAAAAACTAATTATTAAAGAGCTAAAGGAAAAAACTAAGTGAGTTACAATCCGAATACAGAACATACTGGGGTGGTAGAAGCAGATTTAGTAGTAACACTCTGAAGGAAAATTTAATGCATAAATTAAAGAGAAAAAAATATTTTTGAGCTAAAGGGAAGAAACTACAGGTAATTAGCTTTCAAAAAAAAGTCTCAATGGCCTGGATAGCCTTCTTTCATGCCTTTTTTCCCCCTCAAAAGAAATGCAAGCCCAAATTCAGAAGTGTGAGCATGATATTCTTTCTTTGATCAGACAAATTGCAGCGAAGTACAACAATATCTGGCATGAAAATTGACAATTTTAAAGTCAGTTTAGAACAAAAAAAAGAGCACTGCAGCAGTCATGTCACCACACAATGCTTTGTGAAAGCATATAAATTACTTAATGACTTGCAGAGATGAAAAGAAATCATCCCTGTGTCATTGCCCCAGAAGAAAGCCAGAGAAAAAAATAATATTAATCTTTAAAGTACTTGGCAATTTGTAACCATTATAAGCAGAATAATTTTTAAAAGGCATGAAACTTTTAAATGCTAACACTAAGAGACAGCTAGGTATACTCATACAAGCAACACAATAGGTTATTTTGCAATTAGGAAGGTAAATGGCAGTTTGCTTTTTATTGCAATGCAACTGGAGTACTTTACGAATAAAGACACCTTGCTATAAATGTGCAGGGCTTTGCTGTGACACAGCTGGACATTTTTTACTCTGCACATTTTGACCTTCATATCCAAGGAAGGATACACTTGCCCAAGAGGCAGTGCTACAAAGACTCATTAAATTGCTTGATCTATTCCTGCGATAAAATCACAGAACTACAGAATTGTACAGTACAGAATGAGGCCATTTGGTCCATAGTGCCTACACCAGTTCTATTAACTAGTGCTAATTTCCTCCCTTTGCCCCATCTCCCTGCACACTATTTCTATGCATCCAATACACTCTTGAATGCCTCAACTGAATATGCCTTCACCACCTTTCAGATCCTAATTACTTGCTGCATGAAAACATCACCCTTACTTCTTTTTGCACATCATTTTGAACCTATACCCTTTTGTTCTTTTGTTGTTCACGAGTGGGAACAGCTTCTCCCTACTTAGTCTATCCAGCCCGCAAGTGATTTTGAAAACCTCGATCAAATCTCATCTCAGGTCTCTTCTCTCCAAGAACAGACTCAACTTCTTTAATCTATCTCATTGCTGCTGTTTCTCATTCCTGGAATCATTTCTGTAAATCATTCTGCACTCTCTCCAATGGCTTCACATCCTTCCTATAAATTTGGGCCCTAAAATGTACTGTAATGAAGGTGCATGGGGTACTGTACCTTTAACAGAGTTAACAGCTAGCAGAATTACCTGACACAGCACCAAGTGTTTGAGTAATTCCCTTACAATTTCAGCTTTACTTTTGTTCTCGGTTAAACCCAAATCTAATTTCTTTGCTAATTCTAAACGTATGGCCATTTTCTTTCCTTCTAAACTTTCTTGGCAAATTTGAGAATAATCTTCAAATCCCAGAACCTCCTTAGCAATTTTAAGAGCCATTTTTCTCATGTTTAATTTAATCAACCACAAGTCACCAAAATTAAACAAATCGTCTCACCTACGTTTTATTTAAAGATCAGGACACTAACTTGCAATTATTTAAATCTGCTGCGACTTTTCATACCCCAAATCTATTCAAATCTCTCTAAACCAGTTCAAATCCCGGACGGGCCCCCAAACTGTTAAGTCATAGGGTAAATCCTCATGCTTAATTTAAACCAGCAACACAGAAAAGATTCATCCTGTGCAGTAATCTGTGAAAATCCGAGAGGCCAAGAACTATTTAAAGTAAAAGTAACAATTTTATTTCTTAAAGTATAATAATAATTAACTAACAATCAATTACAACTCATTTCTCTAACCTATCTTTTACTTTCTCTTCTATAATAATAGTCCCCTTATTAAGATTTACCAAAATTCTAATTTCAAAACCAGCCAGCTGTCGAATCTTCTCTTTATATCTTCCTCTGGCTTCTTCTTCTTAGGGATTTCTATTTCACAGGTCACTGACCGATAAGGATACCTTCAAGAGAGCTATTTTTCGGGCAGTGGCTTGGCAGTTCTCCCGCAACTGATCAATTTTTCCCAGTCTTATACTCTAAATTTTTTCATTGGGTTTTAATATTGTCAATATACTAAATTCAAACTTGATTGGAGACTGGTATTTTGAGGTATAATTTAAACTGATTGGCCCCGAATTTCAATTTGTTTTGTTGTCTCCCGGAAACCCAGCTAATCTAGCTGTTTGACCAAATCTTACATTGTTCCCTTGTTCAGAACACTTGATGCTGTGTCTGGTAGTTCTGCAAACCTTTTAACTCTCTTAAAGGTACAGTATCCCTTACATCTTCACAACAGTACTATACACAATACTCCACTTGAGGTCTAATGAGTGTCTTGTACAAGTTTAACATCATCTCCTTGCTTTGTACTCTATGCCCACATTAATAAAGCTGAGAACAGTGTGTGCTTTATTAACCAAGCTCTCCACCTGTCCTGCCACCTTCAATGATCTGTGTAATCAAAGGTGCCCCTGCACCTCCTTTTGAACTGTACCACCTATTTTATAGTGTATTGCAACCTTCTTCCGATCAAAGTGTGTTACCTCACATATCTAAGCCAACTACCTGCTCATTCACCAAGCTGTGAAAGTCCTTTTGGACTTCCAAACTGCCCTCCTCACAGTTTCCAAGTTTGGTGTTATCTGCTAGGTTTGAAATTACCTCCTGCACACCAAGATTGAGATCATTAATACATATCAAGAAAGGCAAGAGTCCTAATACCAACCCCGGGGAGCTCCACTACAGACCTTCCTCCAGTCCAAAAAAGTGTTCAGAGAATTATACAGTTAAGAGGAGGTCCCTCTACCCATTGATGTACACTACCTAACATATACTACTGACACTAACCCCACTTTTCTGCACTCGGCTCTTGAAAGTTATGACACTTTAACTGGTAAGCCAAGTTCTTTTTAAAGGGTGTGGGGTTTCCTGCCTCAACCTCCCTCCCAGGCAGTGCATTTCAGATCCCCCACCACCCTCTGAGTGAAAAAGGTTTTCCTGTAAACATCCTGCCTTTCACTTTAAAGGTGTACATCCCCTTGCTCTTAACCTTTTGACTAAGGGGAACGCCTGCTTTTTACCCACTCTACCCATGCCCCTCATAATCGTATATACAGGTATATGATCCTTTATCCGAAATGCCTGGGACCAGCTGGTTTCCGGAATTTGGATTTTTTTGAATTTCAGAATAACTGACAGTTCAACAGTGAAATTTTTAAAAATCTTACCAAATAGCAGACTCACAGTGAGTAGTACGGGCCCTGAGACAGAATTGAGGCTTGCCAATGCTGGGCCACTGCCCCCACCCCTCCCACGTCTCATCTAAATGACATGCATCAAATGAGTGTGGAGTTGGGTTAACTGTTTGCACACCAAACAATCTTGTTAATGAGATAAAAATTTCCCAAAACAAACCTTCGGATTTTGGAACTTTTCAGACTTAGGGATTTCAGATAAAGGGTTTTCTGCTCCAAAGAAAACATACCAAGCTTATCCAATCTCTTTTCATAGCAAAACTGATCCATTCCTAGCAACATCCTGGTGAATCTCCTCTGCACCCTACAGAATAGGTTGTCCTTTGATAAGAGTTTAAGTAAATTAGTCGTTTCTTCTACAGCATGACAGTGGTGTTCCTGTGCAACCCGTGTTGTACAAATAACACTTAAGAGTGTTGGGTGATGTGATCGCATGATAGCCAACACATGTTCTCAAAGTTCGCACTTGAGAAACAGCATGCCCTATTCATCAATTGCGTTACAGCAAATGCGCGTTGATGGGATGTGCTTTATAGCCGATCAACTTGTACCTCCATCTTCTCTACAATTTAGAAGAATGAGAAGCAGTCTAACTAATTGGAAGATTGTGAAGCACTCGACAGGAGAAACACTAGCAAGTTATTCCCATCTCTGGGGAATTTAGAACTGCTTAGCACAGCTTTAGGATGTGATGCTGATCATTTAGGATTGAGATGAAGAGAAATGTCTTCACTTGGAGCTTTGCGAATTCGAGGAATTCTCCATCCGAGAGGATTGTGAACTCTCCAGTGTTGAGTATGCTCATGCTTGGGTGATTTTTGATCCCTCAGATCATCAATGAATGTGGACACTGGTCAGGAAATTGGTGTTGACGCAGATCAGTTATGGTCAGAGATGTTCTGTGAGCCTGCTACAAGGGGTATATACTGCTAATATTCTTGCATCTTGCCCAAGAGATAAAATGAAATACGTCCTATTACATTGTTAAACTCATTAGTGAATAATGTGCTCTCTCTAACGTTCCAGCAAACCAAAAAGCATTTGCCCTTTGATCTCTCTATTTATGAAAAACATCTCTAATAATTACTGTTCAAGGAATGTTCATATATTCTATACAAAAAATTAGGAGCTGGCTCGAGGGGTTATGTATCCAAGTGCCAAATGTACATGCAGTAGACTGAAGAGCAAGGAACATATCAATCAATACGCATGCATACTGTTTCAGCTTGTAAATGACAGTTAATGAAAGTGGGAGAAACACAGAAACATTCAGCCCTGACAAATTGCACATAAACAGAGAGGAGAAAGAAGCGACAAGAATTACATAATATTCTTAAAGCCTAGAGTACAATGTGCTGCCTTGCACAGAGAAAGCACTGCGCCAACATTCCCTTCAAATTAGCACTCTGACTGCCTGCTATGAAGGCTTCAATCCAACATCAGTAATTGGCTAACAAGGGTTTCCTGTTCGAACTGAAATATTACTTATGCCTGATGAGATGTTGACCTTTTCCAAAAGCTAAAACACAATGCACAAGCTGATACTCATCCGAAGATAACGATACCTCAAAGCCTCATCAGTGAGAGTTTGAAAATCACATGATCAATTTCTTACGTTTTGCATCATTGTTGGAAATAACCTGAGCACTGCATCAAATTATATGATGTACGGTAATGTAAAGGTTTATTTTCTGGTCTAAAACTTTAAAGTCAGGGCGCCGTCAAAAAAAAATTACTGCTGGAGAAAGCCTCAAATAAAAACTACAACAACGTACAAAAATCTTTAAATAATACCAAAGTTGATAACGATACATTAATAAATGTATCCAATGTAAGCTCTTTCCATACGTGTACCACCCTCTGCATGAAAACGTTGTCCCTTAGTCTCTTTTATATCTTTCCCCTCTCACCTTAAACTTATGCCCTCTAGTTCTGGATTCCCCCACTGCAGGGAAAAGACTTTGTCTATTTATCCTATCCACACCCTTCATGATTTTTAAAATCTCTATAAGGTTACCCCTCAGCCTCTGACGCTCCAGGAAAAACAGCTCCAGCCTATTCAACCTTTCCCTATAGTTCAAATCTACCAACCCTGGCAACATCCTTGCAACTCTTTTCTGAACCCTTTCAAGATTCACAACATCCTTCCGAAAGGAAGGAGACCAGAATTGCAAAAGTGGCCTAACCAACGTCCTGTACAGCCACAACATGACCTCCCAACTCCTGTACTCAATACTCAATAAAGGAAAGCATACCAAACGCCTTCTTCACTATCTTATCTATCTGCCACTTTACTTTCAAGGAAATATGAACCTGCGCTCCAAGGTCTCTTTGTTCAGCAACATTCCTGAGGACCTCAGCAAGAAGTGTACAAGTCCTGCTAAGATTTGCTTTCCCAAAATGCAGCACCTCACATTTATCTAAATTAAACTCCATCTGCCACTGCTCAGTCCATTGGCCCATCTGATCAAGATCCGGTTGTAATCTGAGGTAACCTTCTTCCCTGTCCACTACACCTCCAATTTTGGTGTCATCTGCAAACTTACTAACTATACCTCTTATGCTCACATCCAAATCATTTATATAAATGACGAAAAGTAGTGGACCTAACACCGATCCTTGTGGCACTCCACTGGTCACAGGCCTCCAGTCTGAAAAACAACCCTTCACCAACAGCCTCTATCTTCTACCTTTGAGCCAGTTCTCCCTGTATTCCATGTGATCTAACCTTGCCAACCAATCTATCATGAGGAACCATGTCAAACGCCTTACTGGAGCCCATACAGATCAAGTCAACTGCTTTGCCCTCATCAATCCTCTTAGTTACTTCCACAAAAAGTTCAATCAAGTTTGTGAGACATAATTTCCCACGCACAAAGCAATGGACTATCCCCAATCAGTCCTTGCCTTTCCAAATACATGTACATCCTATCCCTCAAAAGTCTCTCCAACAACTTGCCCACGACCGAGGTCAGGCTCACCAGTCTATAGTTCCCTGGCTTATCCTTACCACCTTTCTTAAACAATGGCACCACGTTAGCCAACCTCCAGTCTTCTAGCACCTCACCTGTGACTATCAATGATGCAAATATCTCAGCAAGAGACCCAACAATCACTTCTCTAGCTTCCCCCAGAGTTATAGGGTGTACCTGATCAGGTCCTGGGGAGTTATCCACTTTTATGTGTTTCAAGACATCCAGCACTTCCTCCTCTGTAATATGAACGTTTTTCAAGATGTTACCATCTATTTCCCTACATTCTATATCTTCCATGTCCTTTTCCACAGTAAATACTGATACAAAATACTCGTTTAGTATCTACCCTATTTCCTGCGGCTCCACACAAAGGCTGCCTTGTTGATCTTTGAGGCCCTATTTTCTCCCTCGTTACCCCTTTGTCTTTAATGTATTTGTAAAAACCCTTTGTATTCTCCTTAACCCTATTTGCCAAAGCTATCTCATATCCCCGTTTTGCCCTCGTGATTTCTCTCTTAAGTATACTCCTACTGCTTTTAAACTCTTAAGGATTCACATGATCTATCTTGTCTGTACCTGACATATGCTTTCTTCTTTTTCTTAACCAAATCCTCAATTTATTTAGTTGTCCAGCATTCCCTATACCTACCAGCCTTTCCTTTCACCATAACAGAAATATATTGTCTCTGGTCTCTCATTATCTCATTTCTGAAGGCTTCTCATTTTCTAGCCATCCCTTTACCTGTGAACATCTGCCTCCAATCAGCTTTTGAAAGTTCTTGCCTAATACCGGCAAAATTAGCCTTTCTCCAATTTAGAACTTCAACTTTTAGATCTGGTCTATCCTCTTCCATCACTATTTTACAACTAGTAGAATTATGGTCACTAGCCCCAAAGTGCTCCACTGTCACCTCAGTCACCTGCCCTGCTTTATTTCCCAAAAGTAGGAGGTACCAGAGGAAGTGGTGGAGGCTAGTACAATTGCAACATTTGAAAGGCATCTGGATGGGTATATGAATAAGGAGGGTTGGGAGTGACATGGGCCAGGTGCTGTCAGGTGGGACTAGATTGGGTTGGGATATCTGGTCAGTATGGACGGGTTGGACCAAGGCTCTGTTTCCATGCTTACATCTCTATGGAATAGAAAAACCAGGATTTGCTTATGTTTTTCTCTGCGTACAACAATAGCATAAGTTATCTGAGCATAATTGACTGAGAAAGAATTATGAAGAGAGCCTGGAGAAAATAATATGTGATTCTGACTATTTGGGTCATTTGTACATGGAAGGTGAATGAAAAAGGTTGCACCTTTAATATGGCTGATTGTGATACAAGAAACAGTAAATTCTAACTGCTGTCAGATGGAAATTCTGTCAATGCTTGAGAGAAGTTCGGATTTAATTAAGCAAGTCAATTTTGAGTTTGAATCCCAGGCTAACTGGCAAAGCTTTGTAATGATAGAGTGTAATTTTGAGGAAGCAAGAAAGTAAACAGATGCAATTTCAACATTAAAACTGTTCCATGTATGTAAATGCATCCTAAAACGAAGGACAAATATTTTATCAGTCTAAGATAACAATTCATAGTTTCTAGCAGCATGCACTGCTGATCATAACACCAATGGTGTAATTTTTGAAGCAAAAAATGAAAATTACTGCGGTCATTCATGCCATCAGTGGCATACTGCAGAAGAAAACAAATAATGATTGAACTGCCCTGACAAATTTACGTGCAACTTTCAAGAAATGTGTCCAAAATGAAACATCTACCCATTAATCTTTCCATCTTGCCTTTCCAAAGCCTTGTCTCTGATCAGTATTGAAAGAACATGGATCTTTACCAGATGAAATCCTAAACACCTATAAACTGAACAAAACTACAAATTTATTGATAACTTAGTAGAACTCATGTTTCTTGGTTGAAACAATGTTAACTGGATAATGAAATCCTTGCATTTCAAACAGCGAGGTTTTATTACCAGTTTTTTCATTGCTGCATCAATTATCAGTCAAATACTACAGCTTCTTTCTTTTGGGAACTCAGTTATGAAATTCTCCATTCAACTGGCTCCTCCTTGGCAGGAATACACAAAAATAATCATACAAGAGATAAAGTCACTGTCTCACTAGGAATAATTATTGACAGCTCAAGAGTTGGTTTTAAATATTTTCACAGAATAGTCATTAGCAATCCTAAATTAAATGAATTTCTCATTTTCCTTTAAGGTTATTTAATTCAAGAAAGGCTCATAATTTAATTTCAAAACAGCTGTTTCATCTTTACACAGGATTGGTAAAAGAAAATCAAAGATAAGACGGACAAGCCAAAGCTTTGGAAAATTATTCTTTTTGAAAGAGTTTTAAATTTTTTTCCAGATCACAGAACAAAGTTATTTGACAACACTATTAAAGGAATTCCTGAAAAAAATACAATGACAAAATTACAAGCAGAAACATTAAGGGTAAATTGGAAGGGCTACTCCTTATGTAATTGTCATATACATTCAAGGTTTAGAGCTCCTTTTGAAGAGTTGTAAAGTCATACAGCAAGGAAACAGACCCCTCAGTCCAACCAGTCCATGTCAACCATTATTCCAAACGAAATTAGTCCTACCTGCCTGCTCCTGGCCCATATCTCTCCAAATCTTTCCTACTTCTGCATTTATCTAAGTGTCTTTTTAAATGTTGTAAATGCGCCTACATCCACTACTACCGCACAAAGTTCTTTCCATTCAAGAAACACCCTCTGTGCAAGAAAAATGCATGTCTTTTTTAAAATTGTTCTCCTCTCACATATAAAAAACTCCCCCAGTCTTGAAGTCCCCCGTGCTGGGGAAAGAACATGTACCTATCTACATCCCTTATGATTTTATAAACCTCTATGAGGTCACCCCTCAATTCTCCAAGCTGCAGTGAAATGAGTCCCAGCTTATCCGGCCTTTCCCTATAACTGAAAATTTCCTTACCAGGCAATATCCTGGTAAAACTCACCTGAAACCTGACATCCTTCCTGTAACAGAGGGACCAAAACTGGGCATACCACTCCAGAAGAGGTCTCACCAATGTCCTGTACAACCTCAACATGACTTGCCAACTCCTCTACTAAAAGGACTGAGCAATTAAGGCAAGCATGCTAAATGCCTTTGTAACCATGCTGTCTATGTTCAGCAGCAACGGCAGCGGTGAGAGGGAGGACCAGGGGACTGCCAGGAAGGTAAATTTCCCTCTAAAATGACTTACCTCAAGAGTCAACGGCCCCCATTTTCAACAGCAGCAGGAGCGGTGAGAGCGAGCACTAGGGGGCTGCCAGAAAGGTAAATTTCCCTTTCATTTCGGCAACATAGCTGAATAGGAGCGGTCAAATTGCGCTCTGGGAAGGTGAGTGAACTGATATATTTGGGCAGCGGCTATAGTCATAGGGGATTCAACTGTAAGGGGAGTAGTTAGGCAATTCTGTGCTCACAAACAAGACTCCCGATGGTAATTTGCCTCCCAGGTGCATGGGTCAGGGATGTCTCAGGTCGGCTGCAGGACATTCTGAAGGGGAGGGTGAACAGCCAGCTGTTGTGGTGAATATAGGCATCAATGATATAGGTGATAAACGGGATGAGGTCCTACAAGCAGAATTTAGGGAGTTAGGAGCAAAGTTAAAAAGTAAGACTTCAGTGGTAGGAATCTCAGGATTGCTACCAGTGCCATGTGCTAGCCAGTAGAAATGAAAGAATAGGCAGGATGAATGCGTGGCTTGAGAGATGATGCAGGAGGGAGAGGTTCAGATTTTACGGACATTGGGACTGGTTCTGGGGGAGGTGGGGCTATCACGAATTGGACGATTTAAACCTGGGCTGGAATGGAACCAATGTCCTTGGGGTGCTTTTGCTCACGCTTTTGGGGAGGTTTTAAACTAATATGGCAGGGGGATGGGAACCAAATTACAGTGGTCAGTAGGGAGGTAATATCTAAAACCTCAAAGGAACTAGATAATTAAGTCAGCATGACAAAGGGAAGGAGTGGGCAGGGAGCAGATGATGAACGCAAAGGGACAGGTGGTCTGAGGTGCATCTGTTTAATGCGAGAAGTGCAGTAGATAAGGCAGATGAATTTAGGGCTTGGACTGGGAGTATGATGTCACTGCTATTACTGACACTTGGTTGAGGGAAAGACATGATTGGCAATTAAATATCCCAGAATATAGATACTTCAGGCAGGATAGAAAGGGAGGTAAATGGGTTTCAGAAGTTGCATTACTGGTCAGAGAGGATATCACAGCTGTGCTGAAGGAGGCCACTATGGAGGACTTGAGCAATGAGGCAATAAGGGGTTGATTGGAGTGCAGGACAGACATGTGCCTGTGAAAATGAGGGATAGAAATGGCAAGATTAGGGAATCATGGATGACAGGTGAAATTGAGACTAGCTAAGAGGAAAAAGGAAATATATATAAGGTCTAGGCGACTGAAAACAGACGTAGCTTTGGAAGAATATTGGGAAAGTAGGACCAATCTGAAACGAGGAATAAGGGGGCTTAAAAGGGGTCATGAAATATCTTTAGCAAACAGGGTAAAAGAAAATCCCAAAGTCTTTTATTCATATATAAGGTGCAAGAGGATAGCTAGAGAAAGGGTTGGCCCACTCAAGGACAAAGGAGGAAAGTTATGTGTGGAGTCAGAGAAAATGGGTGAGATTCTTAATGAGTACTTTGCATCAGTATCCACCGAGGAGAGGGGCATGGCGGATGTTGAGGTTAGGGATAGATGTTTGATCATTCTAGGTCAAGTCAGCATAAGGAAGGAGGAAGTGTTGGGTATTCTAAAAGGCATTAATGTGGACAAGTCCCCAGGTCTGGATGGGATCAATCCCACATTACTGAGGGAAGTGAGAGAAGAAATAGTTGAGGCCTTAACAGATATCGTTGCATCATCTTTGAACAAGGGTGAGGTCCTGGAGGACTGGAGAATTGCTAAATGCTGTCCCTTGTTTAAAGAAGGTTAGCAGGGATAATCCAGGTAATTATAGACCTGTGAGCCTGACATCAGTGATAGGAAAGCTGCTGGAGAAGATACTGAGAGATAGGATCTATTTATATTTGAAAGAAAAATGGGCTTAAGAGTGATAGGCAATATGGTTCTGTGCAGGGAAGGTCATGTCTTACCAACTTAATAGAATTCTTTGAGGATGGAAGAGCTGTAGATGTCATGTACACAGACTTCAGTAAGGCGTTTGATAAGTTTCCTCATGGTAGGCTGATGGAGAAAGTGAAGTCGCATGGGATCCATGGTGTACTAGCTAGATGGATAAAGAACTGGCTGGGCAAAGGAGTTTTTTCAAAATGGAGAACTGTGACCAGTGGTGTTCCACAGGGATCAGTGTCGGGACCACTGCTGTTTGTGATATACATAAATGATCTGGAGGAAGGTATAGGTGGTCTGAGTACTAAGTTTGCAGATGACATTAAGATTGTTGGAGTAGCAGATAATGAAGGGGACTGTCAGAAAATACAGCAGAATATAGATAGATTGGAGAGTTGGACAGAGAAATGGCAGATGGAGTTCAATCCGGACAAATGTGAGGCGATGCATTTTGGAAGATCCAATTCAAGAGCGAACTATACACTAAATGGAAATTCCCTGGGGAAAATTGATGTACAGAGAGATGTGTGTGTTCAGGTCCATTGTACCCTGAAGGCAGCAATACAGGTCAATAGAGTGGTCAAGGCAGCACATGGCATACTTTCCTTCATCAGACATGGTTCCGAGTACAAGATTTGGCAGATCATGTTACAGTTGTCCAGGACTTTGGTTTAGTCACACCTGGAATACTGTGTACAGTTCTGGTCACCACATTACCAAAAGGATATGGATGCTTTGGAGAGTATGCAGAGGAGGTTCACCAGGATGCTGCTCGGTATGGAGGGCACTAGCTATGAAGAGAGGTTGAGTATATTAGGATTATTTTCATCAGAAAGACAAGGTTGAGGGGGGACCTGATTGAGGTCTACAAAATCATGAGAGGTATAGACATGGTGGATAGCAAGAAGCTTCTTCCCAAGAGTGGGGTACTCAATTACTAGGGGCTACGAGTTCAAGGCGAGATGCTTAAAGTTTATGCGTGGAAAGTTCTTTACGCAGAGGGTGGTGGGTGTCTGGACTGCATTGTCAGTGGAGGTGGTAGAGGCAGGCACGATAGCGTCATTTAAGATGTATCTAGACAGATACATGAATGCGTAGGGAGCAGAAGGATACAGATCCTTAGAAAATAGGCGACAGGTTTAGATAGAGGATCTGGATCAGCTTAGGCTTTGAGGGCCAAACAGCCTGTTTGTTCTTCGTTCTATATGTGCCTGAACTCCTTGATCCTTCTGTTCTAGAACACTATCCAAAGCTCTACTATTAATTGCATAAGTCCTTCCATTGTCATTGTACTAAAATGCAGAACCTCACTTTATCCAAATTTTCCAAATAATCTAAGTAATCCACATTTAAACGTCTGCTATATTCCAGCCCACCAATGCATTTGTAACTTTTGGAAACCTTCTTCACTGTCTACTATGTACCAATTTTAGTGTTTTCCACAAATTTACCAACCATGTCATCTATATTCTCATCTAACTCATTTATATAGAGGATCTAGAACTGATCCCTTTGGAACACCGCTGGTGACAGACATCCAGTCCAAAGAAGTAACCTTCTACCACCATACTCACTCCAATAGTGGAAGAACTGTGGATGCCAGAAATCAGAAACAAAAACAGAAAAGTTCAGATCTTTATTTTGTTATAATATCCTAGATCAAGTCAGCCACATTAGAACTCTACACTACCAAATATATTAACATGAAAGTCTGAGAACTTGTTTTCTTCTATGTCTGTGATAATCCTAGCTCAGCCTCTCTATCCCTGCTTTTGCTACAACCGTACCACCTTCCCATTCAATTATTTCAACTTTCTCCTGGCTAAAATCTCATTCTTCATCTTTTGTAAATTTCAAGCTCATCCTAGCTCTGTAGCTTATGTTATTCCACTGTAAACCCTGCTTCATGGCCAATATTGGCTTCTGGATTTACAATGTCTCAAATTTTGAATTCTGGTCTGTGTCGAATCCTTTCAAGGTTATTCTCCATTCCACCTTAGTAAGCTCCTCCAACCCTCCCCGAAGGATTCTCTGACATGGGACTTAGTAAATCTCTCTCTTCCTGTGCCACACCATTGGTGTTCCTAATGAATACGTTGATTTTAAAGTGTCCAGCCATGCAGTCGAATTTCTCCTTGACCTTGCCCCCTTCCTAACTCTAACCTTTTTAATAGAAATGTCAAAGATATAACTGATACACTTCCCAACAAAACTTCATGCTACAGACACCTTTACCTAACATTACCAGATTTATCATTTAGTTTAATGTACGGATTATTTACCACATTTTGCAGGCAAGGTGGATCAAAGCCTTGCAAAGAAAATGTAAGGTCTACGAAGCGGATTTACACTACCATCCATAATTCTTGCTAAGGAGTGCACGTGGTCACTTACATTCAAGGAGTCTACTTACAGCAATCAATTTCTTATGTTATATATTCCAGGTATATAATTATTTACACAAAACATCTCAAATTTTTGTCACCATCCAGAGATACACTTAATATATTGAGATCTAATTTAAAGTACCCAAAGCTGAGTTAGACACCTTTTTGGTCTAAAAAGGAGTCAAGTTATTGAGGCAGGCAGGACAGAAGAGTTGAGGCCACAATCGGATCAGTCATGCTCTTAATGAATTGCATGCTAGGCTCAATCAGTTGAATGGCCTACTCTTATTTCTCATAACCTTGGATCTGAAATTTTATCAATCTGCTCAAATATACAACATTTTAAAAGCTTAAACTTATCACAGAATTTAAAACTTTTAATCCAGAAGATTTTATATTTATCCAAAAATGAGTCCATAAATAATTACAGTTGTCAGAAATATAGAATCATTCCATGGTTGCAAATACCCAAAATCAGTATAATATATAATCTAAGAAAATACACTGATCCATGAGGCACAAAAACCACTTATGGCGAACATGATGTATCCTCCTATTCTGCCAATTAGGTTTGTAGCCATGAACCTGAAAATAGGGGCACAGTCTTAAAAGTAATTAGCTTTTTACTGTTTGTATATCCTGTTAAACGATCCATTTGCAATGACAATTCTTGATTCTATACTTTTGCATGAACCCATATCATTTTACAAAGAACCTAGTCACAGACCTTTGAATGAAATTATTCTTCCATATGATTATTTACATTCTTTATGCCTCAGATGATTTAGAAGCTATTTATTACAGAAATGAGAAACTTGTATGAAAATGAAAACAAATTACCGGCAGAACACTTAATCATCCACCCTGCTAAACTGAATTAGCATTACAACACAAAATGACTTCTATCTTCAGAAATATTCTGGCTCTTATTCATATTAAACATGGATGAATATACACTTCCTGCAATTCACCTGACTCTCACTAATGATATAAACTTCAATTAATCTTTTTTTTTACTACCCACACTGAGCAAAGATCGAAAAGACCTTTTATTCAAGACTGCTGCTGCCCTCAAAAAAATCCAGGAGACACACACTATTTCTATTCAGTTCATACAATTAAGAAATAAAATTCATGCATTTTCTACAAGTGGTCAATCTACAGTTTATTGCTAGAAGCAAATTAAAAAATTGTCTGCATCTTACATACTTTTAGTTATTTCTGAGTAGCAGCTGATTTGTGTTCTTTGGTTAAAGTAACAATGTCATTGCTTCCTTAAAGATGGATTTATATTACTCATGTGCCACCATGCCAATAAGAAATGCTGATATAATTTGCCAATGCCAACTTTGCTTAACCTAGAATATGATGTGAATTGATGTTGCCTGAATCAAGTCAATTCTTGCAAATATGAACTGCATGGGAAGTGGGTTAAACTTCATAAGGACATAAACAGCTTGATGAATGGGCAGGTAAGTGGCAGATGATATTTCATGCATAAAATTGTGAAATGAATCATTTTGGTTCAATAATTAGGAACAGGCAAAAAAGAAAGGTAGGAAAACAGATGGTCCTGCAGATATATGTAGACACATAAGTGGTGGCAGTGCAGGTTGACAGCATGGTTAATAAGGCAAATGACACCGTGATCTTTAAAAATGCATACATAAGAATACAAAAGCAACATGTTATGTGATACATCTGCATAAAACATGGATTCTGCTGCAGGTGGACAACTGTACCCAGTCCTGGGCATCATCAAGAAGGATGAGAAGGTATTAGCGAGTGTGAAGAAAAAAAATCATGAAAATGGCTTCACAGATGAGTTATGCAGAGAGACTGGAGAAGCAGAGGCTGTTCACCTTGGAGAAGGGAAAGCCAAGTGTAGATATTAAAGTGGTTAGAATCTAGAATACACTGCTCAAAAACGTGATACGACAGATTCAGTTGAGATTTTCAAAATTAACTGATAGAGTGAATAGTTAGAGACTTTTCCCAGGGCAGAAATGGCTATCAAGAAGGGTCATAATTTTAAGGTGATTGGAGGAAAGTTTAAGGGAGATGTCAGTGGTAAGTTCTTTACACAGAGAGTGGGTGGATGTGTGGAAAGTACTGCCAGCCTTTGTAGCAGAATCAGATACATTAGGGACACATTATCTTGGACAGGTACACGGATGATAGTAAAATGTAGGATATGTAGGTTAGTGTGATCTTAGAGTTGGCTAAAAGGTCTGTAATATCGAGGGCCAAAGGGCCTGTACTGTTCTATTACCTGAAAAGGAAACATTTGCAGGACTACTAAGTTAAGGCTGGAGATTGGTACCAGACAGACAAACCGCTCTTGCAAAAAGCCAGCGCAAAACCACTTCTGTGTTGCACCTATTGTATGATTCTACAATGTATTTGCCAAACTTTCAAAAGGCAGTGAAAAACCAAAATAGAAACAGATCACTGGCTGTATGCCTGGCTTCTATTCAGTTAAACGCCATTTGAATCCCAGCACAAGCTTGTTTTTGAAAGACAACAATCACATAAATGTGTATTCCTTTCCCCTCACGACCCCCTTACCTGTGGAATACTGCAACCTTCTTTTTGAGAGAAGTACTGCTTCTTGAACTCATAATACGCATTGTACTGGTGCCAGGGCTGGAGGAATTCAAACCTGAAAATTAAGTCACAATTAGTTGTTTGTCGCACAGTACTTGAGTACCACTGGAAAAAAACCATACGAAACTCTGTTATATATTGCTGGATTAATGCACAGAGCCTTGTTCTTTGCAGACATATAAAAACAGTATCTGTACTGCCTGTTTTAACTCAACAACATTGCTGACTACTATTCGATCGTGAGAGGCCAAGGTTCAAATCTCACTGCACAGTCTTAAAACATTTTGCGATAAGTGATCACATATGATTGGATTAAAACTTTATCAAAAGAGTTTGCAAGATATGATGCACTTCTAAAGTTGATGAATATTGATACTTTTTGAATACATACAAACTATTGGCAGAAGGCAGCCATTGCCCCATATACCTGCTCCACCAAATCTGATAATATCATAGTTAATCTGATGTTGCTTCAATCCACTTTCCTATCTATCTCTTTGTTAATCAAGAATTCATTTACCTCTGCCTTAAAAACCAATGACTCT
This sequence comes from Chiloscyllium plagiosum, assembly GCF_037043375.1. NCBI lineage: Eukaryota > Metazoa > Chordata > Chondrichthyes > Orectolobiformes > Hemiscylliidae > Chiloscyllium > Chiloscyllium plagiosum. The sequence goes on along the minus strand of NW_028270162.1, from coordinate 4,749,036 downwards.
ACTTTCACCACCCCTGGGGAAGAGAATGTCATAAAATCACGGCCCTCAGAAACAGAACCCTCTACATTTCTACTCAAATTAAAGAGACTTCATAATTTTAAATTCTGTCCCCTGGTTCTAACTTGACCCACAATGGAATTTACCGATCAACATCCAGCCTATCAGACCATCTCAAGATTTTACATTTTCAAGGAAATCAGTTGTCACCTGTAGTATACAAGCTTGTTATTAAATGGTTCGAAAGAAATATCAAATGTTCAGATTCATTCTGGAATTTTGACATTTGTTCTCTGGGTCATTAATCCAATAAGATTATAAGTTCACTATATTATAAATACTATATATTATAGTAATACAATAAGACCATAAGACTGAGAGCAAAAGTAGGCCATTCAGTCCATCAAATCAGCTCCGCCACTCAACGAGATCAACCTCAACTCCACTTTTCTATCTTTACCCCATAATCTTTGATTCCCTTATTAATTTAGGACATTTGATGACTCAGCCTCAACACTCCTTGGTGGTAAAGAATTTCACAGATTCACTACCCTCTGTCAAAAGGAATTCTGCTTCATCTCTGCCTTATTCTGAGATTATACCTTCTTCCCCGAAATGCTCGCACAAAGGGAAATGGCTACACCATCAAGTCCATACAAATCTTGTATCTTTCAATAAGCTCTTTACTTCAACGACCCATTCTACACAATCTCTCATAAACAGACTCCAAATTTGGTATCAGCTAGTGAACCCATTTTGGAATGCTACTGGTGCCAGTATACCATTTCTTAGACAAAGGACTCTTCACAGGATTCCAGCTGTGGTATGACTAGTGTCTTGTACAGTTTTAGCAAGACCTCCCAGCTTTTAAACTCCATTTCCTTTGAAATAAAGGCCAACACTCCATTTGTCTTCCCTATTACCTGATGAGCTTGAATGTTAGCTTTTTGTAATTCATGGGTGAGGACTCCCAAATCCCTCTTTTCCTAGTGTTCTTATGTTTCTCTCCATTTAAATAATATTCAGCTCCTCTATGCTTCCTGAAGTGCATAATCACACGTTTCCCTACAGTATATTCCACCTGACAAGTTTTTGTCCACTCACTTAATCGGTCTATATCCCTCAACGAACTCTTTGTATCATCCTCACCATTTGCCTTCCCACCCACTTTTGTGTCATCTGCAAACTTGGCTGTTGTTCATTCACTTTCCTCATCCAAGTCATCTATATATATTTGTGGTCCCAGCACTGATCCCTGTGGCATACCACCAATTACAGGTTGCTATCCTAAAATGGCCCCTCTGTCTATCATTTAGAAAATCCTCTGTGTTAAATATTCTACTTTCAACATTATGGGCTCTTATCTTATTAAGTAGCCTAATGTATAGTACCTTATCAAACAACTTTTAAAGATCCAAATATTATACATACCCTTTAGCTATCCTGCTTGCTACCTCCTCAAAGAATTCTAGTAAACTTATCAAGCACGATTTTTCCTTTATGAAGTCATGCTCATTCTATTGGTTATATTGTGCATTTCTAAAGGCTCTAATACATTCTTTGTAATAAGGTCAAAAATCAAATAACACCAGGTTATATTCCAATAAGTTGATCTAAAATTGCAGGTGTTTGGAGTGCTGCTCTTTCATCAGTCGTCACTACAACCTGTTGGGACTATAACCTGGTGTTGTTTGATTTTTGACCTTGACCACCCCAGTCCAACTCCAGCATTTCCACATCATCTTTTGTAATAGACTAACATTTTCCCAATAACAGATTAAACTAACGGTTCTATAGTTATGTTTTTTTTATCTCTTTTCCTTTCTAAAAAAAAAGTGCTACATTGGCAGATTTTCAAACCTCTGGGACTTTTCCAGAATTTAAAGGACTGCTGGAAGATTACTTCCTTCAATATTCTGTGGTGCATCCACTTTCTGTGCAGTTACTTCCTTTAATGTCGTAGACTGCATCCCATCAGGTGCGGGGGACCTATAGTCCTTCGTCCACTCGTTTCCTTAGCATCTTTTCTCCAATGACAGTTATAGTATTCATTTACCCTCCACCCTTTTGCCCCTTGAATACTGAGTAATTTTGGAATGCTATTAACGTTCTGGATGTAGGTTTGCTCGTTGAGCTGGAAGGTTCATTTTCAGACGTTTTGTCACCATACTAGGTAACATCAGTGAACCTCTGGATGAAGCACTGGTGGCTTGGCCCGCTTTCTATTTGTGTGTTTAGGTTTCCTTGGGTTGGTGATGCCATTTCCTGTGGTGATATCATTTCCTGTTCTCTTTCTCAGGGAGTGGTAAATGGGATCCAAGTCAATGCGTTTGTTGATAGAGTTCCGGTTGGAATGCCATGTTTCTAGGAATTCTCGTGCGGTCTCAGTTTGGCTTGCCCCCAGGATGAATATGTTGTCCCAGTCGAAGTGGTGTCCTTCCTCATCTGTATGTAAGGATATTAGTGAAAGCGAGTCATGTCGTTTTGTGACTAGTGGATGTTCATTAATGAGGAAGGACACCACTTCGACTGGGACAACACACCCATCCTAGGACATGCCAAACAGAGACATGCACGAGGTGTGCAGAAATCTTTTCTTCAAGACTCATGAATCTTTGGATGTCTTCTCCAGAAAGCGCTCATGGCAGGGTCATTAAATACTTGCATTTGAAGAAAGAGGTAACTAGATTCTTGACTGAATGGAGTCAAATGGTTATCAGTAGTAGGTCCTAAGTGGAGTTGAGGCCGCAATCAGATCAGCTCTAGTCTTAGTAGATATCGAAGCAAACTCAAATACCTGAGTGGGCCAGTCTGCTCCTAAAATGTGCGTGAGAGTGTGTGTGTTTGTGAGTGTGCAGCTGTGGTGGTGCTGCAAATTGTGGTGTAACAGTATTGAGCGTGGAAGATGTGACGATTGCTTAATATACTAGTTTTGTACAATTATTTATGGGTGTCAGAGAAACTCTGTACATAATTCACCAAGTGAGGAAAATTCAATTCAAGAGTCAACAAGGTGTGTTGTCCTTTCTTACGATACGTTTCTTACTTCATTAACATCTACTTCCATAGTATCAGCTGAAGGAACGTGACAGGAGGCATATTCTGCTAAATTCAACAATGATTAGGAGTAGAATTGTACTGTTTATCTACCTATGGTACATTATTGTAATCTCACGCAGCTGACTTGTATGGAGGCTGCCTTTTATATGCACAGTGAATCTATTTCAAAAAACCTTCAATTTGACACATTTCAGGTCACTTCATTTTAGAATATAAATACTTGAAGCAAATTCAGAAATCTGTTTTAGTCACATATTTTACAAAACATGAATAAATGTCTAACACATTATAAATGTACAGATACAAGGTTCTGCACGTTGCTACCATTGAATGTTATAAATTTTACTCGACCCTACAACCACAACCATCATGTTGCCAACCATCCCACTGTTCTTCTCCTGAGGATGTCAACACTTGCAGGCCACTGGTACCTGTGGTCCTGACAGTAACCTGCTGAATGAGTGTTCTTCATGTGTAATTTTGACAGGTTTGCCTTGTTCAATCCAGCAGTAGTCACCAGACAGCAATCAATTCGGGGAAAACCAATTTTTTTTTCATACCTCAATGAGCCCAAGCTCAATGTTTCAACTGCTGTCAGTGATAAGGTTGACTCACTAAATTCAAATTAGGTTAATAATAACCTAAGTTATAATAAGGGATATACAAATGGAGCCATGCCTCTCAATCCAAGCACACCTGATCACTTTAAATGAGGTAAAACACCCAAAATTAAAAACTCCCTCCACATAAGCTAACCCTGTATTGAACTTATAATGGTGTCCATAAACTGTTTAATCATCAATACCCACATTTACCTACCTTGTTTTCAAATTCCATTTCCTACTGCACAAACCGCACTAAATCCAACATCAAACACTGAGACAAAATATTTCTGTGCATCTGCAGTCTTGTAGGCTAACCATTATGTGAGACTTTAATGACTGATTTCACAATCACAAACAAATCTGGAAACCTCTCCGCACGACAATACTCATTGCTTTCATCATTTAAACAATTCAAACAATTGTCTCAATCTTCTTTATTCATCAAAAGGACCAACCATAGGACCTTGGAGCAGAAGGCCTTCAAACCTGCCATGCCATGCAATATGAACATGATAGATCTGGTAGTGAACGACTCTTCTCTCTGTCTCCATAATCTCTTGACTCCCTCGGCCATCAAAATCAGCCCTGAACAAGTTTAAAAGTCCAGCCTGCATTGTCTTCTGGGAAAGAGAATTCTACATTCTAATGACCCTCTGAGAAAATACTTCTCATCTCTGGCTATCCTTATAATGCAAAAATGGAAATCACAGAATAATCTTAACTACGTTTCTTTACATCCTTTCCATTTCATCTACATCTTTTTAAACGATAAAGCTGTCACAGTACTCCATATGTATTCTAGAAAATGAGCTAAAGTAATTGATCCGAATTTGTGATCAAATGCCAGGCACTACACCCCAAGATTTGATTTAAGTACCAGTGCATGGTTAGTGAATTTTCAACCATTACACAAATTGGTTCTGCTTTCCTAACGAAAATCATTTGTCTTTATAAAGTATATAATTCTAGAGCTATTACTTATTTAATTAGCATTATAAAAGAATGATAAAGGGAGTGTAAATCATAAGCAATGCAACAATTTTTAATTACTTCAAGATGATCTCTCACCGTGTATCATTCTTGTCTCTTACACTGGTTTCAAATTTGGTTCCATTCCTGGCTACATATTCAGCCAGCTTGTCAATAACTGGTTGAATATCAGGTGGAGGAGGAATAATGACAGGAACTACAGTCGGGGCACTGAAAAGTACAACATAGGCAAGTTAGACAAATAATACAATATGTAAGGGCACAGGAATGGTGGCACATTGCAATCTTCATCACGAGCTACAACAAAAATTATAATGAATAGCAGCTTCCATTGCCAAAGTACCAAACAAAAAGTCTCTCCCTCCAAATGGTTTTTACAGGCAATAACCCATGGTATATATCATAAATGCTAGTTACAGATGCCTTTTATAATTCCTGATTCATAACCTTTGATACTGTTCAAACAAAGTCAAAAAGAATATTATTTTATAACTCGGCCATTATTATGCAACAGCTAACGTCTGATGCAGCATCCTTGACAATAGTCAGTGATACAGTCTCTCTCCTCCCACCATCTTCCAAATTGCTTTCCTGCTCTTGATTCTGTGTCACTGGGAGAATTTTAAATTCTTCCATCTAACAGAAGGACTATTAAATGGCGCAGTTCAGTACTTGCACTCCATTCCTGCCCTGTGCCTTTTTTTTTATCACAGTGCAGCTGCTTGCTTGACGCAGGTACCTTCACTAATATATGACCTATGAGCACAATTTAATGACATAATAAGCTGGGAGGTTAACTCCAAGCAAATTCCATCAAGGTTGAGGAGAGATCAAAAAGGTACTTTTCAACCTCAGCTTTACGGAGGCATGAAGAGCAAGTTCTGCTTCCTTCAGCTCTTTCCTCTCATCCCTGAGAACTTACTGTGACACTCAAGTGACCACAAGACCAGATGAATTTTGCATGCCAGTAGCCAGTCAGGTTCCTCTTCAGTCTTGTCTTGGTGGAAACTGATCATTGTCTAATGTAGCAGACCAAGCAAGCAGTTATTTCTTGAGCTTCCCATGGAAATTCCTATGAATGACTTTCCACTGATCAGTTAAAATTCCCATTTGAGTATTTGCTTCTGGTGTCTTAAATTCACTCAAATCTTTGCACTGCACTTTTCAATGAATTAATTTCTTCCATCACTGTTTGCATTCACTTCCTTTCCTGCTCTGACCACTACTCTCTTTCTGTCTTGCCCTAATCTGCTTTTTTCTATAATCTTTTTTAGAGCTCAAAATCTGCATGAAGACTGCAGTCCATAAGAACCAGGTTTAGGCAGTGATAAGATGTCCAGGATGTAGTGGAACATACAAAAATGAGAGGAGTGTTAAAATTGTGAAGATAGCAACTAGAGGTGGGGTATGGGGTCGCAAGGAGGAGCTAGGAATATGCATTCCAAACAATGTTCTCTCTAAGCTGCACAGCTTCATTGCTCAGAGGTTCCGTGAACGCTAATCATCTGCCAGGATACTAACTTTCAGAAGATGCTGCTACACACAGACCTTGGAGGACTGTGCAGCAGAAAAATAACTAGGGGGAACATTGTTGAGAATAAGATCTGGGTAAGAGACAGGAGTTTGGGGCAAGTGGACAGGCAAAGTTGTACTACAGAAGTTGTTAATACTTTTGGGGGTGGCAGGAGAACCAAGAGAGGAGAAAATAAACTAGAGCAATACTAAAGATGGCTAAATTACCATAATTAGTTTGGAAATTTCAGATTTAAGAATTTCTGTGAACTTCTGAGTTTGAAGAATTGTAAAAACTTGGATGTTTTTAAGAAAAACAATAAGGCATTTGTTTAAAGATGACATTTGCTGGAAGTCCCATGTTTATGTCAGCTGTTGGCTTATTGCAGAGTCTGGGCTTATGGCAGGAGAAAGTGAGGTCTGCAGATGCTGGAGATCAAAGTTGAAACTTTATTGCTGGAACAGCACAGTAGGTCAGGCAGCATCCAGGGAACAGGAGATTCGACGTTTCGGGCACATGCCCTTCTTCAGGAATGAGCAGAGAGTGTTCAGCAGGAGAAGATAAAAGGTAGGGAGGAGGGACTTGGAGGAGGGGCGTTGGAAATGTGATAGGTGGAAAGAGGTCAAGGTGAGGGTGATAGGTCGGAGTAGGATGGAGGCGGAGAGGTCAAGAAGAAGACTGCAGGTCAGGAAGGCGGTGCCGGGCTGGAGGGATCCGGCTGAGACAAGGTGGGGGGAGGGGGGATGAAGAAACTGGTGAAGTCCAAGTTCATCCCCTGCGGTTGGAGGGTTCCCAGTCGGAAGATAAGACGCTCCTCCTCCGACCGTCGGGTTGTTGTGGTTTGGCGGTGGATGAGTCCAATGACCTGCATATCCTCGGTGGAGTGGGAGGGGGAGTTGAAATGCTGTGCTACAGGTTGGTTGGGTTGGTTCGTCCGGGTGGCCCAGAGGTGCTCTCTGAATCGCTCCGCAAATAGGCGGCCTGTCTCCCCAATATAGAGGAGGCCACACCGGCTGCAGCGGATGCAGTAGATGATGTTGGTGGAGGTGCAGGTGAATCTGTGGCGGATATGGAAGTTTCCTTTGGGGCCTTGGAGAGAAGTGAGGGATGAGGTGTGGGCGCAAGTGTTGCACCTCCTGCGGTTGCAAGGGAAGGTGCCGGGAGTGGAGGTTGGGTCGGTGGGGGGTGTGGATCTGACAAGGGAGTCGCGGAGGGAGTGGTCTCTACGGAAAGCTGATAGAGGAGGGGAGGGAAATATATCCTTGGTGCTGGGGTCTGTTTGGAGGTGGCGGAAGTGACGGCGGATGATGCGCTGTACATGGAGATTGGTGGGGTGGTAGGTGAGGACCAGTGGGGTTCTGTCCTGGTGGCGGTTGGAGGGGCGGGGCTCAAGGGCGGAGGAGCGGGAAGTGGAGGAGATGCGGTGGAGGGCACCGTCAACCACGTCGGGGGGGAAATTGCGGTCCTTGAAGAAGGAGGCCATCTGTGTTGTACGTATTTTGAACTGGTCCTCCTGGGAGCAGATGCGGCGGAGACGAAGGAATTGGGAGAATGGGATGGCGTTTTTACAGGGGGCAGGATGGGAGGAGGTGTAGTCCAGGTAGCTGTGGGAGTCGGTTGGTTTGTAGTAGATGTCCGTGTTGATTCGGTCGCCTGAGATAGAAACAGAAAGGTCTAGGAAGGGGAGGGAGGAGTCCGAGACTGTCCAGGTGAATTTGAGGTCGGGGTGGAAGGTGTTAGTGTAGTGGATAAACTGTTCAACCTCCTCGTGGGAGCACGAGGTAGCGCCGATACAGTCATCAATGTCGCGAAGGAAAAGATGGGGGGTGGGGCCAGTGTAGTTGCGGAAGATGGATTGTTCCACATACCCTACGAAGAGGCAGGCATAGCTGGGGCCCATGCGGGTGCCCATGGCCACTCCTTTTGTTTGGAGAAAGTGGGAGGATTGGAAAGAAAAGTTGTTCAGGGTGAGGACCAGTTCGGTCAGTCGAAGGAGGGTGTCGGTGGAAGGGTACTGGGTGGTACGGCGGGAAAGGAAGAAGCGGAGTGCTTTGAGTCCTTCGTGATGGGGGATGGAGGTGTACAGGGACTGGATGTCCATGGTGAAGATGAGGCGTTGGGGACCGGGGAAGCGGAAATCCTGGAGGAGGTGGAGGGCGTGGGTGGTGTCACGAACGTAGGTGGGGAGTTCTTGGACTAATGGGGACAGGACCGTGTCGAGGTATGCCGAGATGAGTTCGGTTGGGCAGGAGCAGGCTGAGACGATGGGTCGTCCGGGGCAGTCAGGTTTGTGGATTTTGGGCAGGAGGTAGAAACGGGCAGTGCGGGGTTGTGGGACTATGAGGTTGGAGGCGGTGGATGGGAGGTCCCCTTTATGGCTTATGGCAGTTAGGTTGCATCTTCTGATTTAGACAGAGAGTAGATTTTTCAATTGATGGTCAGCCTGGGCAAGGAAAATAGGTCTTCAGCTCAGCTCTCCTATTTCTAAAAAAATCTTGTCGTGGGTTCAATGTGGTACCTGGAGCTCTGGCCCTGTCCAAACTATACTCTCCTGCAGAGCATCCAGATAAATCCCTGATACTGAACTTTGTCAGCAACCTGCACTGGTAAAGTTCCCAAAGACATGTGCTCTTGTTTGGTGACACTTGCCTTTGTGTTCCAGGACATCAGAACGACAGCCAGCTGAACATTCAATACCTTAACCATTCTTTTGTCTTTGAGAACGGACTTATTGGTCGAATGTGTTTTTAACCCACCAACAAGGAATCTCTGCGTCGAGAAACCCATTTTTATCCCCTTACATGGTGGTTGTGTGCGTACATGCATGTGTGTTTATTTCTGTGTTTTTGCTTTATTTAAAAGGGTGAACATTTATATTTTCGTGATTGCATTGGAGACAGTTCAGAGAAAGTTCACTTGCTTAATTCCAGGAGATGAAAGGCTTTTTTTTATGAGGACACATTGAGTTTAAAAGGATGAGAGGAGGTTTAACTGAGATATATAACATGTTAAAAGGGATTGGTAATGTAGATACAATGCAGAGGTACCTTCTTTTGGGGCAAACTAGAATGAGAGATTATAATGTCAGGGGTGGCAGATTTAAAAGAGGTGAGGAGAAATGAATTCTGTCAAAGATCATGAATTTGTGTTTTACAATAAAGCAATAGTTTGCATTAAAGAAATCTATTTAATGGATTTTTTTATGTTACGTCTAATATAGAGAAAGCATACAAATGGCCTTATTGGAAACTAGGTAACACATTTGCACTTACGTGGTGATCCACATAGTAATGGGACTAGAGAAAGACAGTGCACTCCTCCCATTTCAATGATAATGTTAGGCCATATAAGTCATAGAGAAGTACAGCACAGAAACAGACTCTTCAGTCAAACTCGTCCATGCCGATGATTTAAATTAATTCACATTTTCATGAAAGTTAATATATTTTCCAAAATGATGCTGCAGACCTAGACAAAATGTTCTCCTGTCTGAGTCCCACTTTAGTATTCTTTTCTCCAATAAAAACTCGCTTTTTAACACATTGTATTGTTAAAGTAAGTTTTTCTTGATATATAACGTAGCTTGCCTCAGCTCTATGGAGGAACTTTAACTAGCCACTTATTAGACAGATTTAGTGAAAAACAAAGACAGCATTTCAATGTTTTTGTGCAGGATCCGAAGTGCAGGACCCACTGTAATTAGAGCTCAATCGTGTACATACAAAGAAAACTAGATTAGGATCAAGTGTACATGCATGATTAGAATTTCAAATGTCCTACCTGACTGTAACTGTAGAAGAGGAAGCCTTGGTATTAGTGCTGTCACCTTCCGAGTGTGGAGGAGATGCGGTTCCGGATGATGTTGATACAGATGCCCCTGTTGTAGTTGGCACAGCCATTTCTGAAGATAAGGTGCTATAATAACCAGAAACTTCCATTCCTGGTGGTGGTGGTGTTAGACAGTATGTACCATCAGGCATCATGTAATATCCATAATACATGGTTGTTACTGCTGCTATAACACAAAATTCCACAATCAGTTCTCTTCCCATTTCACAATGTTCCAAAAATATTAGAATGGAACAGTCATTCATCTTCATTGCTCATGCTTTTATTGAACAATACATCTTCAGATGCTTAACCGTAATTATTTAAATCATTTTAAATATTCATTAGATCATCAAATAAACAGATTAGATATCTGATAATCAATATATTCTATTAGACCAGTTACATCTAAAAAACTTAGCAAACTAAATTTAAGCTGAAAATAGATTTTTTTTTGTTATTTCAATTTTAATTTAGAAGTTAACCCTTAACAAATTAGTTTTGCATGTCAGGATTCAACTAACATTCTGAAACTATTTGCTTAATGTATATTATCTTATTAAATCAATTTGATTAACCTTCCAAGATGCGAAAGATGGATTGCATTTACTCAACTGGTCTTTCTGGCTTTACTAACTGGTTTGAACCGAGTGTAGTGCTAAAAAATGACGAAGAATCAAAACTCATTAGACCTGTAGTAGAATCTAATTGCTCATGAAGTTGCTGTCACTTTAATTTTGAAGCAACAATCAATTCTACTAGAAAGCATAAATTTGTTAACCTGATTAGGCAGGGTTGCCGAGAACATTGTTTCCAAATCAGCTTACATGACAAGACTATAAATAGATAAGTAATTGCTAACATGCCCCACACAACTCAGAGAATTATTCCCCTGCCAATACTTCCTTAATTCTTGCAACACACCCATCCTGAACTGAAAAACATGGAAACAATAAGATCAATACTTTACATTCTGGATAAATACAAACTAGACAGAGCATTGTATTACAGTGCATAGTACTTGTATGTTTCCATAATCTTAGAGACCTAAAAGTGAGACACAGAACATTAATAATGGGCCAACAATTGAAGCTGAGTATTAAGTAGAAAATCCATAATTCTATATAAGGCATTGATTGGAAGGGGTCAAAAGCTGGTCAGTGATGGAGGAAGGAAAGCCTACTTGTGCTGCTGAGAGAGAAAGATCCCATTTCACTGTGCATACCAAAAACACCAAATAAGCAAATTGCTGCAACAGACCATATAATTAAGTCTTTCTCATGCAAATATTAACAAGCACAGAGATGTAGCCTTTTAAAAACTGGTCCACTGACAAAAAGAGTTCCTTATAATGCACCTTTCAACTTTAAACTTCTGAGGCAAGTTTGCTAGATTCAATATTTTAAGTTTGGTGTAACTAATTTTCTTTTCCCCTGGATGATTTCCTTTGATTTTACATCACAAAGAATCAGCTAGTGACTGGAATTACTGTGCTTATTTACAATAGAGCTTTCAGTATTCCATTTTCTGTAGAACCTAAGATTACAATAAATGAGATGCTCAAAAAATAAATATTGGTGAGTTCAAAAGGATACACAGTGAGTCAATTCACTATTCCCACTAGTAAATAGCTATTCTACACAGCTCATAGTACAGCATAGCTCATTAAATTATGTCTAACATTTTGTGCTCACCATAAATATTTCAAGTAGTGTAGATGCAATTCTAAGAGATAAGAGGGAAGCATTAGTTTAGTTTTCATTACTTCAGTAAAGTTCTAACATGAACACTATGTGCCACAAACTTCTAAAGGGAGTTACCATCTGACCAGAATCAAAAGGGCTGTGCAACTAAAGAAAGCTGAAGAAAGAGAGGTCAACTCAAGGATCACCAAAAATTGGACCTGGGAGTCAAAACTATGAAGCCAGCAGTCTGTGGATGTCAACCAGGCATCCTGCTGCATTTCAGAGATAGGGCTGAGTAAAATTGGCCACGTCAGGTCTCAGTGCACTCACATAGATTCTGAGGGACCAACAAGAAGGGCCGGTAGTCCTCCTTCACATTAAGTAAAGTAAGGCAAAGAGCTCATTCATCACAGGTAGGATCGATGAACATTTAGAGGGACAAAAATCAATTAGGGATAGTCAGCTTGGTTTTGTGTCACACATCACAGGTAGGATTTATGAGCATTTAGATTAGATTAGATTAGATTCCTACAGCGTGGAAACAGGTTCTTCGGCCCAACAAGTCCACACCGACCCTCCAAAGAGCAACCCACCCAGACCCATTTCCCTTTAACCAATGTACCTAACACTATGGGAAATTTAGCATGGCCCCAATTCACCTAACCAGCACATCTTTGGACTGAGGGAGGAAACCGGAGCACCTGAAGGAAACCCACGCAGACACAGGGAGAATGTGCAAACTCCACACAGACAGTCACTCAGGCTGGAATTGAACCTGGGACCCTGATGCTGTGAGGCAGCAGTGCTAACCACTGAGCCACTGTGCTGCCGTGGGAAAAAAATCAAATAGGGATTGTCAGCATTGTTTTGTGTGAGGAAAATCATGTCTCACGAACTCGATTGAGTGTTTTGAGGAAGTTACCAAAAAGATTCAATGATGTCAGAGCAGTAGACATTATTTATTTGGATTTTAGTAAAACTTTTGACAGGTTTTGCACGGTAGCCTTATTAGTAAAATTTGTGGTCACATGGGATTCAGAGTGAGCTTGCCAGTTTCATACACAACTGGCTTAACGGCAGGAGACAGAGAGTAATGGTGGAGGGTTGCTTTTCAGACAGGAAGCCTGTGATTAACTGTGTTCCACAGGAATTAGTTCTAGGTCCTCTTTTATTTGTCATTTATATAAATAACTTGGATGAGAATATAGAAGGCATGGTTACTAAGTTTGTGGATAACACCAAAATTGGTGGCAGAATAGACACTGAAGAAGGTTTTCTAAGATTACAAAGGGATCTTGATCAAATAGGTCAATGGGCTGAAAAATAGCAGATGGAGTTCAATCTGGATAAATGCAGAGTATTGCATTTGGTAAAACAAACTGGGGTAGGGCTTATACAATTAATGAGGAGAAAGTGAGGTCTGCAGATGCTGGAGATCAGAGCTGAAAATGTGTTGCTGGAAAAGCGTAGCAGGTCAGGCAGCATCCAAGCAACAGGAGAATCGACGTTTCGGGCATAAGCCCTTCTTCAGGAAGAAGGGCTTATGCCCGAAACGTCGATTCTCCTGTTCCCTGGATGCTGCCTGACCTGCTGCGCTTTTCCAGCGACACATTTTCAGCTTATACAATTAATGGCAAGGTCTTGGGTAGTGTTGTAGAACAGAGGGACCTAGAGGTGCAGGTACATAATTCTTTGAAGTTTGCATCACAGTTAGACAGGGTGGCCCACATAAAAAGACATTTGGCACACTTGTCTTCACTTTCTGGATTAGTGGTGCTGGAAGAGCACAGCAGTTCAGGCAGCATCCAAGGAGCTTCGAAATCGACGTTTCGGGCAAGCCTGAAGGGTGGAGAGATAAGCTAGAGGAGGGTGGGGGTGGGGAGAAAGTAGCATAGAGTACAATGGGTGAGTGGGGGAGGGGATGAAGGTGATAGGTCAGGGAGGAGAGGGTGGAGTGGATAGGTAGAAAAGGAGATAGGCAGGTTGGACAAGTCCGGACAAGTCATGGGGACAGTGCTGAGCTGGAAGTTTAGAACTAGGGTGAGGTGGGGGAAGGGGAAATGAGGAAACTGTTGAAGTCCACATTGATGCCCTGGGGTTGAAGTGTTCCGAGGCATTCTTCCTCCAGGCGTCGTGTGGTGAGGAAGCGGCGGTGAAGGAGGCCCAGGACCTCCATGTCCTCGGCAGAGTGGGAGGGGTAGTTGAAATGTTGGGCCACGGGGCGGTGTTGTTGATTGGTGCGGATGTCCCGGAGATGTTCCCTAAAGCGCTCTGCTAGGAGGCGCCCAGTTTCCACAACGTAGTGGAGACCGCATCGGGAGCAATGGATACAATAAATGATATTAGTGGATGTGCAAGTAAAACTTTGATGGATGTGGAAGGCTCCTTTAGGGCCTTGGATAGAGGTGAGGGAGGTGGTGTGGGCGCAGGTTTTACAGTTCCTGCGGTGGCAGGGGAAAGTGCCAGGATGGGAGGATGGGTTGTAGGGGGGGGTGTGGACCTGACCAGGTAGTCACGGAGGGAACGGTCTTTGCGGAAGGCGGAAAGGCGTGGGGAGGAAAATATATTCCTGGTGGTGGGGTCTGTTTGGAGGTGGCGAAAATGTCGGCGGATGATTTGGTTTATGCGAAGGTTTGTAGGGTGGAAGGTGAGCACAAGGGGCGTTCTGTCCTTGTTACGGTTGGAGGGGTGGGGTCTGAGGGTGGAGGGACTGCTCAGTCCTTCGAGTATAGGAGTAGGGAAGTCATGTCGAGGTTGTATAGGACATTGGTAAAGCCTCTCCTGGAATACTGTGTCCAGTTCCAGTCACTCGGTTATAGGAAGGATATTATCATGGTGGAGAGAGTTCAATGAGATTTACCAGGATGTTGCTGGGTATGGAAGGTTTGAATTGTAAACAAAGGCTGAACAGACTGGGATTTTTTTTTCACTGGACCATAGGAGGTTGAGTGGCGACTTGATAGAAGTTTATAAAATACTGAGAGGTTGTGTTAATGGTAGCTGTCTTTTCCCTAGGATGGGAGATTTCAAGATTATGGGGCAGATTTTTAAGGTGAGAGGAGAGCGATTTAAAGAAAAGATATAAGAGGCAAACCTTTTTTACACAAAGGGTGGTTCGCATGTGGAATGAACTTCCTGACTGTGATAGATGCGGGTATACTTACAACATTTCAAAGACATTTGGACAGACACATGAATAGCAAAGGTTTGGAGGACATGAGCCAGGAGCAGGCAGGTGGGACTAGTGTAGTTTAGGATTATGTTTGATATGGACTGGTTGGATCGAAGGGACAGTTTCCGTGCTGTATGACACAATGATAGCTTCAAGTAGGACTGTAGAGCCTGACAGGCTAGTCAGAGACGCCGCAGCATGGTGTTTACCAACTCAGAGCCAGATCCTTAAGCTAGACTGCAGCCCATTCATTAACGCATGTCTGAGCTAATATAGTTAAACATTACACAACACCTGGTTATAGAGCATCAGGTTTATTTGGAAGCACTATCTTTTGACAGGCTGCTCCTTCATCAGGTGGCAATCACCTGATGGAGCAGCACTCCAAATGCTAGTGCTTCCAAGTAAGCCTGTTGGACTATAACCTGGTGCTGTGTGATTTTTAACTTTGTCCACACAATCCAACACCAGCACCTCCAAATCATGAGTTAATATACTTTAAGTCTCTGTATTGCAAAATGGGTTCTGTCTGGAGGCCATTCACAAGTCAATTCACATACAAGTCAGAACACAATGCAAGATAATGGAAATCAGCCATTCAGAACATGGTCATATGTGCAGTCTTTAAAATTACAGCCATGTATGGGATTACATTCATAAACTGAATGTTCGTAAATCAGAGTCACCTTGTATTTCAGGTACCAAGTGCATGTGGGACACTGTACCGCTAAGTTGTTCATTTTTACAAACAATCATAAAATGTGTAAAAGAAGGTTCAAATTTCTACACCCACCATTCTAACTTATTGACACAAGAAATACAAATCTAAAAAGGAAAATGCTACCCTTTCCAGTGTATAATAAAAGGAGAAACAAACAAAACAAAGTGGCCAATTTTAGGAAAAACTCCCCACTCCCGAAGGAAATCAAGCAAGCTCAAGAAAACTGAAGTAATAATGAAGCATCAGCAAAGTCTGCACTGCCAAAATTCCTCCTCTAACAAATCTGAGTGAATCTCCAGTCTAATTGGCTGTTTTTTGATTTAAGCTTATGTAAATAATTTCTCTTCAAATACATCTTCAATAATTCCAAAAAACAGTGACAATACAAATTCATATGACAACTCCCCACCATACCTGAAACAAAAGTTCTAAACAAACAGCCATTTGACTTCATTATTCACACAACAATTTAGTTTTTAAAATACCTTGCCAGGCCTAACTGATGTATTAGAAAACCAGCCCAACACCTCATCTTATGCATTAAAGAAAGCATATACAGAATACCTTCATTTTGTTTAATTTACAGATCAGTTAAATAACTGTGTTTATAGTTGACACAAAAGGGGTCAGTTAGCTCAGTCGGCCAGATGGCTGGTTTGCAATGCAAAGCAATGCCAACAGTATGAGGTCCAAATCCCATACCAGCTGAAGGTTTTCCCTTCTCAAACTTATCTTTTGCCTGAGATATGGTGACCATCAGGTTAAACTCACAACCAGATGTCTCTCTCTAAGATAGTAGCCGCAATGTCCTCTGGGACCATGGCAACTTTGGGTGGCATGATGGCTCAGTAGTTAGCGCTGTGAGACATCAGTGCAAGGGACACGGCTTAAATTCCACCCTTGGATAAATGTCTGTATGGAGTTTGCACATTCTCCCCATGACTGCATGGGTTTCCTCCCACTGTCCAAAAATGCGCAGGTTGGGTGGATGGCCATGTTAAATTGCCCACAGTGTCCAGGAGTGTATATGTTAGGTAGATTAGCCACTGGAAAACGTGTTGCTGAAAAAGCGCAGCAGGTCAGGCAGCATCCAAGGAGCAGGAGAATCGACGTTTCGGACATAAGCCCTTCTTCAGGAATGAGGAGGGTGTGCCAAGCAGGCTAAGATAAAAGGTAGGGAGGAGGGACTTGGGGGAGGGGCGTTGGGAATGTGATAGGTGGAAGGAGGTAAAGGCGAGGGTGATAGGCCGGAGAGGTCGGGAAGAAGATTGCAGGTCAAGAAGGCGGTGCTGAATCCAAGGGTTGGGACTGAGATAAGGTGGGGGGAGGGGAAATGAGGAAGTTGGAGAAATCTGCATTCATCCCTTGTGGTTGGAGGGTTTTTAGGCGGAAGATGAGGTGCTCTTTCTCCAGGCGTCGTGTTGCCATGGTCTGGCGATGGAGGTGGCCAAGGACCTGCATGTCCTTGGCGGAGTGGGAGGGGGAGTTAACCACAGGGCGGTTGAGTTGGTTGGTGCGGGTGTCCCAGAGGTGTTCTCTGAAACGTTCCGCAAGTAGGTGGCCTGTCTCCCCAATGTATAGGAGGCCACATCGGGTGCAGCGGATGCAGTAAATGATGTGTGTGAAGGTGCAGGTGAATTTGTGACGGATATGGAAGGATCCCTTGGGGCCCTGGAGGGAAGTGAGGAGGGAAGTGTGGGCGCAAGTTTTGCATTTCTTGCAGTTGCAGGAGAAGGTGCCGGGAGTGGAGGTTGGGTTGGTGGAGGGTGTGGACCTGACGAGGGAGTGGTCTTTCCGGAACGCTGATAGGGGAGGGGAGGGAAATATATCCCTGGTGGTGGGGTCTGTTTGGAGGTGGCGGAAATGACGAAGGATGATACGATGTATCTGGAGGTTGGTGGGGTGGTAGGCGAGGACCATTGGGGTTCTGTCCTGGTGGCGATTGGAGGGGCTGGGCTCAAGGGCAGAGGAGCGGGAAGTGGAGGAGATGCAGTGGAGAGCATCGTCAACCACGTCTGGGGGGAAAGTGCGGTCTTTGAAGAAGGTGGCCATCTGGGTAGTTTGGTATTGGAATTGGTCCTCCTGGGATGCAGATGCGGTGAAGGCGAAGGAATTGGGTATACGGGATGGCGTTTTTACAGGGGGCAGAGTGGGAGAAGGTGTAATCTAGGTAGCTGTGGGAGTCGGTCGGTTTATAGTAAATGTCCGTGTTGAGTCGGTCGCCCGTTCAACCTCCTCGTGGGAGCACGAGGTAGCGCTGATACAGTCATCGATGGTGCCAGTGAGCGGAGGAAAAGGTGGGGTGTGGTGCCAGTGAGCGGAGGAAAGGGGGGGGTGGGGGGGGGAGGGGTGGTGCCAGTGTAGCGGAGGAAAAGCATGAACAGTTCATCTACTTTACTAACACCTTCCACCCTGACCTCAAATTTACCTGGACCGTCTCAGACTCCTCCCTCTCCTTCCGAGACCTCTCCATTTCTATCTCGGGTGACCGACTCAACACGCCCCACCAACCCAACCTCCACTCCCGGCATCTTCCCCTGCAACCGCAAGAAATGCAAAACTTGCGCCCACACCTCCCCCTTCACTTCCCTCCAAGGCCCCAAGGGATCCTTCCATATCCGTCACAAATTCACCTGCACCTCCACACACATCATTTACTGCATCTGCTGCACCCGATGCGGCCTCCTCTACATTGGGGAGACAGGCCGCCTACTTGCAGAACGTTTCAGAGAACACCTCTGGTTCACCCGGACCAACCAACCCAACCGTCCCGTGGCTGAACGCTTTAACTCCCCCTCCCACTCCACCAAGGACATGCAGGTCTTTGGCCTCCTTCATCGCCAGACCATGGCAACACGACACCTGGAGGAAGAGTGCCTCATCTTCCGCCTAGGAACCCTCCAACCACAAGGGATGAATGCAGATTTCTCCAACTTCCTCATTTCCACCCCCCCCACCTTATTTCAGTCCCAACCCACAGACTCAGCACCGCCTTCTTGACCTGCAATCTTCTTCCCGATCTCTCCGCCCCCACCCCCTCTCCGGCCTATCACCCTCACAATAACCTCCTTCCACCTATTGCATTCCCAACGTCCCTCCCCCAAGTCCCTCCTCCCTACCTTTTATCTTAGCCTGCTTGGCACACCCTCCTCATTCCTGAAGAAGGGCTTATGCCCGAAATGTCGATTCTCCTGCTCCTTGGATGCTGCCTGACCTGCTGCACTTTTTCAGCAACACATTTTTCAGCTCTGATCTCCAGCATCTGCAGTCCTCACTTTCTCCTAGATTAGCCACTGGAAATATCGGTTTATAGGGATGGGGTAGGGGGTTGAGTCAAGGTGGGCTGCTTTTCAGAGGGTCTATGTGGATTTGATGGGCCAAATGCCTGCTTTCATATGGTAGGGATTCTATGATTCACCTTTAAAACAAATAAGCATCTTAGATCAATCACATACTTGGATTTTGATAAGGCACTTTATAACTTCTCCATTCAATCAATCAGATCCCCAAACCATCTCTATGTAAACATTTTGCAATCAATCAAGGGAAAAGGTAAAAAATCATGGGGAACAATTTTATCCCTCCTCACTTAACAGCTTGGGGTATCCCTTCTAAAACCATACACTGTGGAACCTTGTCTGAGGATTGATTGTAACTCAGACCCCTCAAAGTAATTTCTGCATATGAAAAGAAAATGATAATTAGTTATACAAACCGTTAAATCTTTTGAACATATCTTCCAGTAACTCTGGCTCACTCTTGCCAGCTCCCAATTTGCACAACTGAAGCATTGCTACATCACTCAGCTTTCAGACACCTGCCCACACAATAGTATTTCAAGACCCAGACTAATGCAAGATCAAAAGAAGAAATCTATGTGCAGCAAAGCAAAGGCATGTGCACTTCAAAATATAGATTGCTGCTCCATTCTCAGTCTTCATCTTGTACCAACATGCTACCCCATGAAGAAATCATGTGGAGACACACAGCTAGTTTCCACAGGTGCTTATGGGCCCTACTGACAGAAGGCTCTATCGCTTCTCTATTCTTTCCAAACCCACACTTATTGCTTCATTGCTAGTTGCCTATCTTGACTTTATTTTACTTATTCTTTCATGCAAGATACGTTTAACTGGCTGACCCAGTATTTATTAGTCAGAAACTCATTTCACTGTGACTGATGCCATTTCCAACCTGGACCACTCACTCAGGTTGAACAAACTGGGCACACCACAAATATTTGCAATTGAGTTAAGTTTCCTATAACACACTTTCTTCATCAATAACTTCATACATGTTTGAGAGTTGAATACTCCAATACGTTTTAAAAGCGCACCACAACACCCTCAGTCAACCTCCCCCACTCTGCGCAACTTTCATAATTTCCACTTATCCAGAACAATGTTAAATCCCAAACTAATTTTTATTGTCCAGAACTCCCATACTCATTCACCTAGAGTGGTCCACACCCCAAAAAAATTCTTACAACTCTTTTAATATTCCTCTACCTCTACAATCACCTAAGCCCTTCAAGCAATTACATCCCATCTCAAGTCCATCATCATACCTTTATTAGGCTTGTTATTCCTTCTAATGTGCACGGGGGTCTTCAAATATAAAATATCAATGCAAGATTGCATTGCAGCCAAAGTTAATTTATCTCAAACCAGAAGAGGCAGCTCAGAAATCAGTTGCATAAAGTATTTTTAGTGTAGCGGGACAAATGAAATACAATGGAAAGTGTTTCACACAAGGAAGATAAACTTGGCAAGTGATTTCATCCATGAATGGAACTGAAACCCTAACACTGTCATTACTGTTTAAGTTAAAAGAGGCTTATGACTCTTAGTTAACTTAATATTCAACAAGTCAAAGCATCACAGCAGAAATCAACAGAAATCAACCAAAACAATAAGCATGAAATTAGTGGAGATTATGCTCAAACCACAATATACCTTGGTCAGATGGATCTTGAGTATTCAGTCCAGTGCTGGTCAGGGAAAACACATTTTTTGGACAAGTGAAGAGCTAAAATTATGAGGAAAGGCTTTGACATTTAGGGAAATGGGGTTACAATCTTAAAAGTATGTGAGATATATTCTTCTTGAAGATAATCTGTATTGAAAAGTAAAATCCAGAAAGCTACTTCAAACAAAAAACGCTAGAGCGAGTCAAGGATTCAAATTAATGCGCACCAATCTTAAGAACTTTATGCAAACAGTCTCATGCGACTGTTCGCATAACGATGGGCCAAATCAATATTGCTGCATAAAAATTATCTTGTGAGCAACTGAATGCAAAAATTGGCAAAAGGGTTGGCAAAACAGCCTTTCAAAGATGCTCCGCCATTCAATTAGATCTTAACTGATGTTCTATGTCAAAACATATTCTTGCCTTATCCTTATATTCTTTGAATTCCTTCAAAATTATCAATCACAGTTTTGAACATACTCAAGTTGGGAAGGTGATGGCCCTAGTGGTATTATCACTAGACTGTTCAACAAGCAACCCAGTTCTGGGGATAGAACATAGAACATAGAAGAATACAGCGCAGTACAGGCCCTTTGGCCCTCGATGTTGCGCCGATCCAAGCCCACCTAACCTATACTAACCCATTATCCTCCATATACCTATCCAATGCCCGCTTAAATGCCCATAAAGAGGGAGAGTCCACCACTGCTGCTGGCAGGGCATTCCATGAACTTACGACTCGCTGAGTGAAGAACCTACCCCTAACTTCAGTCCTATATCTACCCCCCCTTAATTTAAAGCTATGCCCCCTTGTAATACCCGACTCCATACGCGGGAAAAGGTTCACACTGTCAACCCTATCTAACCCCCTAATCATCTTGTACACCTCAATCAAGTCACCCCTAAACCTTCTTTTCTCTAATGAAAACAGCCCCAAGTGTCTCAGTCTATCCTCATACGATCTTCCTTCCATACCAGGCAACATCCTGGTAAACCTCCTCTGCACCCGTTCCAGTGCCTCCACATCCTTCCTATAGTATGGCGACCAAAACTGCACACAATATTCCAGGTTCAATTCCCACCACGGCAGATGGTGGAATTTGAATTCAATAACAATCTGAAATTAAGAGTCTAACAATAACCATAATACCACTGTGATTGTCCTAAAACCCATCTGGATTACTAAAGCTCTTTAGGGAAGGAAGCTACCACCCGTACCTGATCAGGCCTACGTATAACTCCAGACCTACAGGAATGTGATTGACTCTCAACTGCCCCCGGGCAATTAGGGATGGGCAATAAATGTTGGTCTACCCAGTGAAGCCCTTATCTCGTGAATTATTTAAGAAAAATACTCAGTGTCTGATCCTCCATATTAATGGTGCATAAAATTCTAAAGAATCACCACCCAGAGTGAAAACACTTCTCATCTCCCTCCTACACAGCCTGTGTTCCTTATTCTGAGATTACAGAATCAGATGAAACAACATCCAGCCAGGAGAAGTATCCTTTCTACATTTATCCTGTCATACCCTCTTAAGCATTTTGTATGCTAGCGAGTTTTGAGAAGCTTTGTAGCTCAGGTTGAGGTTCTGGATGCAGGTTTGCTCGCTGAGCTGGAGGGTTTGTTTTCAGATGTTTGGTCACCATACTAGGTAACATCTTCAGTGGGCCTCCGGATGAAGCATTGGTGGCATGGTCTGCTTTCTCTTAATGTGTTTAGGTTTCCTTGGGTCGGTGATGTCATTTCTTGTGGTGATGCATTCCCTGTTCTTTTTCTCAGAGGGTGGTAAATGAGTCACCAGGATACATGAACTTAAACTAGCCACAAAAGGACATGACCCACTCTCACTAGTATCCTTACAAACAGATGAGGGAGGACACCACTTCGACTGGGACAACACATCCATCATAGGATAAGCCAAAAAGAGACACGGAGGAGAATTCCTAGAAGCATGGCATTCCAACTGGAACTTGATCAACAAACACATTGACTTGGATCCTATTTACCACCCTCAGAGAAAAAGAACAGGAAATTGCTTAGGAAATTGCTTCGCCACCGGAAATGATGTCATCACAGGATATGACATCACCCACCCAAGGAAACCTAAATACAAATAGAAAGTGGGCCATCCCACCAGTTCTTCATACGAAGGCTCACTGATGATGTTACCTCGTATAGTGATGAAACGTCTGAAAACGTACCTTCCAGCTCAGCGAGCAAACCTACATTCAGAATTTTGTATGCTTGAACAAGATCCCCTCTCATTCTTCTAAACTCCAGAAAATAAAGACTGTTTATTTAATCCTTCCTCAATAGCAAATCCCTTGACCAAAGCAATTGTTGGTGAACCTTTGCTGCATTTCTGCTGTAGCAAATATACTTTTCCTTAGGCAAAGAGGCCAACACTGCATACAACATGTAATCGTGTACAAAGGATTGCATATAAGTGTGCTGTGTGTTTATGTTTTAGATTAGGTACTCAAAGATTCAAGGTTCAATATCTATCATGACCAATTATCTTCAGCTGCTTCTTCAACAAACATTCCTTCTTCATAAGGTCAGGGATGGGACTCCTCGATGATTGCACTGTATTCTGTTCGAATACTAATTCCTTAAATAATTAAGCAGTCTGGGCCTCCACATAAATGTTAATAAAGAGGCAAGTAATGTGCTTGCCTCACAAGAACCAGCCAATGACCATCTCCAAGGGTGCCACTTGACATTCTTAACTGCATTAAAGTTATCATATCTTTCACTATCAATATTTTGACTGGCCATGTTAAGTGCTATGGTTACATTAGTTAGGACATTCTGCAACAAGTAGCTAACCATCTGGCTTCCTAAAACATCACCACCACTGACAAGACAGAAGTCAAGAGTGTGACAAAATATTCCAAACTTAGATCATAAAACAATACATCATAGGAACAGGTCTTTTGGCCCACAACGTTGTGCCAAACATGACGCCAAATTAAACTAATCCCTTCTGCTTGCACTTGGTCCATACCTCTCCATTGCTTGCATACTCACATGCTCATCTAAACATCACTTAAACATCTGCATAATATCTGCCTCCGGCACCATCCTTGGCAGTGTATTCCAGGCTCCCCCCTTTGTGTAAAACACTTGCCCTCACATCCCCTTTTGTGAACGTTCCTCCTCGCACCTTAAATACATGCTCTATACTTTTTGATGTTTCAACTCTGGGAAAAAGATTTTGACTGTCTATCTATGCATCTCATAATCTTACAGATTTCTATCAAGTCTTCTCGCAGCTTCATTGCTCCAGAGAAAACAATCCGAGTTTTTTTTAGCCTCCCCTTATACTTCCTGCCCTTTAACCCAGGTATTATCCAGGTAAAACTCTTCTGCACCCTCTCCAACATCCTTCCTGCAATGTGATGACCAGAATTGAACACAATACTCTAAGTGTGGCCGAACCAAAGTCTTATACAGCTACAACAGGGCATCCTGAATATTGTACTTAATTCCCTGACCAATAAAGACAGGCACGCCTTACGCCTTCTTTACCACCATTTCTACCTGCGTGGTCATTTTCAAGGAGCTATGGACTTGGACCTAGAAGTCCAAATTAGAGGTAAGAAGTAGGTTTGACCAGGGAAACCCAGTGGATGTCATCTTCTAGACTTCCAAAAGGCCTTTGATAAGATGCCTCACAGGAGACTGCTGAGTAAGGTGAGGGCCCATGGCATTCGAGGTGAGCTACTGGCATGGATTGAGGATTGGCTGTCTGTCAAAAGGCAGAGAATTGGGCTAAAAGGTTATTTTTCGGAATGGCAGCTGGTGACAAGTGGGGTCCCGCAGGGTTCAGTGTTGGGGCCACAGCTGTTCACTTGATATATTACGGATCTGGATGAAGGGACGGGGGCATGCTAGTGAAGTTCGCCGATGATACGAAGTTAGGCGGACAGGCAGATAGTACTGAGGAGGTTGGGAGGCTGCAGGAAGATTTAGACAGTTTAGGAAATGGCTGATGAACTTCAACATGAGCAAGTGCGAAGTCTAACACACTGGGAAAAAAAGAATACAGGCATGGACTATTTTCTAAATGGTGAGAAAATTCATAAAGCCAAAGTACAAAGGGATCTGGGAGTGCTAGTACAAGATTCTCTAAAGGTTGATTTGCAGGTTGAGTCCTTGATTAAGAAAGCAACTGTAATGTTGTCATTTATCTCAAGAGGGTTGGAATATAAAAGCAGCAATATGCTTCTGAGACTTTATAAAGGTCTAGTTAGGCCCCATTTAGAATACGGTGTCCAATTTTGGGCCCCACACCTCAGGAAGGACATACTGGCACTGGAGCATGTCCAGCGGAGATTCACATGGATGATTTCTGGAATGTAGGCAGAACATATGATCAGCTGAGGATCCTGTGATTGTATACATTAGAGTTTAGAAGGTTGAGCGGAGATCTAATAGAAATTTACAAGATAAAGCATGCCTCAGAAAGTTGGGAAGTTGTTTCTGTTAGGCGGGAAGACTAGGAACCATGGGCATAGCTTTAGAATTAGAGGGGGTCAGTTTCGAACGGAAATGAGGAGATATTTCTTCAGCCAGAGTGGTGGGCCTGTGGAATTCATTGCCATGGAGCGCAGTGGTAGCCAGGATGTTGGGCAGAGATTGATAAATTCTTGATCTCGCAAGGAATTAAGGGCTACGGTAAGAGTGCAGGTAATTGGAACTGAAACACCCATCAGCCATGATTAAACGGCGGATTGAATTCGATGGGCCAAGTGGCCTTGTTTCCACTCTTATGTCTTATGGACCTCAAGATCCCTCTGTACATCAATGCTGTTTCAGTGTCCTGCCAATAACTATATATATTTTTCTTTAACATTTGATCTCCCAAAGTGCAGCACCTCACATTTACATGGATTAAATGCCATCTGCCATTTCTCCACCCATTTCTCCAACTGATACATATCCCTCCTACACAATCCACAACTCCACCCATCTTTGTATTGTCTGCAATGATCTTTGTAAGTCACACACCTACATTTTTATCCAAGTCATTTGTATACATATATATCCAACAGCAGGGATCCCAATACAGATCCCTGTGGAACACCACTCGTCACGGACCTCCAGCTGAAAAACACCCTACCATCACTACCCTCTGCCTTCTATGGGCAAGCCAATACTGAATCCATGCAGCCAAGTCACCGTGGATCCCATGCATCTTGATCTTCCGGATGAGCCTACTGAGGGGTCTTGTCAAAAGTCTTACTAAAATCCATGTAGACAACATCCACTGCTCTACCCTCATCAATCACCTTTGTCACCTCCCCAAAAAATTCAATAAAGTCAGCCATGCTGACTGCCCCTAATTAAGCCATGCTTTTCCAAACTCATGTAAATCCTAAGAATTCTAGCCAATGGCTTCCCAGCCACTCACTGGTCGATGGCTTTCTGGACTGTCCCTATTGCCCTTCTTGAACACAGGAACAACATTAGCTACTTGCCAGTCCTCTGGGACCTCTCCAGTCGCTAATGAAGATACAAAGATTTCAGTCAAGACCCCAGCAATCTAGTCTCTCAAAAACCTGGGATTGATTCCATCGGACCCTGGGGACTTATCCACCTTAATGCTCTTCAAGAGACCCAACACCACTTCTTTCTTGATCTCAAAATGTGCTAGCATTTTAGCATGCTGCACACAAATCTCACTATCCTCCATATCCTTCACCTGGGTGAATACCAACGGAAAGTACTCATTTAGGATCTCACCCACATCCTCAGCCTCCAAGCACAAGTTTCCTCTTTTATCCTTGAGTGGTCCTACCTTCTCCCTAGTTATCCTCTTGTTTTTAATGCGTGTAGAAAATGCTTTGGGATTCTCTTTAACTCTACTTGCCAAGGTCACTTCATGGCCCCTTCTTAAGCAGGGAATTAGGAGCGTGTGTTCTTTCCTGTTTTCTTTATCTTCCTCACAGGCCAGGTCTGATTTTAGCTTCTTAAAGCTTACATTGCATTTTTTTTCCTTTTGACTAAATTCATAACCTCCCTCATGATCCAAGGATTCCTTATGTTGCCATCCTTGTCTTTTTTCTTTATGGGAACATGTCAGTCCTGAACTCTCATCAAGTCTGTAAACAATTCCCACATGTCAAATTGGACTTGCCTGATAATAGCTCCTCCCAAGCAACACTCCCTTGGTCCTGCCTAATACTGACATAATTTGCCCTCCCCCAATTTAGCACGTTGCCACAAGATCCTGACTTATCCTTGTTCATAACTATCTTAAAATTTAAGGAGTTCTGATTACTGTTTTCAAAATCCTCTCCCACTGACTGGTCAGTCACCTGACCAAGCTTATTAGTCAGTACTAGGTCCACTATGGCCCCTCCTCTAGTTGGACTATCCACACACTGTTTGAAGAAACCACCTTGGATGCACTTAACAAATTTTGCCCCATCTAAGCCTCTTGCTCTTAGTGAGACCAGTCAATATTGGGGAAGTTAAACTTGCCTGAAGTGCAACTGTAATGTCACTTAAATTCAATACCAGCTAATCCATCATTTGAAAATCCATTCCTCTGCCAGTGTAACATAGCTGTAACGTGCTCTACCTAAACAAGGTAACTCACCAAGGCTTCTTGTAAGTTATCACCCTATCCTCCATGTAGCAGGTGCAGATGGCAACTGAATTTCCCTTCCAAATCATACAGTATCCTAACTTAAACAAATGTTATAATTTCATCAATGTCACTGGGTCATGGAACTCTGCATTCAATGGAATTCACAAACTCTGCTAACTTGAGCAGGCACACTACCACAAAGCTCTCAAAGGCTGCCAAATGCTATCTTGCCAAAAATGTGAATATTTCCGCAAGTGAAAAAAAAATCCCACATATGGAAGAGGCTTACACATGAATGAATGCGTTCAAGATATAATGGCACAAAACTGGAAGAGGAAAAAAAAATCTATTAAATTGTCATCAAGTCTAATTTCAGATACTGAATTGAACAGGCAGCACTTTTCTGCATACTTACAATCTGCAGCAGTGTATTCTACCGTGGCTGCTGCTGCTTCTGAGTTGTTAGATTCTTGCTGTTTTTGCACATTTTTGGCATCTGCTTGTACTTTGCGTACTAAAGCTGCGAGAGGATGGTCTGGATCCATTACTTTCAAAGGCTAAAGTAAAATATTCAAAGAGAATATGCATTCTCCTGTCAATCAAAATTTAAGGATACAAATACATCTTTTAGTTTTCCATACAACTTTGCAAATTATGAGCAGAAATATGCCATTCGACCCCTCAAGCCCTGGTCTGACATTCTATAAGATCATAGATGATCTAATTGTAACCTTAAGTCTGCAATCCCACCTACCCCAAAACCCTTCCACCCCCTTGTTTAATATGAACTTATTACTACCTAAAAAATATTCCCAGTACTTTGCTTCCACCAACCTTTTAGAGAGAGTTCCAAAGAGTCATAACTCTCTGGGAAAAAAAACCCATTTCGAGATTTAAATTGGTGACCCTGATTTTTAAACAGTAATCCCTAGATCTAGATTCTCCCATAAAATGAAATTTCCTCTCAGTATCAACCTGACAAGACCCTTCAGGGTCATACATATTTCAATCAGTTGCCTCTTACTCTTCTAAACGCCACTGGCTACAAGCCTAGCTTTTGCAACCTTTCCTCATGAGACAATTCCCCCATTCTAAATATTGTTTTGACCCAGTAAACCGTCTGTTAACTGCTTCCAAAGCATTTACATCCTTCCATAAATAAGATTACCAATACTGTGGACAGTACGTCAGATGCAGTCTAACCAGTTCCCTGTACAATTGAAGCATAAATTTTCTACTTTAATTCAACTCACAATAAAACCACTGACCAGGTTTTGAATCATAGAAAGTTTACAGCACACAAAAAGGCCATTTGGCCCATTAGGTCTGTGTCAGTCGAAAAAACAAGCCACTTGGCCTAATCTGTAGCACATGGTCTATAGTTCTGCAGTTTACATCACTTTTAGGGCAAACCCAGGCATTTGCTAAATGAGTTAATGTTTCTGCCTCTATTCCCTTTGCTAGGCAGTTCTAGATCCCTACAACAATCCCCATTTCCCTTCCAATCTTTTGACCAGTCTACGCTCAGTCACTGACTGCTTAAGTAGTACCCTTGCATCCATTTTTATCCACACACATATACATATATGGTGCAGACATTTTATGGTTTCACCAAATTCAAAATATATCATGGACTAAGTACAGTCATTGTTCGACTCTGAGTTGCAGCCATTTTAAATTAATAAAAATCAAATTATATACTATGTTTAAAAGCCACTATAACTATACCTAGTGGATACTCACCCTTGTGAGCTCTTCCAACCTCGAGTTACTTTTAGAAGCAAAAAGACTAGGATGGAGATAACAGCCATCATTGTCATCATCATCATCGTCACCTGATTCTGTTACAGATTCTGTTAACAAGATTAAAATTAGCTTCAATTATGATATCCAAGAGCATAGGTTTATCCTCCTTACATAAGCTTAAATGACAACGTCAGTAGTTATAACAATAATCTCTTATATAAACATAAACTTAAAGATCCAACATTGATACGCAAGTTGTATTAATCCGCAAATTACTGAAATTATATCATAGAGAAGGCCCATCCATGTATCAATTTACTTCATGCAGTCTGGGACAGGGGTTCACCACTCAGCTCCTAACAGCCAACAATCAGTTGTCTTTCTTTGAAATCATGACTGATCTGTATTTTAAATTTATGCATCCATCTCTGCTCCAAGCCTCTTGTCTGTCAGTCACAAATTTGAAATATTAATTAAACTAGATTGTTTTATGGAGAGTGCTCCACAGTTTTCCATATGCTGTGTGAAGAAAGATTTTCTAATTTTCCTTCTGAATGATCTGGCTCTGATTCTCTGCCAGCACTACATATCCAACCAATGGAAAAGGTTTGTATCTACCAAACCTATCAATTTCTTCAAAATCCAAAAGATCTCAATCAACTCACACTGTAACATAGAACAAAATTTTATAAGCCAGGTAAACTAGCCTAGTTTATACAAACTCTTTTCTTTTGGAATCTTGGGTAACTACCTGACGAAGCTGCATCACATTCCTTCCAAAGTCTAAAGTGTAGTATCTAAAGCTATATACAATACTGGAAATTTGACCAAGTTCAATAAACGCTTTGTATAGATATAACAACCTTCCTCCCATTTACAGTGTAGTCCTCCAGATGCAGAGATTAAGACCTTGTCTTAGCGAGTTTTGAGAAGATTACTAGCTCAGTTTAGAGTTCTGGATGTAAGTTTGCTCTCTGAGCTGAAAGGTTCATTTTCAGATGTTTCATCACCATACTAGGTAAAATCATCAGTGAGCCTCTGGTGAAGCACTGGTGTTATGCCCCACTTGCTATTTGCGTGTTTAGGTTTCCTTAGGCTGGTGATGTCATTTCCTGTGTCGGTGATGTGATTTCCCATTTTTTTTCTCAGATTCATAGAGATGTACAGCATGGAAACAGACCCTACGGTCCAACCCGTCCATGCCGACCAGATATGCCGACCCAATCTAGTCCCACCTGCCAGCACCCGGCCCATATCCCTCCAAACCCTTCCTATTCATATACCCATCAGATGCCTTTTAGATGTTGCAATTGCACTTGCCTCCACCACTTCCTCTAGCAGCTCATTCCATACACGTAGACCCACTGCGTGAAAAAGTTGCTCCTTAGGTCCCTTTTATCTCTTTCCCCTCTCACCCTAAAGTTATGCCCTCTAGTTCTGGACTCCCCCACACCAGGGTAAAGACTTTGTCTATATATCCTATCCATGCCCGTCATGATTTTATAAACCTCTATAAGATCACCCCTCAGCCTCCGCCGCTCCAAGACTAAAAACAGCCCAAGACTATTCAACCACTTCCTATAGCTCAAATCCTCCAACCCTGGCAACATCCTTGTAAATCTTTTCTGAAGCCTTTCAAGTTTCACAACATTTTTCCGATAGGAAGGCGACCAGAATTGCACGCAAACCTTCTTCGCTGTACACTACACCTCCAATTTTGGTGTCACCTGCAAACTTAGTAATTATACCTCTTATGCTCACATCCAAATCATTTATATAAATGATGAAAAGTTGTGGACCCAGCACTGATCCTTGTGGCTCTCGACTGGTCACAGGCCTCCAGTCTGAAAAACAACCCTCCACCACCACCCTCTGTCTTCTACCTTTGAGCCAGATCTGTATCCAAATGGCTAGTTCTTCCTGTATTCCATGAGATTTAACCTTGCTAACTAGTCTCCTATGGGGAACCATGTTGAACGCCTTACTGAAATCCATGTAGAACACACCTACTGCTCTGCCCTCATCAATCCTCGGGTCCAAGTCGATGCGTTTGTTGATAGAGTTCTGATTGGAATGCCATGCTTCTTGGAATTCTCATGCATGTTTCTGTTTGGCTTGTCCTAGGATGGATGTGTTGTCCCAAAGTGGTGTCCTTCCTCTTCTGTATGTAAGGATACTAGTGATAGTGGGTCATGTCTTTTATGGCTAGTTGATGTTTGTGTATCCTGGTGGCTGGTTTTCTGCCTACTTGTCCAATGTAGTGTTTGTTGCAGTTCTTGCAAGGCACTATGTAAATTACTTTTGTTTTACTTGTTGTCTGTATAGGGTCTTTTAAGGTCATTAGCTGCTGTTTTAATGTGTTGGTGGATTTGTGGGCTACCATAATGCCAAGAAGTCTGCGTAATCTGACAGTCATTTCCAAGATGTCTTTGATGTAGGGGAGTGTGGCTCAGGTTTCTGGGCGCATTTTGTCTGCTTGTTTGGGTTTGTTGCCAAGGAATGCATTGTGGTTCAGTCCCTCATGGTGCCAGGACCCAGGTTCGATTCCAACCCCAGGCAACTGTCTGTTTAGAGTTTGCACATTCTCCCCATGTCTGCATGGGTTTTCTCTGGTTTCCTTCCACAATTCAATGGTGTGTAGGTTAGGTGAATTGGCCACGCTAAATTGTCCATAGTGTTCACAGATGCGTAGATCAGGTGCATTAGTCAGGGGTAAATATAGGGTTGGGAGAATGGGATTGGGTGGGTTACTCTCCGCAGGGTCGGTATGGAATTGTTGGGCCGAAGAGCCTGTTTCCACACTGTAGGGATTTTATTCTGTTCTTCTATTCTATTCTAAATCTGTGGACTGTGTTCAATGGGTACCTATTCATTTTGAATATGCTATATAGGTGATTTTCCTTTGCCCTTCATAGTTCCTCTGTGCTGCAGTGTGGTGTGGCTTTGACTGGGATAACACATCCATCCTCGGACAAGCCAATCAGAGACATGCACAAGAAATCCTAGAAGCATGGCATTCCAACTGGAACTCTTATCAACAAACACATCGATTTGGTGCCCATCTACCACCCTCTGAGAAAAAGAACAGGACATAACATCAACACAGGAAATTACATCACCAACATAAGGAAATGTAAATGTAGAAATAGAAAGCGGGACATAACACCCGTGCTTCCCCAGAGACTCACTGATAAAGTTGCCTAGTATGGTGATGATACGTCTGAAAATGAACCTTCCAGCTCAGCGAGCAAACTTACATCCAGAACCTAATTGGTCTTTGTGAGCTGTAAACAGACCCCGAGATCGTTTTGGAAATTTGTTTTTCCAAATTTTCACTCAGGAGTATGGTCATAGTCTTCAAAAGGACACTGACAACTTGGTAGAATGGGCAGAAATATGGCGGGAACAATTTAATGCACAGAAATGAGAAATGCAAAATGCTAACATTTTGGCAGGAGGAATTTGGAAAGGCAATAAAACCTAAAGAATACAATTATAAAGAGAGTGCAGGGGCAGAGCAACCTGGGATTATACATGTACAAATCATGAAAGTGGAAAAGCAGATTGAGAAATTAGTTAAAAGATTCATACAATCTTGCACTTTATAAATAAAAACAGTGAATGAAAGCAAGGAAGTTCGAATGAACTTGTATAAACTGCTAGTTTGGCCACAACAAATGTTTCCTGTAATGAGTGTTCAAGAAAAGGTAAGCTACTTCACCTACAGTTTAATCAACTTCCTGCACAGGATTCCATTGATTCTTTTAGGAATATTTCTGAATACAATCTCACTTTTAGAATGCACCATTTTGCACTCTGAACCTGCTCTATTGTTCAACAATGGCTGACCTTCTACATCAGCTACACCTTCTAGCATGTGTGCATATACTCTGATTCCCTTTGTATCAAAATATCTATTAAACTCGGATTTGAAGACACTCAAAGACATGAGGCACAAAATTCCAAAGTATCAAATCATCTCTGAGGAAGAAAACTTCTCCTCACCTCAATCCTAAATGCCAACTCTTCAGAGACTGAGACTTAATTTCAGTTTACTCCAGACAGGGAATAATATTCACACACCATCAACTCTGCAAACAGTAATCAATAATGTGGTCTCATCAATGCAATTGAAGCAATATTTCTTTATTCTTAAACTTCAAACTCTTTATAATGCATATCCCTTGCTTTCCTAACTGAGTGCCGCATTTACAGTTAACCTCTTGCAATTCATGAACAAGGTCACCAAACTTCCTGGAAAAGTTAACATTTCCAGTCTTTCTATAGAACACTGCATCTCTACTGCATCATTGCTGTTTTTAGAATTCCATTCTCTATTCTTTTCCTCCGACTGTACTATTTCACGTTTACGGCAATCTAACTGCATTTGCCACACCTTTACCTAATCCTGTCTGCATCTTGCTGAAACCTTATTTGTCATGCTACTCTACTGAACACAGTCTATAATGTTTTAACATCGGCTCAGCATGCAAATCACGAATGAGTCTGAATAACCAGAAACTTCCAAGAGACTTGCTGCAGACTAGTCATGTATCAGCAATTTGAAAATAATTTAATCCTATTCCCTGCTTTCTAACCTTCAGCTGTTTTTGATACAATACCTGAATTAGAAATGAGCATTAATTTCACATACAAAAGTCATGCAACACTTTATAAAGCAGTTTTTATATAATCTAAATATAAACGATCCACTATATTTCCATTTGATTACGCAAGCACAACCTGCCTTTTAGAAATCCTTGCTGTCCATCTTGAATTAGCCTATGCCTTTCTATTTTTCATTTTTTGTTTTAAGGATATGAAATAACATTCACCACCACAGCTCTTGGTACAATCCACATTTGGTGAAAAAAAACCACTACAGACAACGGCTCTCCATTACATGATCTTATTGGTCATTTTTAAAATTCATTCACTAAGTGATGACATCACAGGCAAGAATGATTTACTGTTGATCTCTAGGTCTTCAAAAAGATGCTACTGTCCATGTGAAGTGCTGCTGCAGGGGTGTTCCAGCAAGGAAAGCAAACAGTCTATTCAGTTTCGCCTCATAACTGAATGTTTCCACCGCAGGCAACATCCTGGTGAATCTCCTCTGCAACTTTCCAATTGCAATCATACCCTTCCAATAGTTGTTGACCAAAATTGAATAGTGGCAGGTGACGGCCTAGCGGTAATATCGTCTAAGTAATATTCTAGTGACAGGAGTTCAAATCCCGCCATGACAGATAGCGGAATTTGAATTCAATGAAGTATTTGGAATCCAAAGTCTAATGACGACCATGAACCATTACTGATTGTCAGGAAAAACTCATCTGGTTTAGTAATGTCCTTTAGAGAAGAAAACTGCCATCCTTACCAGGTCTGGCTTATATGTGACTCCAGACCCCTTTGGGCAATTAGGGATGGGGCAATGAATGTTGGCTTGCCCAGCAATGCCCACATACTGTGAACGAATTTTAAAAAGTATTCCATCTGTGACCTCGCCAACGTTTAATTTCCAATTTTAAGTTGCAACAAAATTTCCTTGCTCGGTTAATGAAGGCAAGAATCCTGGATACCTCTTTCACTACCATGTCTACCTGTGCTGACATCTACATGGATTTATGGACTAGTACACAAAGCTCCCTTTGTTCCTCAGAACTCCCTAGAACACATTGTACATATCCTTCCCTCATTATATCTCTCTAAATGCCTCGCTTTTCAGAGTTAAATTTTATTTGCCATTACTCTGCCCAATTTACTAGTTGTTCAATACCAGAATCCATTCTTTGCACTGTGAACAACACCAATTTTCATGTCACCTGTAAGCTTAGTAATTATACCTTCGATGTTCACATTCAGGTTATTAATGGACAAAACAAACAGCAAAGGTCTCAGTACCAATTCCTGTGGTACACCACTTGTCACAGGCTTCCAATCACAAAAACAATCCTCCATCACCACCCTCTGACTCCTACTTGCAAATCAATTTTGGATCCAGTTTGTATCAACTTTCATCGAATCCTATGGGTTCTCGGGCCAGCCTTCCAGGTGGGACCTTATCAAAGGCCTTAGTGAAGTCCATCAACCGCACAAGCCTTATCATTACATTCAGTCACCTTTTCAAAGAAAACTCAATTAAACCACCTGATGGAGTGGTGCTCCGAAAGCTAGTGCTTCCAATTAAACCTGTTGGACTATAACCCGTGTTGTGTGAGTTTTAACTTTGTACACCCCAGACCAACACCAGCATCTCCAAATCAATTAAATTAGTCAGACAGGATCCTCCTCCAACAAATCTATGTTGACTATCTAGTTATGATGCATCTTGTAATTAAGCACAGTGCCAACTTGCATATCAATTGCCCTTCCTGCTTCACCCCCACTAAAAACTGGACTTATTTCACTTGCAAATTCACTGAATGCAAAAAAATTATCAAAGTGCAGGATCCCATTTGGAATCAGTAAATGAAAAGTGATCAGAAATAGTTCAACTTACTCTTTTTCTCTTCGCCTCTTTTTTCTGCCTGAACAACATATTTCCCATCTTTCATTGTTTTGAGGATGTGCTTGTAGTATGGATTTAGATAGTGATCAAACCGCAGAAAATCAAATTGAGAATTCCGGGCTTGTTTAGCTTTAAGCATGATTTCAAACTGTGTGCCCTGCTTGCAGACAAACTTTGCTGTACGTTCAATGATGGCATGCATTTTGGATGTCGCAGGCTGAAGAAAAAAGACATGTATACATATCACAAATACTTGCATTCATGAGACAACGGTATTAAAACTGGAAGATATAAATATAATTTTCTATTGGTGTAGACAGAATTCAATTAAAATTCTCAACATGTCTGCTAGTTAGATCGTTAAACAGAATCAATCATTATATACGCATATGCATTTTGACCAACATATCACAATCAATGCACTGAAATCTAAAAATATTGGTTGGTTATTTGGAAAACAATACATTTCTGATGATTTTATAACCATAACAAGGTTAGTGACTGTCATTGATACAATGGCCTTATGGAAGGCCATGGTGGGCTCATGATCCAGGGGAGGTAGGAGGAGGTATCGGAGAGCTGACACTCAGTTTCTGCAATTTGGAGGTCAGTATGTCAGACTAAAACAGCACCACCCTTATTGACAGGCTTAATCACAAAGTCAAGGTTGGACCTAAGCACACAGAGTGTAGTTAGTTTAGAGAGAGTCAGGTTGAATTAGGTGGGGGGGGGGGGGGAAGAAATTGAAGCGACCAATGTCAACAGTTCTTAATGAACAGATCGAGTGCAAGCAAAAAGGCCATAGGAAGCTGTTGCGAACTGGACGAAGGGGTCTGTAGGACAGGGAAAAGTCTCTTGTCCAAAGAAATGGGCATGGAGGTAAAGACGATGGAAGAAGAGTTCAACGTCATGCTGTGCCTGAAATTCATTAAGATGGGGACGTAGAGGAATAAAACTGAGACCTTTGCTGAGTACAGAATGTTCAGCACTGGAGAGTGGAAGAGGGATGGTGAATGGATGTAGGTTTGCTCGCTGAGCTGGAAGGAAGGTGTTCAAACATTTTGTCACCATACTAGGTAACATCTTCAGTGAGCTTCCAGATGAAGCACTGGTGGTGTAGCCAGTTTTCTATTTATAAGTTGGGGTTCCTTGGGTTGGTGATGTCATTTCCTGTGATGACATAATTTCCTATGGGGATGCAATTTCCAGTTTTTTTTGCCAAGGGATGGTAAATGGGATCCGAGTGTTTGTTGATAGAGTTCTGGTTCTCACTCACTGAGAAAAAGAGCAGGAAATGACATCACCACAGGAAATGACATCACGGACCCAAAGAAACCCAAACAATAATATAAAGTGGGCTACACCACCAGTGCTTCATTCGGAGGCTCACTGAAGATGTTACCTAGTATGGTGACGAAACGTCTGAAAACTCACCTTCCAGCCCAATGAGCAAACCCACATCCAGAACCTCAATGTGAGCTACAAATCTTCTCAAACCTTGCTAGGGATGGTGAACACCCAAAAGGTGGGGCTGGGGGGGGTTTAGGGGGTGAAATCAGAGGAAAGGAAGGTTCCAGGAGGCCATGGGTATCTCTGAGTTGTTGCATCTTCTGTGCCTTGATGCCTGGAGGGAAAAGAAGTTTATTGTTAGAATAGTGAATGAGCCGGAGGATGGAGCAAAACTGGGGAGTGGTGTAACTCCAGTAGTACACAAATTGGCAGTTTTGCTCATTATTTCTCCCTTCTGTAACAAATCAAACCAAAGCGGAGGATCTGTGATATCCTACTATAATTTAACTTATTTTGCTACATACTGCTTGATGAATATACCATCCTTAAGTAAAATCCATTACATGCAATGTACAAAAGCAACAGGTGAATACAGCTCTGAAACATAGTCATGGTATTTCTGTCATGAAGTTTTCGAGGATGCCCAGGCTTTGAACTGAGATGGATTTATTATCACATGTACTCACAGGAGTACAGTAAAAAGTTTCCAAGTCGTCACTTACAGCACCATCTTTGGTAGGGTACTGAGGTACAGATTCTTAGGTACAAAACAGAAAAATAAGGATAACAAAGTTTAGAAGTTAAACTATTCAGTCCCTGCTTAAAATGTGGGAAAACAAAGAAACATAGTTAACAGTTCAACACCAGAGTTCATAAGTGCCTGGTCATGCTGGGCCTTCACTCCTCACAAGGTTCAATCTTCCCACTCGGGCTCAACCTCACCCCTACCGCCGGACCATACTGCTTGCTCTCGCTGCCTTGCAGCCTGTTCCTGCTACTGTCAAGGGAAGCGTACTCCTGCTCTCGCCACTGACCACCTCACGCTTTATTAAAGCCTTCCCTC
The DNA here is from genome assembly GCF_037043375.1 of Chiloscyllium plagiosum. Taxonomy (NCBI): domain Eukaryota; kingdom Metazoa; phylum Chordata; class Chondrichthyes; order Orectolobiformes; family Hemiscylliidae; genus Chiloscyllium; species Chiloscyllium plagiosum. Next base: position 4,711,282 of record NW_028270162.1, on the reverse strand, counting down.
ATAATGCCTCAATGCAGTTACTTACAGCATAACTAGGACAAACAAAAAGCAAACTGCTATCAAATTGTTTTAAACTTTTTAAAACTATTCACATAACCTTTCCAGAATTCTGTCTCATAGAGCCACCATAGTTAACAATATTGGAGCTATCCAGCCCACGATGTTATCTATTTCATCCTTAAAAGGCACATACATAGACACTAGACTTGAATGTCAAGGAACAGGTAAGATCAGATTAGACAGATATTTAATAGTGTGCCACCAAGATGTCATGAAAAAACTGAAAGCTAATTTTCAAAGTGGAAAGCCTCCAGTGGCTGGTGTTATATAAGGGAAAATGCTTATGATTGCCAAAAACAACATCACGGGCTAAAAGAATTGTTGCAGGAATTGCTCAGGGAGGAATCCTCAGTCAGTTCATTATTGACATATCAGTCAGTCACAACATCAGAAATGAGGCCTTTCTTTTGAAAGAAAACTTAAATTTGCAAATCCTCTTGTGCAAGAACCATATTACTCTTCACTTTATCATTTTAACTATCGCTCACATGCTGTTGATGCAAGCCCAGTTATGAAACTTACCTGAAAACAACTGCTTCAACTATAAAGTTGCCAATGCCTTATAGTGGCTAAGTGCCAGGTAATAACCAACTGAAAAGAGGAAAAATTTATCACCTTTCATTGCCCTTCTGCAGCACCAAACAAAACTTAACAGCATCTGGCAATCACCACCAACCAGCAGCTTAACTGCTATATCTATAAGACGATTAAAAATAAAGACAGGTGGTACCATCACCACATGTGGATTTCCACATCACACATCATCCCATCCTCAACTTCCCTAGCAGCATCCCCAGGACAGCTTAATAGCATCTTGTACCAATGCTCACTGTAACAAGGGCTGTAACAATTTGGGATGACTCAGCACTACAACAGCAATAAATAGATTATCCATTATACCCAAAAATACCAACTTCTTTTTTTAAAGAAGTGCCCCAACCATTGTCCTTTTAAAGAAGGAACCCAACCAAAGCATGCCATGCACCAATCTTCTACATTGGGAAACCAGGGTACACAGAACAAAACAAAAATCGCAGACAGCCCAGAATACGTCCTTTGCAAAAACCAATATAGACCTGTTGGGTCAAATGGCCTATTCTTGTACTGTAAATTCTGAACAAAAAACTCTTCAAGATCAACTGTCTGTGTGGAGTTTGCACATTCTCCCCATGTCTGTGTGGGTTTCCTCCGGGTGTTCCGGTTTCCTCCCACAGTCCAAAAATGTGCAGGTCAGGTGAATTGGCCATGCTAAATTACCCATAGTGTTAGGTATAGGGGTAAATGTAGGTGTTTAGGTGGGTTGCTCTTCGGAGGGTCGCTGTGGACTTGTTGGGCCGAAGGGCCTGTTTCCACACTCTAAGTAATCTAATCTAATCTAATCTTGTTCCCTCTAACATATCAGTGTATTTACTGAAATGTGAAACAGATTTTGAAGAGTGTCCTAAACGTAACTACTGAACCTCTCAATAATTTTAAATTTGAAACCACGTTCTGTTAAATTGGTAACTTCAGTCAAGTTGAACATAGTTTGCAAGTTACAGAGTCAGAGTTGTAAAGCAGAGGGACAGACTCTTTGGTCCAATCTGCTGACCAGATATCCTAAACTAATCTCGAACCATTTGTCAGCATTTGATCCGTTTTCCAAAAAGTTGACTTTTTAATTCTTATTGACTGATCACTTTAAACATTACTGCTGCAGAAATAGTAACATTGACAGACAATCATTTGTGAAAAAAAATCACTATTTATACTTTCCATCAGACGTACCATACACATAATTTAACCATCAGGTATACCAATTCTTAGAAGAGAGAAAAAAAATGAGCCAATTTCAAAATGTCAGACGTAAGAGTTATCTTAAAGAATGCCCACTTTTTAAGCAAAGTTTCATGGCACCAGTTACTGAATAATTAAAAGCGATGCCAATCCTATCATTCAGATAAAAATCAGAATCTACCTTTTAGTCAAAACCAGTTTCCAATAAAGTGCAATATGCATGAACAACAGAAATATCAACATCAGGGATGCGCCACATTTTCAATGCCTCAATAGTACAGAGGATAATCAACAATCTAAAATGATAATGAATTCCAAGACAGTGAAGCTGACTATACAACTCATCATGTCTTAGCAATCACAACGTCTTGTGGCGCAGTGCTGGTAAGCATACCCTTGGGCCAGGAGGTTTGGGTTCAAGTCACACCTGCCTCAGACGGTATTATATATAACCTGTCTAAACAGATTGATTTCTATTTCATATTAGGAAGGTTTCTGAGACTGGAAAGAAAGGACAATCACATCAATTAACTACTATAAGCAGACCAATTGCCCAAAGCACTGATGGAAAGGAGAAACCTGGGAGTTTCTACTCATTTGAGGAAAAAGAACATAACACAATTCAACAACTTTTCAGTAAATTATCTGCCAATAAATACCTATTTGCTGGGGTGGTTAGCCTATACACACAAACATGGAATAGAAATAGGCAAGTCAGCCCATCCAACATGTTCCATGATTAGTAAAATCATGGCTGGTCTGAGTTTCCTCTTTATCTTCATGCTTTAAAGCAACAACAAATCACAGTTATGTTGTGATCAAGATTTTTCAATCAGAATTTAGAAATAATCGGCAATTCAACGCTAGTTGACCAATTTCCAAATAAAAAAAAGCCACGTGAACCGTAACATCAACTTTCAAGACTAAATCACAAGTGTTGAATTGGACATGTGAAATATCTAGCTATTAAATGCATAGCTCAAACATAAAAATTCGTGATTGGCTCTTATGCTTATCAATTTAGCAACACTGACCAAGACGTGAACGCACAGGATTTTATCTAAATGATATGACACACTTGAATAATGTTGAAAATTAAGCTGCAAGCCACTAAACAATATAACAGAACATACTGTCCCACTGGGAACCTTTTTACTGGAAAACCTGTCTATTATTGCATCTACTTATCGGCAGATACTGTGTGACTGTCAATTAATTACAGTGCTACAAGTTAGATTTTCCGTAAAACTCAAGAATACTGTTCAGAAAGACGGGCTGAACCGTGAAGTAAAATATATTTTCGAGTAGGACTCAGTCTCCCCGAACTTCAGACACGATATGCCAATAAATACGATGGTCTCAAAATCCAATTTGATCGATGACAATGCAGCTTCTTTCATGTGGAATTTGCAAATACAATGTTTCTTCTTTTGATAATGGATTACACTTTCTCACTCCAAGTACATTCTTAAGGAAACAATTGCAAGGAATACAAGTTACTTACAACTTCAACGTCAGAAGGGACAAGTAGCCCAGGAGGAGCAGTGTACGGTTCCTCATTCTCTTCTGCATTATCATCAATCTCGCCTACGACGCAAAAGATAAAAAGAGAACATTATTAATGCAATGCAACAAAAATTATATGATATAGTGCGTAAAGGAAAATACTGAATGCTGAAAACCTGAAATTAAATCAGAAAGCAATGGAGGAACACAGCAAGTTTGGCAGCATCTGTGGAGAAATAAAATGATTAACATGTTAAGTTTAGTATGAATCTTCTTCGAAGCTGAAAAGATCTGGAAAATGGTGGTTTTTATGCTGTGGTAGAGGAGGATTAGAAGCAATTGGAATAGATTGTGAGGTGTGGAAAGTAAACTACTTGAGAAAAGTTATACATTAGATGTGATACAGTCCACCGTGAGTGGGCGGCACGGTGGCATAGTGGTTAGCACTGCTGCCTCACAGCGCCAGAGACCCGGGTTCAATTCCCGACTCAGGCGACTGACTGTGTGGAGTTTGCACATTCTCCCCGTGTCTGCGTGGGTTTCCTCCGGGTGCTCCGGTTTCCTCCCACAGTCACAAAGATGTGCGGGTTAGGTGAATTGGCCATGCTAAATTGCCATAGTGTTAGGTTAAAGGGGGTAAATGTAGGGGTATGGGTGGGTTGCGCTTCGGCGGGTCGGTGTGGACTTGTTGGGCCAAAGGGCCTGTTTCCACACTGTAAGTAATCTAATCTAATCTAATCATATTCAAATGAAAATCATTGCTCACCGAATACCTCAGCGTAACTCTATTAAGATTTGAAAATCTCTTTCTACCTGACCATTTTATGCATACCGAGCATACAGTTACCACAGGATGAAATTGAGGATTGCAGATGCTGGACAGTCAGAGTTGAAAAGGGTGGCATTGGAAAAGCACAGCAGATCAGGCAGCATCAGAGGAGTAGGACAGTTGACATTTCAGGGTTAAGCCCTTCATCAGGAATGTCTTGGTCTACCTACAGCAGTGACTGCAACAGTTCAAGAAGGCAACATCACCTCAAGGACAACTAGGGATGGGCAATAAATGTAGAACCAGCCAGTGAAGTCCATGTCCCAAGAATTAATTAAACAAAAGGATGCTAAATTTATACTAGCACCTTTAACGTGCTGATGCAATAAACAAAACGTCTCCTTTTGTTTAACAGCTATAATCCTCACACAGTCTGTGAGGCAGTTTAGGAAAATGTCAATTTACTCATCTGCAATGATTAAACAGAGTTCAAAGGGAGACAGCTGAAGAGAAAGTGGAAGCGTTAGTGGTGATCTTCCAGGAATCAGGGAAGATCCCAGAGGACTGGAAAATTGCTAACATGACACCCCTGTTTAAAAAGGGACTAAGGCAAAAACAGAAAATTACAGACTAATTAGCCTAATTTTGGTTGTGCATAAGATCCTGGGATCCATTGTGAAGGGAGGGATTTCTGAATATTTGGATGTGTATGGTAAAATAGAGCAAAGTCAGCATGGTTTCACCAAGGGGAGGTCATGCCTGACAAATCTGCTAGAACTCTTTGAAGAAGTAACGAGCAGCTTAGTCCAATGAGAGCCAGTGTTATCTCCCTGGACTTCAAGGTGGTCTTTACAAGATACTGCATAGGAGGCTACTGAGTAAGATAAGTGTTAGGGGCAAGGTGCGAGCATGAATGGAAGCTCGGCTGTCTGGCAGAAAGCAGAGAATGGGGATAAAAGGGACCTTTTCAGGATGGCAGCCAGTGACAAGTGGTGTTCCGCAAGACTGTTCGGAGCACAACTTTTCGCTTTATACATTAATGATCTAGATGAAGGAACTGAGGGAATTCTAGCTAAGTTTGCAGATGATACAAAGATAGGCAGAGGGACAGGCAGCACTGAGGAGGCGGGGAGGCTGCAGAAAGATTTGGACAGGGTAGGAGAATGGGCAAAGAAGTGGCAGATGGAGTACAAGTGGGAAAATGTGAAGTCATGCACTTTGGTAAGAAGAATAGAGGCATGTACTATTTTCTAAATATGGAGAAAATCCATAAGCCTTAAGTGCAAAGACTTGGGAGTTCTAGTCCAGGGTCTTCTCAAGATAAACTTGCAGGTTGAATCAGTAGTTAAGACGACAAATGCAATGTTGGTATTTATTTTGAGAGAATTGAAATATAAAAGCAGCGACATACTTCTGTAGCTAAGGCTCTGGTCAGACCACACTTGGAGTATTGTGCGCAGCTTTGGGCCCCATATCTCAGAAGGATGCACTGGTCCTGGAGTGTGTTCTGAGGAGATTCACGAGAATGGTCCCAGGAATGAAAAGCTTAACGTATAAGGAACATTTGAGGACTCTACGTCTATATTTGATAGAGTTTAGAAGGATGAGGGGGATTTAATTGAAACTTACAGAATACTGAATGGCCTGGACAGAGATAGAACATAGAAGAATACAGCGCAGTACAGGCACTTCGGCCCTCGATGTTGCGCCGATCCAAGCCCACCTAACCTACACTAGCCCACTATCCTCCATATGCTTATCCAATGCCCGCTTAAATGCCCATAATGAGGGAGAGTCCACCACTGCTACTGGCAGGGCATTCCATGAACTCACGACTCGCTGAGTAAAGAACCTACCCCTAACATCTGTCCTATACCTATCCCCCCTTAATTTAAAGCTATGCCCCCTTGTAATAGCTGACTCCATACGAGGAAAAAGATTCTCACTGTCGACCCTATCTAAACCCCTAATCATCTTATACACCTCTATCAAGTCACCCCTAAACCTTCTTTTCTCCAATGAAAACAACCCCAAGTGCCTCAGCCTTTCCTCATACGATCTTTCTACCATACCAGGCAACATCCTGGTAAACCTCCTCTGCACCTGTTCCAGTGCCTCCACATCCTTCCTAGAGTATGGCGACCAAAACTGCACACAATACTCCAGATGTGGCCGCACCAGAGTCTTATACAACTGCAACATGACCTCAGTACTCCGGAACTCAATTCCTCTACCAATAAAAGCCAGTACGCCATATGCCTTCTTCACCGCACTATTTACCTGGGTGGCAACTTTCAAAGATTTGTGTACATGGACACCAAGATCCCTCTGCTCATCCACACTACCAAGTATCCGACCGTTAGCCCAGTCCCCCATCTTTTTATTACTCTTACCAAAGTGAATCACCTCACACTTAGCTACATTGAACTCCATTTGCCACCTTTCTGCCCAGTTCTGCAGCTTATCTATATCCTGCTGTAACCTGCCACATCCTTCCTCACTGTCTACAACTCCTCCGACTTTCGTAATATCCGCAAACTTGCTCACCCAACTTTCTAACCCCTCCTCCAGGTCATTTATAAAAATGACAAACAGCAATGGTCCCAAAACAGATCCTTGCGGAACACCGCTAGTGACGGCACTCCAAGATGACCTTTGCCATCAACTACTACCTTCTGTCTTCTTCCAGCCAGCCAACTCCTAATCCAAACCTCCAACTCACCCTCAATGCCATACCTCCGTATTTTTTGCAGTAGTCTACCATGGGGAACCTTATCAAACGCCTTACTAAAATCCATATACACCACATCTACTGCTTTCCCTCATCCACCTCCTTAGTCACCTTCTCAAAGAATTCAATAAGGTTTGTGAGGCACGACCTGCCCTTCACAAAACCATGCTGACTATCCTTGATCACATTATTCCTATCCAGATGTTCATAAATCCTATCCCTTACAATTCTCTCTAAGATTTTGCCCACAACAGAAGTGAGACTCACCGGCCTATAGTTACTAGGGTTATCCCTACTCCCCTTCTTGAACAAGGGAACCACATTTGCTAGCCTCCAATCTTCTGGCACTACTCCTGTAGACAACGAGGACATAAAAATCAAGGCCAATGGCTCTGCAATCTCCTCCCTTGCTTCCCAGAGAATCCTAGGATAAATGCCATCAGGCCCAGGGGACTTATCTATTTTCACCCTTTCCAGAATTTCCAACACCTCTTCTCTACATACCTCAAAGCCATCCATTCTACTTAATTGTGACTCAGTACTCACATTGACAACAATGTCCTGTTCCTGATTGAATACTGACGAAAAGTATTCATTCAGTGTCTCCCCAATCTCTTCAGCCTCCACACGCAACTTCCCACTACTATCCTTGACTGGACCTATTCCTACCCTAGTCATTCTTTTATTCCTGACATACCTATAGAAAGCCTTAGGATTTTCCCTAATCCTACCAACTAAGGACCTTTCATGTCCCCTCCTTGCTACTCTTAGCTCTGATGATTAGATTACATTACATTACAGTGTGGAAACAGGCCCTTCGGCCCAACAAGTCCACACCGACCCGCCGAAGCGTAACCCACCCATACGTTTACCCCTTACCTAACACTACGGACAATGTGACAGGGCCAATTCACCTGACCCGCACATCTTTGGACTGTGGGAGGAAACCGGAGCACCTGGAGGAAACCCACACAGACACGGGGAGAACGTGCAAACTCCACACAGTCAGTCGCCTGAGGTGGGAATTGAACCCGGGTCTCTGGCGCTGTGAGGCAGCAGTGCTAACCACTGTGCCACCGTGCCATGGGAAGATGTTTCTGTTGGTAGGAGAGACCGGGACCCAAGGGCATAGCTTTTGAGTAAAGGGAAGACCTTTTAAAATGGAGATAAGGAGAAACTTCTTCAGTCAGAGAGTGGTACATCTATGGAATTCATTGCCACAGAGGGACATGGAGGCCAAGTCATTGAGTATATTTAAGACGGAGAAAGTTAGGTTCTTGATTGTCAAGGGGATCAAGGGTTATGGGGAGGAGGCAGGAGAATGGGATTGAGAAACTTATCAGCCATGATTGAATGGCGGAGCAGACTCAATGGGCTGAATGGTTCTAATTTCTGCTCCAATGTCTTATGGTCATAAGTTTCATTATTTCTACAGGAAATTACAATATGACGACAGAATGATAGAATGATACGACACAGAAAGGAATTCAGCCAATCATGCTATTGGTGGATCTTAGAATGTACATGAATTTGTAGCCCTAGGTTCCTGCTATTGGCTCTTAACGTTGCAGATTTCCCATCCTATTGCACCTGTCCATTTCCTTTTAAAATGTCAGTTTCTTTCTAAGTATAGCATTCCATAATCTGTCAACTGTCTGAATATATTTCTCATCATCTTCCCTCAATATCTGTTGTCACTGATTTTCAATTGGCCTTCGGTTATGGCCACTTGCCATTATCCAATGTGTAAATTTGTGTAAACACTAACCATTCTAGCTACATTATAGAAACCATATACATTTAATTTAATGCCCCCTTTGTAGTTTTCCTAGTTTCTGCAACTTGTGTTTTCTATTTAATTTTACTGCTGTTTATATATCTGCTCTTAGCCATGATTTTTGCTATTTCCTCATTCCATGATTATCATGGAGATCATGGGTATCAATTTAACAACTTCTATCTTCACTAGTCAGACTTCAACTCATTTTTGATAAACTAAACCAGAGGTGCAAATTTATGACAGAAAATCTCTGAAACAATCAGATCGAAGGCATTGTATAACAAAAGTGCGTACTCAGTTGCAATTATTGATAAACTGAGATATCCATATTAGTTTATCAAGTTGACTGTTACTTTTAGATAGTTAAATAAATGTTAAATGGCCAAATATCAGATCTATATTTATAACTGAAATGAACTACAAAAGACATTTCAAACCAGTTTCAGATTAGAAAGATTTCGCAAACAATTGTTCTGGGAAACATAGAAAACAGGAGAAGCAGGCTATTTGGCTCTTTGACCCTGTTCAGCCATTCATTATCATCATGGTTGATCATCCAACTCAATAACCTAGTATTCTTTTATCCCTATATCCTTTGATCCTTTTAGCCTTAAGTTCTATTTCCAGCCGATTACATGACCTCTAGAAAACATTAATCACCCCGATAAAATGAAAAACAATTTGATATTTACCATCCGTTTTAGCCAGTTCTTCTTCTTCTGTTGGTTGCGATGGATCATAATAATCACTGCTATAAGCAAACCCAACCGCATTATAGATGCCATCCTCAGCTAAAGCCTCATTCAGACGTCTATATTCTTCCTCTTAAAAGGCAGAGTTTTGAGAAGGGAAGAATGAATTAGACTTAAAGAAGCAAACGTTATTATAAAATGTACATAAAGTTAAAATCTGACTTTTACATCAGCAGTACAAAATAAAATCAAGAATAAGATTTAAAATACAATCATTAATTTAAACAAGAACTATGGGAAAATCTCAAAACTTAAATCAGCAGAGAATGAGTTTTCACTGAAGAGAAAGTCAAAACAGAATTCATAGTTTCCATGCTGCCCTAAGTTGCGAACAATTCTCTTTCGCAGGCTAATTAAACTACTCCTGAGATCCTTTTTGACAAGGAAGGATTCCTTTTCCAATCCCCAGGATACTGTCAAATAAGGAATATCAAAAAAAATGAGTGCATGGTCAAATTACAGGAGATTGTAATTATTTGCAGAAATTCACATGAATTTGGCTGAAAGGTAAAGTTGTTTTGCAAATAGTACCTTGCCTTGCCTCCTCCTCAAGCAAGTCCGTATGCAAGGCTAAATACCTCTCTTCATCACAAAGAGCATCAATCCTCGCCTCCTCTTCCGATAACTGATAATCTCTGTTCCAAGTGTACTCAGCATCACATTCTGAGAGGTCGTTTAAGTGACCCCGACAATCATACCTGCAAGATGAAGACACTGGTCAATACAATTAAGAAAAAACTCTACTGACCAGATCACATACTTACCAAACTAGGCAACCTGCAAGTGATATTTAAAGAAACAATCAAAATAACATTACAAATAATATAAAAAATGAAAATGAATAGCTTACTATATTACATAATTTAAATTTAAACGACTGTCTTTAAAAGATGGTATAAAGTGCATTCAGAAAAGTTAACTCAGTTCTTCACCACAATATTGAACAGTTAATAGAATGTAAACGAACACCCGGTTTGCCAAGTACTGACACTGTTTTAAAAAAGAATCTTACCGTGCATGTTTCAGTCAATCACTCGCACTGCTATCTGTCAAAGACACTCTTGCTTGACAACATTTCATCTGCAAAAGCAGTTTTAACAGGCGCACAAACCGAGGACATAAATACCTATCAGCAAGAACCAAAAGGGCCGTAAATGTCCTCGCTTCACCATGCTCTGCGTTTTCCTGGAGGAGGAGGTGGAGGAGAATGAAAGCTCTTCATCAACTGGAGGCCCGTCGCTTTGTGGCAAAATCATGACTAGGACTGTTTTTTTTTCCTAGCCATTTTACTACCTGGCAAATTCACTGGGGAAAGAAGCTCTGGATTACGTGACAGAGAGAGACATTTATATATTTATATAAAAATTAACACAAATTGCACAGGATATTCAGTACAGAAACCGGCCAATCAGCTCATTTACATAAACATATGCTTAACTAAAAGGAGCAAGGAAAAGTTATGAATAAAATAGAAAGACTGCATGCAGCTTCTATCTAACAGATAATAGACCCTAAGTCTCAGAGATTTAAAAAGTAAAGACTTTCACAATTACAGGTTGCACCAAAGTATTTTTATAGTCAATGAAATACTTTTCAACTTGTCCTTTTACAATTTAAAAACTACTGCAGCCAATTTTTGGAGAGCAAGGTCCCATAATAGACAAAGAACCCAGAGGCAACTTTCTTGAAGATGTTCACTGAAGGATGAATATTGGCCAGGGCATTGGGAACACCTGTGCTTTGACACAGTGGCCACGGGACCTTCCACATACGCCTGAGAGAGACAGGGCCTTTTTAAAAAATTTCTCAATCAAAAGTCAGCATCTCCAATTACGAGGCACCTCCTCAGTACTACATTGGGACCATCAGCTTGATTTGCTTCCAAGTTCAAACATGTCAGAGTGACACGTTAATCCAAACCTACCAAATCAATATCTGCATGACCAGATGGCCACAAATAAAATACCCTACTTAAAGACTAACAGCTGGGAACACCCTCCTCCCAAAAAAGCTCATGTTCCACCTAAGCCGTGCTGCTGTTCCATCCACGCTGACTGGCGTGCTGAGCAGATCTCAAGAGATCCACATGGTGGAAAAATTAATTACAGGGAATGTACCAGCTGACATGACATAAGTTCAAACAAAAGCAAAACTCTACATGTGCTGGAGATCTGAAAACAGAAAGCACTGGAGAAACTTAGCAGGTCTGATGGTCTCTGTGGAGAGAGAATTGACAGTTAGCATCTGAGGGCTGCCCTTCAGTGACATGACTGTTATAAAGGGTCAGTGGATTCAGTCCTTGGCCAACTTATTGGCTTCAAGATTTCAGCACTGTCAAAGCTGCCAAGTTTCTCCAGTATTTTCTGTTTCCATCACTTAACATACCTCAGAAACAAGAGCAGAAATTACTGAAGATACTCAGCAGGTCTGACAGCAACTGCAGAGAAAAACAGAGTTAACGTTTCAAGTCCAGTGACCAGAGTGCAGATCTGAAGAAGGGTCATCAGACTTCAAACGTTAGCTCTGCTTTTGCTGCAAAGATGCTGTTAGACCTGCTGAGTTCCGCCAACAACTCTCTCATTTCTCGTGACTTAAAGTAGCTCATGAACAAAAACAAAGTGCTGGAGGAACTCAGCAGGCATGGCCGCATCTGTAGAGATAAGCAGAGTTAACCTGGAGCCCAGATATTTGGATGGCTCATCTGATTTAAACTGATAGATGCTTTCTCTCCATGGATGTTGCAGGACCTGCTGAGTCCCTCCAGCACTGTGTGCTTCCTCCAGATTCCCAGCATTCGCGGTATCTTAAGTTCAAAATCAGAGAGTTTAAATCTCCCTCCCCCTCAGGGAGGAGGGAGGTGGTTAGAGGGCAGGCAGGCTGGTAGACAGAGTGAGTGTGAGTGGGTTAACCGACCTATCGATGAGGAGGGCCGGGTCTCCCATCCAGGGGATGAGGTGCTTGCCTTGCTCGTGGAACTGGGCCTTGTCGTCCTCCCGGAACAGCTTACAGGCGTAACCGAAAACTAACAGCTCCACCACCTTCTTCTTATCATCCTCCTTCTTCTTGTTGTTGTTGTTCTGCTGCTTCTTGCGGTGGTTGGGGAAGGTGTAGGCCCGAGCCTGGGCCATGGTTTCTCTCTCTCTCTCCCTGACGAGGAGCGAGTACCTATCCCACCGTCTCCCTGCAGCCGCTCCGCCACAAAATGGCGGCCGTCACCCACAACAACCAGCCTCCACCCGCCTCCGCACATTCACCACAGCCAGCCCCAACACAACAAAAACACACCCAACTGAAACATAGCATTACAGCCGAGGTACAGGCCTTCCATAATTCCGTGTGCTTTATAAAATTATATTTCTGTCCTCTTACTGTTGTGAGTGCCTTGCGTGTCGAATGTGCGGATGGCAGAAACAGCCAGCTACTGTGCAATCCTGCAGCCGCTGTCACAGCTGAGACAAAATGTGGAACACAGTCCACATATAAATTAAACAGTGAATGTGGAACACAGTCCACATATAAATTAAACAGTGAATGTGGAACACAGTCCAAGGTTAAGTTAAACAATAAATGTGGAGGACAGTCCACATATAAATTAAATAGTGAATGTGGAACACAGTCCAAGGTTAAATTAAACAATAAATGTGGAGGACAGTCCACATATAAATTAAACAGTGAATGTGGAACACAGTCCAAGGTTAAATTAAACAATAAATGTGGAGGACAGTCCATATTTAAATTAAACAGTGAATGTGGAACACAGTCCAAGGTTAAATTAAACAGTGAACGTGGAACACAGTCCATGTTTGAATTAAACAGTGAATGTGGAACACAGTCCATGTTCAAAGTAAACAATGAATGTGGGACACAGTCCACATATAAATTAAACAGTGAATGTGGAGCACAGTCCAAGGTTAACAGGGCATTCATTAACAGGGGTATTGAGTTGAAGAGTCGTGAGATCTTGTTGCAGCTCTATAAAACTTTGGTTAGACCGCACTTGGAATACTGTGTCCAGTTCTGGTCGCCCTATTATAGGAAAGATGTGGATGCTTTGAAGAGGGTTCAGAGGAGGTTTACCAGGATGCTGCCTGGACTGGAGTGCTTATTTTATGAAGAGAGGTTGACTGAGCTCGGACTTTTTTCATTGGCGAAGTGGAGGAGAAGTGGGGACCTAATTGAGGTATACAAGGTAATGAGAGGCATAGATAGAGTCGATAGCCAGAGACTATTTCCCAGGGCAGAAATGACTAACACGAGGGGTCATAGTTTTAAGCTGGTTGGAGGAAAGTATAGAGGGGATGTCAGAGGCGTGTTCTTTACACAGAGAGTTGTGAGAGCATGGAATGCGTTGCCAGCAGCAGTTGTGGAGGCAGGGTCATTGGGGACATTTAAGAGACTCCTGGACATGCATATGGTCACAGAAATTTGAGGGTGCATACATGAGGATCAGTGGTCGGCACAGCATCGTGGTCTGAAGGGCCTGTTCTGTGCTGTACTGTTCTATGTTCTATGTTCTATGTTAATTTAAACAATAAATGTGGAGGACAGTCCATGTTCAAATTAAACAATGAATGTGGAACACAGTTCAATGTGAAATTAAACAATAAATGTGGAGGACAGTTCATATTTAAATTAAACAGTGAATGTGGAACACAGTCCAAGGTTGAATTAAACAGCAAATGTGGAGGACAGTCCATGTTTAAATTAAACAGTGAATGTAGAACACAGTCCATTTTCAACTTTAACAGTGAATGTGGACACAGTCCAAGTTTAAATTGAACAATAATTGTGGGAAGAATTGACTGTGGAACACAGTACATTTTCAAATTAAACAATGAATGTGGAACACAGTCCATGTTTAAATTAAACAATGAATGTGGAACACAGTCCATGTTCAACTTAAACAGTGAACGTGGAACACAGTCTATGTTCAAATTGAAATGTGGAACACAGTACATATTTAAATTAAACAGTGAATGTGGAACACAGTCCATGGTCATATTAAAAAGTGAATGTGGAACACAATCCATGTTTAAATTAAACAGTGAATATGGAACACAGTCCATGTTCAAATTAAACAGTGAACGTGGAACACAGTCTATGTTCAAATTAAACAGTGAATGTGGAACACAGTCTATGTTCAAATTAAACAGTGAATGTGGGACACAATCCATGTTCAAATTAAACAGTGAATGTGGAACACAGTCCATGTTCAAATTAAACCATGAATGTGGAACTCAGTCCATGTTCAGATTAAACAGTGAATGTGGAACACAGTCTATGTTCAAATTAAACAGTGAATGTGGGACACAGTGCATGTTCAAATTAAACAGTGAATGTGGGACACAGTCCATATTTAAATTAAACAGTGAATGTGGGACACAGTCCATATTTAAATTAAACAGTGAATGTGGAACACAGTCCATGTTCAAATTAAAGAGTCAATGTGGAACACAGTCCATGTTTAAACTGAACAGCGAAAGTGGAACACAGTTCATGTTCAAATTAAAGAGTCAATGTGGAACACAGTCCATGTTTAAACTGAACAGCGAAAGTGGAACACAGTTCATGTTCAAATTAAAGAGTCAATGTGGAACACAGTCCATTTTCAAGTTAAACAGTGAATGTGAAACACAATCCAATACACAATAGGTGCAAGAGTAGGACATTCTGCCCTTCGAGCCTGCACCACCATTCATTATGATCATGGCTGATCATCCACAATCAGTATCCTGTTCCTACCTTATCCCCATAACCCTTGATTTCACTATCCTTGAAAGCTCTATCCATCTCTTTCTTGAAAGTACCCAGACACTTTGCTCCACTGCCTTTTGGGGCACCACTCTCTGGGTGAAGATGTTTCTCCTCAACTCTGTTCTCAATGGCCTACCCTTATTTTTAGACTGTGTCCTCTGATTCTGGACTCACCCATCAGCAGACATATGCTCCCTGCCTCCAGAGTGCCCAATCCTTTTATAATCTTATACATCTCAATCAGATCCCCTCTCATCCTTCTCAACTCAAGTATATACAAACCCAGTTGCTCCAGTCTTTCAACATATGATAGTATCGCCATTCCAGGAAAGGCTTTCTGAAAGTCCCACATAGGAGATTAGTGAGCAAAATTAGAGCACATGGTATTGGGGGCAAAATACTGACTTAGATTGAAAATTGGCTGACTGACAGCAAGCAAAGAGTAGTGATAAACGGATCCCTTTAAGAATGGCAGGCAGTGACCAGTGAGGTACCACAAGGTTCGGTGCTGGGACCGCAGCTGTTTACAATATACATCCACTGGCTCTCCCTTGTCCATCTTCATCGTTACATCCTCAAAAAATTCCAGAAGATTAGTCAAGCACAATTTCCCCTTTGTAAATCCATGCTGACTCTGACCTATCCTGTTACTGTTATCCAAATATGTTGTAATTTCATCTTTTATAATTGACTCCAACATCTTTCCCACCACTGATGTCAGGCAAATGGGTCTATACTTCCCTGTTTTCTCTCTCCCTCCTTTCTTGAAAAGTGGGACAGCATTAGCCACCCTCCAATCTGCACAAACTGATCCTGAGTCTATAGACCATTGGAAAATGATCACCAATGCATCCACGATTTCTAGAGCCACCTCCTTGAGTAATCTGGGATGCAGACCATCAGGTCCCGAGGACTTGTTAGCCTTCAGACCTAACAGTTTATCCAACATCATTTCCTGCCTAATATAAATTCCCTTCAGTTCATCCATTACCCCGGGTCCTTCAGCCACTATTACATCTGGGAGATTGCTTGTGACTTCCCCAGTGAAGACGGATCCAACCTAATCACTCTTCTGCCATTTCCTTGTTCCCCATAATAAATTCACCCGTTTCTGTCTTCAAAGGCCCAATTTTAGTCTTAACATTTTTTTCCTTTTCACATACCTAAAAAAGCTTTTATTATCATTTATATTTTTGGCCAGTTTGCCTTCGTCCCTCATCTTTGTCTCCACATATTGCCTTTTTCGTTATCCTCTGTTTTTCTTTAAAAGTTTCCCAGTCCTCCGGCTTCCCCCTCATCTTTGCTATGTTATACTTCTCTTTTATCTTTAAACAGTACTTAACTTCCCTTATCAGCCACGGCCACCCCTACCTCCCCTGAGGATTTTTCTTCCTGTTTGGAATGAACTGATCCTGCATCTTCTGCATTATACACAGAAATATCCGCCATTGTTCCTCCACTGCCATCCCTGCTAAGGTATTGCACCATTGAACTTTGGCCAGCTCCTCCCTCATAGCTCATAGTTCCCCTTATTCAACTGAAATAATGTCACTTCTGATTCTACCCTCTCCCTTTCAAACTGCAGATTAAAGCTTATTGTATTGTGGTCACTACCTCCTAATGGCTCCTTTACTTCGAGGTCCCTGATCAAATCCGATTCGTTGCACAACACCAGATCCAGAATTGCCTTCTCCCTGGTAGGCTCCAGCACAAGCCGAACTAAGAATCCATCTCTGAGGCATTCCACAAACTTCCCTTCTTGGGGCCAGTACCATCCTGATTCTCCCAGTCTACCTGCATGTTGAAATCCCCCATAACAACAGTAATAATACCTTTGCGACAGGCCAATTTCAACTCCTTATTCAACTTACACCTTACATCCAGACTGCTGTTGGGGGTCTGTATATAACTCCCATTCGGGTCTTTCTACCCTGAGAATTTCTCAGCTGTATCTACACTGACTCTACATCTCCTGATTCTACGTTGCCTCTCGCAAGGGACTGGATATCATTCCTCACTAACAAGGGCCATTTCTCTGTCCTTTCGTAGCACGTATAGCCTTTAACATTCATTTCCCAAGCCCTGTCCACTTGAAGCCACTCTCAGTTATTCCCACAACATTGTACCTGCCAATTTCCAACCGAGCCTCAAACTTCTTATGCTCCTTGCAATAGCTTTAATTTGTAACTTGCCTCACCCTTCCTATCAATCCCTATTTCACTTGACCAGACTGTATGATCACTTCTTGATTTTTCTTGGTTGGTGCGGGTGTCCCAGAGGTGTTCTCTGAAACATTCCGCAAGTAACGCGACCAACCAACCCAACTGCCCCGTGGCTGAACACTTTAACTCCCCCTCCCATTCCACCAAGGACATGTAGGTCCTTGGCCTCCTCCATCACCAGACCATGGCAACACGACACCTGGAGGAAGAGCGCCTCATCTTCCGCCTAGGAACCCTTCAACCACATGGGATGAATGCAGATTTCTCCAGCTTCCACATTTCCCCTCCCCCCACCTTATCTCAGTCCCGACCCTCGCACTCAGCACCACCTTCTTGACCTGCAATCTTCTTCCCGACCTCTCCGCCCCCGACCCCCTCTCCGGCCTATCACCCTCGCCTTAACCTCCTTCCACCTATCACATTCCCAACGCCCCTCCCCCAAATCCCTCCTTCTTACCTTTTATCTAAGCCTGCTTGGCACACCTTCCTCAATGTCCATGTTCAAATTAAACAGTGAATGTGGAACACAGTCTATATTTAAATTAAACAGTGAATGTGGAACACAGTCCATGTTTAAATTTTACAGAGATAGTGGAAGACAGTCCATGTCCAAATTATGTGAATGTGGAATATGAATGTGGAATACAGTGCATGTTCAAATTAAACATGAAGTATGAAACACAATTCATGTTTAAATGTGAACATGGAACACAATCCATGTTCAAAATAAACAGTGAATGTGGAACACAGTCCATGTTCAAATTAAAAATGAATATCGAACACAGTCCCTATTTAAATTAAACAGTGAATGTGAACGCAGTCCATATGTAATTTAAACAGTGAACGTGGAACCCAATCCATGTTTAAATTGTACAGTGAACGTGGAACTCAGTTCATATTTAAATTAAACAGAGAAAGTGGAACACAGTTCATGTTCAAATTAAACAGTGAATGTGGAACCCATTCCATGTTCAAATTAAACAAGTAAATATGGAACACAGTATGGAATTAAATGAAACAGTGAATGTGGAACACAGTCCATGTTCAAATTAGACAGTGAATGTGGAACACAGTCTATAATTAAATTAAACAGTAAATGTGAAACACAGTGTAAGTTCAAATTATACACTGAATGTTGAACACAGTTCATGTTCAAATTATGTAGTGAATGTGGAACACAGTCCATATTTAAATTAAACAGTGAATGTGAAACACAAACCAGGTTTAAGGTAAACATTCCTGATTTCTATTTATATGTTTGGGTTTCTTTGGGTTGGTAATGTTATTTCCTGTGGTGAAGTCACTTTTTTTTAGATTAGATTACATTACGTTGTGGAAACAGGCCCTTCGGCCCAACAAGTCCACACCGACCCGCCGAAGCGAAACCCACCCAATATCCCTACATTTACCCCTTACCTAACACTACGGGCAATTTAGCATGGCCAATTCACCTGGCCCTGCACATCTTTGGACTGTGGGTGGAAACCGGAGCACCCGGAGGAAACCCACGCAGACACGGGGAGAACGTGCAAACTCCACACAGTCAGTCGCCTGAGGCAGGAATTGAACCTGGGTCTCTGGCGCTGTGAGGCAACAGTGCTAACCACTGTGCCACCGTGCCACTTCCTGTTCCTTTTCTCAGGTTGTGGTAAATGGAGTCTAACTCCATGTGTTTGTTGATAGAGTTCCAGTTGGAATGCCGTGCTTCTAGGAATTCTTGTGCATGTCTTTGTTTGGCTTGTCCGAGGGTGAATGTGTTGTCCCAGTCGAAGTAATGTCCTTCCTCATCCGTATGTGAAGATACTAGTGAGAGGGGGTCATGTCTTTTTGTGGCTAGTTGGTGTTCATGTATCCTGGTGGCTAGTTTCCTGCCTGTTTGTCCAATGTAGTGTTTGTTACAGTCCTTGCACCGTACTTTGAAAATGACATTAGTTTGCTTGTTGTCTGTATAGGGTCTTTCAAGTTCATTAGCTGCTGTTTTAGTGTGTTGGTGGGTTTGTGGGCTACCATGATGCCAAGGGGTCTGAGTAGTCTGGCAATCATTTCCGTGATGTCTTTGATGTAGGGGAGAGGAGCTAGGGTTTCTGGACATGTTTTGTCTGCTTGTTTTGGTTTGTTGCTCAGAAATCGGCAGACTGTGTTCATTGGGTACCCGTTCTTTTTGAATACACTGTATAGGTGATTTTCCTCTGCTCTGCGTAGTTCGTCTGTGCTGCAGCGTGTGGTGGCTCATTACAATAATGTTCTGCTGCCGCTTTGTTTCTGGGCGTTGGGATGATTGCTTCTGTAGTTCAATATTTGGTTCGTGTGTGTTGTTTTCCTGTTGATGCTGTGAACGAAACAGTGAACACAGTCGATGTTCAAATTAAACAGTGAATGTGGAACACAGTCCATATCCACATTAAACAGTGAATGTGGAACACAGTCCATCTCCACATTAAACAGTGAATGTGGAACACAGTCCATCTCCACATTAAACAGTGAATGTGGAACACAGTCCATCTCCACATTAAACAGTGAATGTGGAACACAGTCCATCTCCACATTAAACAGTGAATGTGGAACACAGTCCATCTCCACATTAAACAGTGAATGTGGAACACAGTCCATCTCCAAATTAAACAGTGAAAGCGGAACACAGTCCATCTCCAGATTAAACAGTTAATGTGGAACACAGTCCATCTCCACATTACACAGTGAATGTGGAACACAGACCAGTCAATGTTCAAATTAAACAATAAAAGTGGAACAAAATCCATGTTCAAATTGAACAGTGATTGTGGAACACAGTTCATGTTCAAATTGAACAGTGAAAATGGAAAACAGTGCATATGTAATTTAAACAGTGAATGTGGAACACAGTCCATGCTCAAATTAAAGAGTGAATGTGTAACACTGTCCATGTTCAAAATACACAGTGAATGTGGAACTCAGTCTGTGTAAAAATTGGACAGTGAATGTGGAACAGAGTCCATGTTCGAATTAAACAGTGAAAGTGGAACACTGTCCATGTTCAAATTAGAGAGTGAATGTGGAACACAGTCCATGTTAAAATTGAACAGTGAAAATGAAAAACAGTGCATATGTAATTTAAACAGTAAATGTGGAACACAGTCCATTTTCAAATTGGAGAGTGAATGTGTGTGGTGTAAAATTCCAAGCAGTGGAATGTGGTGAAACGGTTAAAAATTATGTCCCAATACATGTGTGAATCTAACCGGAATGGAGGTGTTGCTTAGTCCCGTGTGAATCTTCTTATCTGTATGTAACCAGAATGGAATGTGTTTTTTAGCCTTGCTCTGCTGTTCACATGAATGTTTATATCTGGAAGGGAGTATATCAGCTGGAAAAGTCTCCAGTTCGGTGAGTCTGCTCCGGGGTTACGTTTAACCGCCGAGCGTGGGTTGTTGGCAACCGCTCTACGAGAACTGACGGCTCCCAGTTTTTGTAACATGTAGAGTGAGTATAAGCCAGACCCGTTGTGCGACGCTGCGGGGAATAAAATGCCCATATTCTAGCAGTCTCGCCTCTTGGTCGTTTGTTCTGTGTCAGACTACTCTCCTACGAACCTGACCTTGAGAATTTTTTAAAACATTTGGCGTAGTCGGCAGGATCAATCGCAATTGAGGAGAGATTTTGATACAGAACAATGTTTTGGAAAACGACTAAGAAACCAGAAGAACAAACTGTGGAGGTCCCGACCGTCCCGGGATGGCATGGATGTGGGCATGTACGTGGCAGTTTGTTTGAGAAAGGATCCCAGTCCTGCCGAAGAACCCCTTGCCTGGGGTACAGCGGAGGATGTGGGCATGTCCAAAAGGCTGAAGCGGAGTTAACAGAATTGAATGGGATTGAACTGAACTGAACTGAGTGGAACTGAAGTGAATCAAATTGAACGGAACAAAATGGAACTGAGCTAAATTGAATTGAAATGGACGGAACTGAATTGAATTACACTGAATTGACTGAACTGAAATTAACTGAAACGAATTGAACTGAATTAAGCATAATGTAACACATGTATTGGGCCAAGCAGTGGAATGTGGTGTAAAATTCCAAGCAGTGGAATGTGGTGAAACGGTTAAAAATTATGTCCCAATACATGTGTGAATCTAACCGGAATGGAGGTGTTGCTTAGTCCCGTGTGAATCTTCTTATCTGTATGTAACCAGAATGGAATGTGTTTTTTAGCCTTGCTCTGCTGTTCACATGAATGTTTATATCTGGAAGGGAGTATATCAGCTGGAAAAGTCTCCAGTTCGGTGAGTCTGCTCCGGGGTTACGTTTAACCGCCGAGCGTGGGTTGTTGGCAACCGCTCTACGAGAACTGACGGCTCCCAGTTTTTGTAACATGTAGAGTGAGTATAAGCCAGACCCGTTGTGCGACGCTGCGGGGAATAAAATGCCCATATTCTAGCAGTCTCGCCTCTTGGTCGTTTGTTCTGTGTCAGACTACTCTCCTACGAACCTGACCTTGAGAATTTTTTAAAACAATGTGGAACACAGACCATATTCAAATTAAACAGTGAATGTGGAACACAGTCCATGTTCAAACTAAAAATTGTATGTGGAACACAGTCCATGTTCAAATCAAGCAATGAATGTGGAACACAGTCCATTTTCAAATTGGAGAGTGTATGTGGAACACAGACCGTATTCAAATTAAACAGTGAATGTGGAACACTGTCCATTTTCAAATTGATCCGTGAAAATGGAACAGAGTGCATCTGTAATTTAAAGAGTGAATTTGGAACACAGTCCATGTTCAAATTGGACAGTGAATATGGATCACAGTCCATGTTCAAATTTATCAGTGAAAATGGAACAGAGTGCATCTGTAATTTAAAGAGTGAATTTGGAACACAGTCCATGTTCAAATTGGACAGTGAACATGGAACACAGTCCATGTTCAAATTGTACAGTGAATATGGAACACAGTCCATGTTGAAATTGGACAGTGAATGTGGAACACAGTCCATGTTCAAATTAGACAGTGAATGTGGAACACAGTCCATGTTTAAATTAAACTGCGAATGTGGAGCACAGTCCATGTTCAAATCAAACAATGAATGTGGAACACAGTCCATGTTTAAATTTAACAGTGAATGTGGAACACAGTCCATGTTCCAATCAAACAGTGAATGTGGAACACAGTCCAGGTTTAAATTAAACAGTGAATGTGGAACACAGTCCATGTTCAAATTGGACAGTGAATGTGGAACACAGTCCATGTTGAAATTAAACAGTGAATGTGGAACACTGTTCATGTTCAAATTAAACAGTGAATGTGGAACTCAGTCCGTGTTAAAATTGGACAGTGAATGTGGAACACAGTCCATTTTCAAATTAAACAGTGAATGTGGAACACGGTCCATGTGTAAATTAAACAGTGTATGTGGAACACAGACCATATTCAAATTAAACAGTGAATGTGGAACACAGTCCATGTTCAAATTAAACATTGAATGTGGAACACAGTCCATGTTCAAATCAAGCAATGAATGTGGAACACAGTCCATTTTCAAATTGGTCCGTGAAAATGGAACAGAGTGCATCTGTAATTTAAAGAGTGAATTTGGAACACAGTGAATGTTCAAATTGGACAGTGAATATGGAACACAGTCCATGTTCAAATTGGACAGTGAATGTGGAACACAGTCAATGTTCAAATTGGACAGTGAATGTGGAACACAGTCCATGTTCAAATTGGACAGTGAATGTGGAACACAGTCCATTTTCAAATTAAACAGTGAATGTGGTACACAGTCCATGTTCAAATTAAACAGTGAATGTGGAACACATTCCATGTTCAAATTGGACAGTGAATGTGGAACACAGTCCATTTTCAAATTAAACAGTGAATGTGGTACACAGTCCATGTTCAAATTAAACAGTGAATGTGGAACACAGTCCGTGTTAAAATTAAACAGTGAATGTGGAACACAGTCCAAGTTCAAATTAAAGAGTGAATGTGGAAGACAGACCTTGTTCAAATTAAACAGTGAATGTGGAACACATTCCATGTTCAAATTAAACAGTGAATGTGGAACACAGTCCATGTTCAAATTGGACAGTGAATGTGGAACACAGTCCATTTTCAAATTAAACAGTGAATGTGGAACACAGTCCATGTTCAAATTAAACAGTGAATGTGGAACACAGTCCGTGTTAAAATTAAACAGTGAATGTGGAACACGGTCCATGTGTCAATTAAACAGCGTATGTGGAGCACAGACCATATTCAAATTAAACAGTGAATGTGGAACACAGTCCATGTTCAAAATAAATATTGAATGTGGAACACAGTCCGGGATTAAATTAAATAGTGAGTGTGGAACACAGTCCATGTTCAAATTAAACAGTGAATGTGGAACACGGTCCATGTTGAAATTAACGAGTGAATGTGGAACACAGTCCATTTTCAAATTAAACAGTGAATGTGGAACACTCTCCAAGTTCAAATTAAACAGTGAATGTGGAACACTATCCAAGTTCAAATTAAACAGTGAAGGTGGAACACAGACCATGTTCAAATTAGACTGTGAATTTGGAACACAGTCCATGTTCAAATTAAAAAGTGAATGTGGAACACAGTCCATGTGCAAATTGATCCGTGAAAATGGAACAGAGTGAATCTGTAATTTAAAGAGTGAATTTGGAACACAGTCCATGTTCAAATTGGACAGTGAATATGGAACACAGTCCATGTTCAAATTGGACAGTGAATGTGGAACACAGTCCATGTTCAAATGAGATAATGAATGTGGAACGCAGTCCATGTTCAATTTAGACAATGAATGTGGAACACAGTCCATGTTCAAACTAAACAGTGAATGTGGAACACAGTCCATGTTCAAATTAGACAATGAATGTGAAACACAGTCCAGGTTCAAATTGGACAGTGAATGTGGAACACAGTCCATGTTCAAATTAAACAGTGACTGTGGAACACTGTTCATGTTCAAATTAAACAGTGAATGTGGAACACAGTCCATGTTCAAATTAAACAGTGAATGTGGAACACTGTTCATGTTCAAATTAAACAGTGAATGTGGAGCTCAGTCCGTGTTAAAATTAAACAGTGAATGTGGAACACGGTCCATGTGTCAATTAAACAGCGTATGTGGAGCACAGACCATATTCAAATTAAACAGTGAATGTGGAACACAGTCCATGTTCAAACTAAAAATTGTATGTGGAACACAGTCCATGTTCAAATCAAGCAATGAATGTGGAACACAGTCCATTTTCAAATTGGAGAGTGTATGTGGAACACAGACCGTATTCAAATTAAACAGTGAATGTGGAACACTGTCCATTTTCAAATTGATCCGTGAAAATGGAACAGAGTGCATCTGTAATTTAAAGAGTGAATTTGGAACACAGTCCATGTTCAAATTGGACAGTGAATATGGATCACAGTCCATGTTCAAATTTATCAGTGAAAATGGAACAGAGTGCATCTGTAATTTAAAGAGTGAATTTGGAACACAGTCCATGTTCAAATTGGACAGTGAACATGGAACACAGTCCATGTTCAATTTGTACAGTGAATATGGAACACAGTCCATGTTGAAATTGGACAGTGAATGTGGAACACAGTCCATGTTCAAATTAGACAGTGAATGTGGAACACAGTCCATGTTTAAATTAAACTGCGAATGTGGAGCACAGTCCATGTTCAAATCAAACAATGAATGTGGAACACAGTCCATGTTTAAATTTAACAGTGAATGTGGAACACAGTCCATGTTCCAATCAAACAGTGAATGTGGAACACAGTCCAGGTTTAAATTAAACAGTGAATGTGGAACACAGTCCATGTTCAAATTGGACAGTGAATGTGGAACACAGTCCATGTTGAAATTAAACAGTGAATGTGGAACACTGTTCATGTTCAAATTAAACAGTGAATGTGGAACTCAGTCCGTGTTAAAATTGGACAGTGAATGTGGAACACAGTCCATTTTCAAATTAAACAGTGAATGTGGAACACGGTCCATGTGTAAATTAAACAGTGTATGTGGAACACAGACCATATTCAAATTAAACAGTGAATGTGGAACACAGTCAATGTTCAAATTAAACATTGAATGTGGAACACAGTCCATGTTCAAATCCAGCAATGAATGTGGAACACAGTCCATTTTCAAATTGGTCCGTGAAAATGGAACAGAGTGCATCTGTAATTTAAAGAGTGAATTTGGAACACAGTCCATGTTCAAATTAGACAGTGAATGTGGAACACAGTCAATGTTCAAATTGGACAGTGAATGTGGAACACAGTCCAAGTTCAAATTAAACAGTGAATGTGGAACACTGTCCATGTTCAAATTAAACAGTGAATGTGGAACACAGTCCATGTTCAAATTGGACAGTGAATGTGGAACACAGTCCATTTTCAAATTAAACAGTGAATGTGGTACACAGTCCAAGTTCAAATTAAAGAGTGAATGTGGAAGACAGACCTTGTTCAAATTAAACAGTGAATGTGGAACACATTCCATGTTCAAATTAAACAGTGAATGTGGAACACACTCCATGTTCAAATTGGACAGTGAATGTGGAACTCAGTCCATGTTCAAATTAAACAGTGAATGTGGAACACAGTCCATGTTCAAATTAAACAGTGAATGTGGAACACAGTCCGTGTTAAAATTAAACAGTGAATGTGGAACACGGTCCATGTGTCAATTAAACAGCGTATGTGGAGCACAGACCATATTCAAATTAAACAGTGAATGTGGAACACAGTCCATGTTCAAAATAAATATTGAATGTGGAACACAGTCCGGGATTAAATTAAATAGTGAGTGTGGAACACAGTCCATGTTCAAATTAAACAGTGAATGTGGAACACGGTCCATGTTGAAATTAACGAGTGAATGTGGAACACAGTCCATTTTCAAATTAAACAGTGAATGTGGAACACTCTCCAAGTTCAAATTAAACAGTGAATGTGGAACACTATCCAAGTTCAAATTAAACAGTGAAGGTGGAACACAGACCATGTTCAAATTAGACTGTGAATTTGGAACACAGTCCATGTTCAAATTAAAAAGTGAATGTGGAACACAGTCCATGTGCAAATTGATCCGTGAAAATGGAACAGAGTGAATCTGTAATTTAAAGAGTGAATTTGGAACACAGTCCATGTTCAAATTGGACAGTGAATATGGAACACAGTCCATGTTCAAATTGGACAGTGAATGTGGAACACAGTCCATGTTCAAATGAGATAATGAATGTGGAACACAGTCCATGTTCAATTTAGACAATGAATGTGGAACACAGTCCATGTTCAAACGAAACAGTGAATGTGGAACACAGTCCATGTTCAAATTAGACAATGAACGTGAAACACAGTCCAGGTTCAAATTAGACTGTGAATGTGGAACACAGTCCATGTTCAAATTAAACAGTGAATGTGGAACACAGTCCATGTTCAAATTAGACAATGAATGTGAAACACAGTCCAGGTTCAAACGAAACAGTGAATGTGGAACACAGTCCATGTTCAAATTAGACAATGAATGTGAAACACAGTCCAGGTTCAAATTAGACTGTGAATGTGGAACACAGTCCATGTTCAAATTAAACAGTGAATGTGGAACACAGTCCATGTTCAAATTAAACAGTGAATGTGGAACACAGTCCATGTTCAAATTGGACAGTGAATGTGGAACACAGTCCATTTTCAAATTAAACAGTGAATGTGGTACACAGTCCAAGTTCAAATGAAAGAGTGAATGTGGAAGACAGACCTTGTTCAAATTAAACAGTGAATGTGGAACACATTCCATGTTCAAATTAAACAGTGAATGTGGAACACTGTTCATGTTCAAAATAAACAGTGAATGTGGAACACAGTCCATGTTCAAATTAAACAGTGAATGTGGAGCTCAGTCCGTGTTAAAATTAAACAGTGAATGTGGAACACGGTCCATGTGTCAATTAAACAGCGTATGTGGAGCACAGACCATATTCAAATTAAACAGTGAATGTGGAACACAGTCCATGTTCAAAATAAATATTGAATGTGGAACACAGTCCATGTTCAAATCAAGCATTGAATGTGGAACACAGTCCGGGATTAAATTAAATAGTGAGTGTGGAACACAGTCCATGTTCAAATTAAACAGTGAATGTGGAACACGGTCCATGTTGAAATTAACGAGTGAATGTGGAACACAGTCCATTTTCAAATTATACAGTGAATGTGGAACACTATCCAAATTCAAATTAAACAGTGAATGTGGAACACTATCCAAGTTCAAATTAAACAGTGAATGTGGAACACAGACCATGTTCAAATTAGACTGTGAATTTGGAACACAGTCCATGTTCAAATTAAAAAGTGAATGTGGAACACAGTCCATGTGCAAATTGATCCGTGAAAATGGAACAGAGTGAATCTGTAATTTAAAGAGTGAATTTGGAACACAGTCCATGTTCAAATTGGACAGTGAATATGGAACACAGTCCATGTTCAAATTGGACAGTGAATGTGGAACACAGTCAATGTTCAAATTGGACAGTGAATGTGGAACACAGTCCATGTTCAAATGAGATAATGAATGTGGAACACAGTCCATGTTCAATTTAGACAATGAATGTGGAACACAGTCCATGTTCAAACTAAACAGTGAATGTGGAACACAGTCCATGTTCAAATTAGACAATGAATGTGAAACACAGTCCAGGTTCAAATTAGACTGTGAATGTGGAACACAGTCCATGTTCAAATTAAAAAGTGAATGTGGAACACAGTCCATGTTCAAATTGGACAGTGAATATGGAACACAGTCCATGTTCAAATTAAACAGTGAATGTGGAACACTATCCAATGTTCAAATTAGACAGTGAATGTGGAACACAGTCCATGTTTAAATTAAACAGCGAATGTGGAGCACAATCCATGTTCAAATCAAGCAATGAATGTGGAACACAGTCCATGTTTAAATTTAACAATGAATGTGGAACACAGTCCATGTTCCAATCAAACAGTGAATGTGGAACACAGTCCAGGTTTAAATTAAACAGTGAATGTGGTACACGGTCCACGTTCAAATTAAAGAGTGAATGTGGAAGTCAGTTCATGGTCAAATCAAACAGTGAATGTGGAACACATTCCATGTTCAAATTAGACAGTGAATGTGGAACACAGTCCATGTTCAAATTAAACAGTGAATGTGGAACACAGTCCATGTTCAAAATAAATATTGAATGTGGAACACAGTCCATGTTCAAATCAAGCATTGAATGTGGAACACAGTCCGGGATGAAATTAAATAGTGAGTGTGGAACACAGTCCATGTTCAACTTAAACAGTGAATGTGGAACACGGTCCATGTTGAAATTAAACTGTGAATGTGGAGCACAGTCAATGTTCAAATCAAACAATGAATGTGGAACACAGTCCATGTTTAAATTTAACATTGAATGTGGAACACAGTCCAGGTTTAAATTAAACAGTGAATGTGGAACACAGTCCATGTTCAAATTGATCCGTGAAAATGGAACAGAGTGAATCTGTAATTTAAAGAGTGAATGTGGAACACAGTCCATGTTCAAATTGGACAGTGAATGTGGAACACAGTCAATGTTCTAATTGGACAGTGAATGTGGAACACTGTCCATGTTCAAATTAAACAGTGAAGGTGGAACACAGTCCATGTTCAAATTAGACAGTGAATGTGGAATACAGTCCATGTTCAAATTAGACAGTGAATATGGAACACAGTCCATGTTCAAATCAGACAATGAATGTGGAACACAGTCCATGTTCAAATTAGACAATGAATGTGGAACGTTGAAACTTTATTGCTGGAACAGCACAGCAGGTCAGGCAGCATCCAGGGAACAGGAGATTCGACGTTTCGGGCACAGGCCCTTCCTCAGGAATGAGCAGAGAGTGTTCACTGAACACTCTCTGCTCATTCCTGAGGAAGGGCCTGTGCCCGAAACGTCGAATCTCCTGTTCCCTGGATGCTGCCTGACCTGCTGTGCTGTTCCAGCAATAAAGTTTCAACTTTGATCTCCAGCATCTGCAGACCTCACTTTCTCCTCAATGAATGTGGAACACAGTCCATATTCAAACTAAACAGTGAATGTGGAACACAGTCCATGTTCAAATTAGACAATGAATGTGGAACACAGTCCAGGTTCAAATTAGACAGTGAATGTGGAACACAGTCCATGTTCAAATTAAAAAGTGAATTTGGAACACAGTCCATGTTCAAATTGGACAGTGAATATGGAACACAGTCCATGTTCAAATTAGACAGCGAATGTGGAATACTATCCAATGTTCAAATTAGACCGTGAATGTGGAACACAGTCCATGTTTAAATTAAACAGCGAATGTGGAGCACAGTCCATGTTCAAATCAAGCAATGAATGTGGAACACAGTCCATGCTTAAATTTAACAATGAATGTGGAACACAGTCCATGTTCCAATCAAACAGTGAATGTGGAACACAGTCCAGGTTTAAATTAAACAGTGAATGTGGTACACGGTCCACGTTCAAATTAAAGAGTGAATGTGGAAGACAGTTCATGTTCAAATCAAACAGTGAATGTGGAACACAGTCCATGTTTAAATTAAACTGTGAATGTGGAACTTTATCCATGTTCAAATTAAACAGTGAATGTGGAACTCAGTCCATGTTCAAATTAAACATTGAAAGTGGAACACAGTCCATGTTCAAATTATACAGTGAATGTGGAACATTATCCATGATCAAATTAAACAGTGAATGTGGAACACAGTCCAATTTCAATTAAACAGTGAATGTGGTACAGAGTACATGTTGAAATTAAACAATGAATGTGGAACACAGTCCATGTTTAAATTTAACATTGAATGTGGAACACAGTCCAGGTTTAAATTTAACATTGAACGTGGAACACAGTCCATGTTGAAATTAAACAGTGAATGTGGAACACAGTCCAAGTTGAAATTAAACAGTGAATGTGGAACACTGTTCATGTTCAAATTAAACAGTGAATGTGGAACACAGTCCATGTGCAAATTAAACAGTGTATGTGGAACACAGACCATGTTTATATTAAACAGCGAATGTGGAACACAGTCCATGTTGAAATTAAACAGTGAAAGTGGAACACAGTCCATGTTCAAATCAAGCAATGAATGTGGAACACAGTCCATGTTCAAATTAAACAGTGAATGTGGAACACAGTCCATTTTCAAATTGCTCCGTGAAAATGGAACAGAGTGCATCTGTAATTTAAAGAGTGAATTTGGAACACAGTCCATGTTCAAATTGGACAGTGAATGTGGAACACATTCCATGTTCAAATTGGACAGTGAATGTGGAACACAGTCAATGTTCAAATTGGACAGTAAATGTGGAACACTGTTCATGTTCAAATTAAACAGTGAATGTGGAACACAGTCCATGTTCAAATTAAACAGTGAATGTGGAACACTGTTCATGTTCAAATTAAACAGTGAATGTGGAACACAGTCCATGTTCAAATTAAACAGTGAATGTGGAACACTGTTCATGTTCAAATTGGAAAGTGAATGTGGAACACAGTCCATGTTCAAATTGGACAGTGAATGTGGAACACAGTCCATTTTCAAATTAAACAGTGAATGTGGTACACGGTCCACGTTCAAATTAAAGAGTGAATGTGGAAGACAGACCTTGTTCAAATTAAACAGTGAATGTGGAACACAGTCCATGTTCAAATTAAACAGTGAATGTGGAACACTGTTCATGTTCAAATTAAACAGTGAATGTGGAACTCAGTCCGTGTTAAAATTGGACAGTGAATGTGGAACACAGTCCATTTTCAAATTAAACAGTGAATGTGGTTCACGGTCCATGTGTAAATTAAACAGCGTATGTGGAGCACAGACCATATTCAAATTAAACAGTGAATGTGGAACACTGTCCATGTTCAAAATAAATATTGAATGTGGGACACAGTCCGGGATTAAATTAAATAGTGAATGTGGAACACAGTCCAGGTTTAAATTAAACAGTGAATGTGGTACACGGTCCACGTTTGAATTAAAGAGTGAATGTGGAAGACAGTTCATGTTCAAATCAAACAGTGAATGTGGAACACATTCCATGTTCAAATTAGACAGTGAATGTGGAACACAGTCCATGTTCAAATTAAACAGTGAATGTGGAACACAGTCCAAGTTCAAAATAAATATTGAATGTGGAACACAGTCCATGTTCAAACAAGCATTGAATGTGGAACACAGTCCGGGATTAAATTAAATAGTGAGTGTGGAACACAGTCCATGTTCAAATTAAATAGTGAATGTGGAACACGGTCCATGTTGAAATTAACGAGTGAATGTGGAACACAGTCCATTTTCAAATTAAACAGTGAATGTGGAACACTATCCAAGTTCAAATTAAACAGTGAATGTGGAACACTATCCAAGTTCAAATTAAACAGTGAATGTGGAACACTATCCAAGTTCAAATTAAACAGTGAAGGTGGAACACAGACCATGTTCAAATTAGACTGTGAATGTGGAACACAGTCCATGTTCAAATTAAAAAGTGAATGTGGATCACAGTCCATGTGCAAATTGATCCGTGAAAATGGAACAGAGTGAATCTGTAATTTAAAGAGTGAATTTGGAACACAGTCCATGTTCAAATTGGACAGTGAATATGGAACACAGTCCATGTTCAAATTGGACAGTGAATATGGAACACAGTCCATGTTCAAATTGGACAGTGAATGTGGAACACAGTCCATGTTCAAATTAGATAATGAATGTGGAACACAGTCCATGTTCAATTTAGACAATGAATATGGAACACATTCCATGTTCAAATTAGACAGTGAATGTGGAACACAGTCCATGTTCAAACTAAACAGTGAATGTGGAACACAGTCCATGTTAAAATTAGACAATGAATGTGGAAGACAGTCCAGGTTCAAATTATACAGTGAATGTGGAACACAGTCCATGTTCAAATTAAAAAGTGAATGTGGAACACAGTCCATGTTCAAATTGGACAGTGAATATGGAACACAGTCCATGTTCAAATTAGACAGTGAATGTGGAACACTATCCAATGTTCAAATTAGACAGTGAATGTGGAACACAGTCCATGTTTAAATTAAAAAGCGAATGTGGAGCACAGTCCATGTTCAAATCAAGCAATGAATGTGGAACACAGTCCATGTTTAAATTTAACAATGAATGTGGAACACAGTCCATGTTCCAATCAAACAGTGAATGTGGAACACAGTCCAGGTTTAAATTAAACAGTGAATGTGGTACACGGTCCACGTTTGAATTAAAGAGTGAATGTGGAAGACAGTTCATGTTCAAATCAAACAGTGAATGTGGAACACATTCCATGTTCAAATTAGACAGTGAATGTGGAACACAGTCCATGTTCAAATTAAACAGTGAATGTGGAACACAGTCCAAGTTCAAAATAAATATTGAATGTGGAACACAGTCCATGTTCAAACAAGCATTGAATGTGGAACACAGTCCGGGATTAAATTAAATAGTGAGTGTGGAACACAGTCCATGTTCAAATTAAACAGTGAATGTGGAACACGGTCCATGTTGAAATTAACGAGTGAATGTGGAACACAGACCATTTTCAAATTAAACAGTGAATGTGGAACACTATCCCAGTTCAAATTAAACAGTGAATGTGGAACACTATCCAAGTTCAAATTAAACAGTGAAGGTGGAACACAGACCATGTTCAAATTAGACTGTGAATGTGGAACACAGTCCATGTTCAAATTAAAAAGTGAATGTGGATCACAGTCCATGTGCAAATTGATCCGTGAAAATGGAACAGAGTGAATCTGTAATTTAAAGAGTGAATTTGGAACACAGTCCATGTTCAAATTGGACAGTGAATATGGAACACAGTCCATGTTCAAATTGGACAGTGAATATGGAACACAGTCCATGTTCAAATTGGACAGTGAATGTGGAACACAGTCCATGTTCAAATTAGATAATGAATGTGGAACACAGTCCATGTTCAATTTAGACAATGAATGTGGAACACAGTCCATGTTCAAACTAAACAGTGAATGTGGAACACAGTCCATGTTAAAATTAGACAATGAATGTGGAAGACAGTCCAGGTTCAAATTATACAGTGAATGTGGAACACAGTCCATGTTCAAATTAAAAAGTGAATGTGGAACACAGTCCATGTTCAAATTGGACAGTGAATATGGAACACAGTCCATGTTCAAATTAGACAGTGAATGTGGAACACTATCCAATGTTCAAATTAGACAGTGAATGTGGAACACAGTCCATGTTTAAATTAAACAGCGAATGTGGAGCACAGTCCATGTTCAAATCAAGCAATGAATGTGGAACACAGTCCATGTTTAAATTTAACAATGAATGTGGAACACAGTCCATGTTCCAATCAAACAGTGAATGCGAAACACAGTTCATGTTCAAATCAAACAGTGAATGTGGAACACATTCCATGTTCAAATTAGACAGTGAATGTGGAACACTATCCAATGTTCAAATTAGACAGTGAATGTGGAACACAGTCCATGTTTAAATTAAACAGCGAATGTGGAGCACAGTCCATGTTCAAATCAAGCAATGAATGTGGAACACAGTCCATGTTTAAATTTAACAATGAATGTGGAACACAGTCCATGTTCCAATCAAACAGTGAATGTGAAACACAGTTCATGTTCAAATCAAACAGTGAATGTGGAACACATTCCATGTTCAAATTAGACAGTGAATGTGGAACACAGTCCATGTTCAAATTAAACAGTGAATGTGGAACACAGTCCAAGTTCAAAATAAAAATTGAATGTGGAACACAGTCCATGTTCAAACAAGCATTGAATGTGGAACACAGTCCGGGATTAAATTAAATAGTGAGTGTGGAACACAGTCCATGTTCAAATTAAACAGTGAATGTGGAACACGGTCCATGTTGAAATTAACGAGTGAATGTGGAACACAGTCCATTTTCAAATTAAACAGTGAATGTGGAACACGATCCAAGTTCAAATTAAACAGTGAATGTGGAACACTATCCAAGTTCAAATTAAACAGTGAATGTGGAACACTATCCAAGTTCAAATTAAACAGTGAAGGTGGAACACAGACCATGTTCGAATTAGACTGTGAATGTGGAACACAGTCCATGTTCAAATTAAAAAGTGAATGTGGAACACAGTCCATGTTCAAACTAAACAGTGAATGTGGAACACAGTCCATGTTAAAATTAGACAATGAATGTGGAAGACAGTCCAGGTTCAAATTATACAGTGAATGTGGAACACAGTCCATGTTCAAATTAAAAAGTGAATGTGGAACACAGTCCATGTTCAAATTGGACAGTGAATATGGAACACAGTCCATGTTCAAATTAGACAGTGAATGTGGAACACTATCCAATGTTCAAATTAGACAGTGAATGTGGAACACAGTCCATGTTTAAATTAAACAGCGAATGTGGAGCACAGTCCATGTTCAAATCAAGCAATGAATGTGGAACACAGTCCATGTTTAAATTTAACAATGAATGTGGAACACAGTCCATGTTCCAATCAAACAGTGAATGTGAAACACAGTTCATGTTCAAATCAAACAGTGAATGTGGAACACATTCCATGTTCAAATTAGACAGTGAATGTGGAACACTATCCAATGTTCAAATTAGACAGTGAATGTGGAACACAGTCCATGTTTAAATTAAACAGCGAATGTGGAGCACAGTCCATGTTCAAATCAAGCAATGAATGTGGAACACAGTCCATGTTTAAATTTAACAATGAATGTGGAACACAGTCCATGTTCCAATCAAACAGTGAATGTGAAACACAGTTCATGTTCAAATCAAACAGTGAATGTGGAACACATTCCATGTTCAAATTAGACAGTGAATGTGGAACACAGTCCATGTTCAAATTAAACAGTGAATGTGGAACACAGTCCAAGTTCAAAATAAATATTGAATGTGGAACACAGTCCATGTTCAAACAAGCATTGAATGTGGAACACAGTCCGGGATTAAATTAAATAGTGAGTGTGGAACACAGTCCATGTTCAAATTAAACAGTGAATGTGGAACACGGTCCATGTTGAAATTAACGAGTGAATGTGGAACACAGTCCATTTTCAAATTAAACAGTGAATGTGGAACACGATCCAAGTTCAAATTAAACAGTGAATGTGGAACACTATCCAAGTTCAAATTAAACAGTGAATGTGGAACACTATCCAAGTTCAAATTAAACAGTGAAGGTGGAACACAGACCATGTTCGAATTAGACTGTGAATGTGGAACACAGTCCATGTTCAAATTAAAAAGTGAATGTGGAACACAGTCCATGTTCAAATTGATCCGTGAAAATGGTACAGAGTGAATCTGTAATTTAAAGAGTGAATTTGGAACACAGTCCATGTTCAAATTGGACAGTGAATATGGAACACAGTCCATGTTCAAATTGGACAGTGAATGTGGAACACAGTCAATGTTCTAATTGGACAGTGAATGTGGAACACAGTCCGTGTTCAAATCAGACAATGAATGTGGAACACAGTCCATGTTCAAATTAGACAATGAATGTGGAACACAGTCCATATTCAAACTAAACAGTGAATGTGGAACACAGTCCATGTTCAAATTAGACAATGAATGTGGAACACAGTCCAGGTTCAAATTAGACAGTGAATGTAGAACACAGTCCATGTTCAAATTAAAAAGTGAATTTGGAACACAGTCCATGTTCAAATTGGACAGTGAATATGGAACACAGTCCATGTTCAAATTAGACAGCGAATGTGGAACACTATCCAATGTTCAAATTAGACAGTGAATGTGGAACACAGTCCATGTTTAAATTAAACAGCGAATGTGGAGCACAGTCCATGTTCAAATCAAGCAATGAATGTGGAACACAGTCCATGCTTAAATTTAACAATGAATGTGGAAGACAGTTCATGTTCAAATCAAACAGTGAATGTGGAACACAGTCCATGTTCAAATTAGACAGTGAATGTGGAACACAGTCCATTTTCCAATCAAACAGTGAATGTGGAACACAGTCCAGGTTTAAATGAAACAGTGAATGTGGAACACAGTCCATGTTCAAATTGGACAGTGAATGTGGAACACAGTCCATGTTGAAATTAAATAGTGAATGTGGAACACTGTTCATGTTCAAATTAAACAGTGAATGTGGAACACAGTCCGTGTTAAAATTGGACAGTGAATGTGGAACACAGTCCATTTTCAAATTTATCAGTGAATGTGGAACACGGTCCATGTGCAAATTAAACAGTGTATGTGGAACACAGACCATGTTTAATTTAGACAGTGAGTGTGGAACACAGACAATGTTCAAATTGGACAGTGAATGTGGAACACAGTCCATGTTCAAATTAGACAATGAATGTGGAACACAGTCCATGTTCAAATTAAACAGTAAATGTGGAACACTGTCCATTTTCAAATTGGTGAGTGAAAATGGAACAGAGTGCATCTGTAATTTAAGGAGTGAATTTGGAACACAGTCCATGTTCAAATTGGACAGTGAATATGGAACACAGTCCATGTTCAAATTGGACAGTGAATGTGGAACACAGTCCATGTTCAAATTGGACAGTGAATGTGGAACACAGTCCATGTTCAAATTAAACAGTGACTGTGGAACACTGTTCATGTTCAAATTAAACAGTGAATGTGGAACTCAGTCCGTGTTAAAATTGGACAGTGAATGTGGAACACAGTCCATTTTCAAATTAAACAGTGAATGTGGAACACAGTCCATGTTCCAATCAAACAGTGAATGTAGAACGCAGTCCAGGTTTAAATTAAACAGTGAATGTGGTACACGGTCCACGTTCAAATTAAAGAGTGAATGTGGAAGACAGACCTTGTTCAAATTAAACAGTGTATGTGGAACACAGTCCATGTTCAAATTAAAGAGTGAATGTGGAACACAGACCATGTTCCAATCAAACAGTGAATGTGGAACGCAGTCCATGTTCAAATTGGACAGTGAATGTGGAACACAGTCCATGTTTAAATTAAACTGCGAATGTGGAGCACAGTCCATGTTCAAATCAAACAATGAATGTGGAACACTGTCCATGTTTAAATTTAACAGTGAATGTGGAACACAGTCCATGTTCCAATCAAACAGTGAATGTGGAACACAGTCCAGGTTTAAATTAAACAGTGAATGTGGAACACAGTCCATGTTCAAATTGGACAGTGAATGTGGAACACAGTCCATGTTGAAATTAAACAGTGAATGTGGAACACTGTTCATGTTCAAATTAAGCAGTGAATGTGGAACACAGTCTGTGTAAAATTGGACAGTGAATGTGGTACACAGTCCATTTACAAATTTATCAGTGAATGTGGAACATGGTCCATGTGCAAATTGAACAGTGTATGTGGAACACAGACCATATTCAAATTAAACAGTGAATGTGGAAGACAGTCCATGTTCTAACTAAAAATTCAATGTGGAACACAGACCATGTTCAAATCAAGCAATGAATGTGGAACACAGTCCAGGATTAAATTAAACAATGAGTGTGGAACACTGTCCATGTTAAAATAGAATAGTGAAAATGGAAAACATTGCATATGTAATTTAAACAGTGAATGTGGAACACAGTCCATGTTCAAATTGGACAGTGAATGTGGAACACAGTCCATGTTCAAATTAAACAGTGAATGTGGAACACTGTCCGTGTTCAAATTCAACAGTGAATGTGGAACACAGTCCATGTTCAAATTAAACAGTGAATGTGGTACACAGTCCATGTTCCAATCAAACAGTGAATGTAGAACACAGTCCAGGTTTAAATTAAACAGTGAATGTGGTACACGGTCCACGTTCAAATTAAAGAGTGAATGTGGAAGACAGACCTTGTTCAAATTAAACAGTGAATGTGGAACACAGTCCATGTTCAAATTAAACAGTGAATGTGGAACACTGTTCATGTTCAAATTAAACAGTGAATGTGGAACTCAGTCCGTGTTAAAATTGGACAGTGAATGTGGAACACAGTCCATTTTCAAATTAAACAGTGAATGTGGTTAAATTAAACAGCGTATGTGGAGCACAGACCATATTCAAATTAAACAGTGAATGTGGAACACTGTCCATGTTCAAAATAAATATTGAATGTGGGACACAGTCCGGGATTAAATTAAATAGTGAATGTGGAACACAGTCCAGGTTTAAATTAAACAGTGAATGTGGTACACTGTCCACGTTTGAATTAAAGAGTGAATGTGGAAGACAGTTCATGTTCAAATTAAACAGTGAATGTGGAACACAGTCCATGTTCAAATTAGACAGTGAATGTGGAACACAGTCCATGTTCAAATTAAACAGTGAATGTGGAACACAGTCCAAGTTCAAAATAAATATTGAATGTGGAACACAGTCCATGTTCAAACAAGCATTGAATGTGGAACACAGTCCGGGATTAAATTAAATAGTGAGTGTGGAACACAGTCCATGTTCAAATTAAATAGTGAATGTGGAACACGGTCCATGTTGAAATTAACGAGTGAATGTGGAACACAGTCCATTTTCAAATTAAACAGTGAATGTGGAACACTATCCAAGTTCAAATTAAACAGTGAATGTGGAACACTATCCAAGTTCAAATTAAACAGTGAATGTGGAACACTATCCAAGTTCAAATTAAACAGTGAAGGTGGAACACAGACCATGTTCAAATTAGACTGTGAATGTGGAACACAGTCCATGTTCAAATTAAAAAGTGAATGTGGATCACAGTCCATGTGCAAATTGATCCGTGAAAATGGAACAGAGTGAATCTGTAATTTAAAGAGTGAATTTGGAACACAGTCCATGTTCAAATTGGACAGTGAATATGGAACACAGTCCATGTTCAAATTGGACAGTGAATATGGAACACAGTCCATGTTCAAATTGGACAGTGAATGTGGAACACAGTCCATGTTCAAATTAGATAATGAATGTGGAACACAGTCCATGTTCAATTTAGACAATGAATGTGGAACACAGTCCATGTTCAAACTAAACAGTGAATGTGGAACACAGTCCATGTTAAAATTAGACAATGAATGTGGAAGACAGTCCAGGTTCAAATTATACAGTGAATGTGGAACACAGTCCATGTTCAAATTGGACAGTGAATGTGGAACACTATCCAATGTTCAAATTAGACAGTGAATGTGGAACACAGTCCATGTTTAAATTAAAAAGCGAATGTGGAGCACAGTCCATGTTCAAATCAAGCAATGAATGTGGAACACAGTCCATGTTTAAATTTAACAATGAATGTGGAACACAGTCCATGTTCCAATCAAACAGTGAATGTGGAACACAGTCCAGGTTTAAATTAAACAGTGAATGTGGTACACGGTCCACGTTTGAATTAAAGAGTGAATGTGGAAGACAGTTCATGTTCAAATCAAACAGTGAATGTGGAACACTATCCAAGTTCAAATTAAACAGTGAATGTGGAACACTATCCAAGTTCAAATTAAACAGTGAAGGTGGAACACAGACCATGTTCGAATTAGACTGTGAATGTGGAACACAGTCCATGTTCAAATTAAAAAGTGAATGTGGAACACAGTCCATGTTCAAATTGATCCGTGAAAATGGTACAGAGTGAATCTGTAATTTAAAGAGTGAATTTGGAACACAGTCCATGTTCAAATTGGACAGTGAATATGGAACACAGTCCATGTTCAAATTGGACAGTGAATATGGAACACAGTCAATGTTCTAATTGGACAGTGAATGTGGAACACAGTCCGTGTTCAAATCAGACAATGAATGTGGAACACAGTCCATGTTCAAATTAGACAATGAATGTGGAACACAGTCCATATTCAAACTAAACAGTGAATGTGGAACACAGTCCATGTTCAAATTAGACAATGAATGTGGAACACAGTCCAGGTTCAAATTAGACAGTGAATGTAGAACACAGTCCATGTTCAAATTAAAAAGTGAATTTGGAACACAGTCCATGTTCAAATTGGACAGTGAATATGGAACACAGTCCATGTTCAAATTAGACAGCGAATGTGGAACACTATCCAATGTTCAAATTAGACAGTGAATGTGGAACACAGTCCATGTTTAAATTAAACAGCGAATGTGGAGCACAGTCCATGTTCAAATCAAGCAATGAATGTGGAACACAGTCCATGCTTAAATTTAACAATGAATGTGGAACACAGTCCATGTTCCAATCAAACAGTGAATGTGGAACACAGTCCAGGTTTAAATTAAACAGTGAATGTGATACACGGTCCACGTTCAAATTAAAGAGTGAATGTGGAAGACAGTTCATGTTCAAATCAAACAGTGAATGTGGAACACAGTCCATGTTCAAATTAGACAGTGAATGTGGAACACAGTCCATTTTCCAATCAAACAGTGAATGTGGAACACAGTCCAGGTTTAAATGAAACAGTGAATGTGGAACACAGTCCATGTTCAAATTGGACAGTGAATGTGGAACACAGTCCATGTTGAAATTAAATAGTGAATGTGGAACACTGTTCATGTTCAAATTAAACAGTGAATGTGGAACACAGTCCGTGTTAAAATTGGACAGTGAATGTGGAACACAGTCCATTTTCAAATTTATCAGTGAATGTGGAACACGGTCCATGTGCAAATTAAACAGTGTATGTGGAACACAGACCATGTTTAATTTAGACAGTGAGTGTGGAACACAGACAATGTTCAAATTGGACAGTGAATGTGGAACACAGTCCATGTTCAAATTAGACAATGAATGTGGAACACAGTCCATGTTCAAATTAAACAGTAAATGTGGAACACTGTCCATTTTCAAATTGGTGAGTGAAAATGGAACAGAGTGCATCTGTAATTTAAGGAGTGAATTTGGAACACAGTCCATGTTCAAATTGGACAGTGAATATGGAACACAGTCCATGTTCAAATTGGACAGTGAATGTGGAACACAGTCCATGTTCAAATTGGACAGTGAATGTGGAACACAGTCCATGTTCAAATTAAACAGTGACTGTGGAACACTGTTCATGTTCAAATTAAACAGTGAATGTGGAACTCAGTCCGTGTTAAAATTGGACAGTGAATGTGGAACACAGTCCATGTTCAAATTAAACAGTGAATGTGGAACACTGTCCGTGTTCAAATTCAACAGTGAATGTGGAACACAGTCCAGGTTTAAATTAAACAGTGAATGTGGTACACGGTCCACGTTCAAATTAAAGAGTGAATGTCGAAGACAGACCTTGTTCAAATTAAACAGTGAATGTGGAACACAGTCCATGTTCAAATTAAACAGTGAATGTGGAACACTGTTCATGTTCAAATTAAACAGTGAATGTGGAACTCAGTCCGTGTTAAAATTGGACAGTGAATGTGGAACACAGTCCATTTTCAAATTAAACAGTGAATGTGGTTCACGGTCCATGTGTAAATTAAACAGCGTATGTGGAGCACAGACCATATTCAAATTAAACAGTGAATGTGGAACACTGTCCATGTTCAAAATAAATATTGAATGTGGGACACAGTCCGGGATTAAATTAAATAGTGAATGTGGAACACAGTCCAGGTTTAAATTAAACAGTGAATGTGGTACACTGTCCACGTTTGAATTAAAGAGTGAATGTGGAAGACAGTTCATGTTCA
This sequence comes from Chiloscyllium plagiosum, assembly GCF_037043375.1. Classification (NCBI taxonomy): domain Eukaryota; kingdom Metazoa; phylum Chordata; class Chondrichthyes; order Orectolobiformes; family Hemiscylliidae; genus Chiloscyllium; species Chiloscyllium plagiosum. The sequence continues at coordinate 4,669,247 of NW_028270162.1, read as the reverse complement.
AATCAAACAGTGAATGTGGAACACAGTCCATGTTCAAATTAGACAGTGAATGTGGAACACAGTCCATGTTCAAATTAAACAGTGAATGTGGAACACAGTCCAAGTTCAAAATAAATATTGAATGTGGAACACAGTCCATGTTCAAACAAGCATTGAATGTGGAACACAGTCCGGGATTAAATTAAATAGTGAGTGTGGAACACAGTCCATGTTCAAATTAAATAGTGAATGTGGAACACGGTCCATGTTGAAATTAACGAGTGAATGTGGAACACAGTCCATTTTCAAATTAAACAGTGAATGTGGAACACTATCCAAGTTCAAATTAAACAGTGAATGTGGAACACTATCCAAGTTCAAATTAAACAGTGAATGTGGAACACTATCCAAGTTCAAATTAAACAGTGAAGGTGGAACACAGACCATGTTCAAATTAGACTGTGAATGTGGAACACAGTCCATGTTCAAATTAAAAAGTGAATGTGGATCACAGTCCATGTGCAAATTGATCCGTGAAAATGGAACAGAGTGAATCTGTAATTTAAAGAGTGAATTTGGAACACAGTCCATGTTCAAATTGGACAGTGAATATGGAACACAGTCCATGTTCAAATTGGACAGTGAATATGGAACACAGTCCATGTTCAAATTGGACAGTGAATGTGGAACACAGTCCATGTTCAAATTAGATAATGAATGTGGAACACAGTCCATGTTCAATTTAGACAATGAATGTGGAACACAGTCCATGTTCAAACTAAACAGTGAATGTGGAACACAGTCCATGTTAAAATTAGACAATGAATGTGGAAGACAGTCCAGGTTCAAATTATACAGTGAATGTGGAACACAGTCCATGTTCAAATTGGACAGTGAATGTGGAACACTATCCAATGTTCAAATTAGACAGTGAATGTGGAACACAGTCCATGTTTAAATTAAAAAGCGAATGTGGAGCACAGTCCATGTTCAAATCAAGCAATGAATGTGGAACACAGTCCATGTTTAAATTTAACAATGAATGTGGAACACAGTCCATGTTCCAATCAAACAGTGAATGTGGAACACAGTCCAGGTTTAAATTAAACAGTGAATGTGGTACACGGTCCACGTTTGAATTAAAGAGTGAATGTGGAAGACAGTTCATGTTCAAATCAAACAGTGAATGTGGAACACTATCCAAGTTCAAATTAAACAGTGAATGTGGAACACTATCCAAGTTCAAATTAAACAGTGAAGGTGGAACACAGACCATGTTCGAATTAGACTGTGAATGTGGAACACAGTCCATGTTCAAATTAAAAAGTGAATGTGGAACACAGTCCATGTTCAAATTGATCCGTGAAAATGGTACAGAGTGAATCTGTAATTTAAAGAGTGAATTTGGAACACAGTCCATGTTCAAATTGGACAGTGAATATGGAACACAGTCAATGTTCTAATTGGACAGTGAATGTGGAACACAGTCCGTGTTCAAATCAGACAATGAATGTGGAACACAGTCCATGTTCAAATTAGACAATGAATGTGGAACACAGTCCATATTCAAACTAAACAGTGAATGTGGAACACAGTCCATGTTCAAATTAGACAATGAATGTGGAACACAGTCCAGGTTCAAATTAGACAGTGAATGTAGAACACAGTCCATGTTCAAATTAAAAAGTGAATTTGGAACACAGTCCATGTTCAAATTGGACAGTGAATATGGAACACAGTCCATGTTCAAATTAGACAGCGAATGTGGAACACTATCCAATGTTCAAATTAGACAGTGAATGTGGAACACAGTCCATGTTTAAATTAAACAGCGAATGTGGAGCACAGTCCATGTTCAAATCAAGCAATGAATGTGGAACACAGTCCATGCTTAAATTTAACAATGAATGTGGAACACAGTCCATGTTCCAATCAAACAGTGAATGTGGAACACAGTCCAGGTTTAAATTAAACAGTGAATGTGATACACGGTCCACGTTCAAATTAAAGAGTGAATGTGGAAGACAGTTCATGTTCAAATCAAACAGTGAATGTGGAACACAGTCCATGTTCAAATTAGACAGTGAATGTGGAACACAGTCCATTTTCCAATCAAACAGTGAATGTGGAACACAGTCCAGGTTTAAATGAAACAGTGAATGTGGAACACAGTCCATGTTCAAATTGGACAGTGAATGTGGAACACAGTCCATGTTGAAATTAAATAGTGAATGTGGAACACTGTTCATGTTCAAATTAAACAGTGAATGTGGAACACAGTCCGTGTTAAAATTGGACAGTGAATGTGGAACACAGTCCATTTTCAAATTTATCAGTGAATGTGGAACACGGTCCATGTGCAAATTAAACAGTGTATGTGGAACACAGACCATGTTTAATTTAGACAGTGAGTGTGGAACACAGACAATGTTCAAATTGGACAGTGAATGTGGAACACAGTCCATGTTCAAATTAGACAATGAATGTGGAACACAGTCCATGTTCAAATTAAACAGTAAATGTGGAACACTGTCCATTTTCAAATTGGTGAGTGAAAATGGAACAGAGTGCATCTGTAATTTAAGGAGTGAATTTGGAACACAGTCCATGTTCAAATTGGACAGTGAATATGGAACACAGTCCATGTTCAAATTGGACAGTGAATGTGGAACACAGTCCATGTTCAAATTGGACAGTGAATGTGGAACACAGTCCATGTTCAAATTAAACAGTGACTGTGGAACACTGTTCATGTTCAAATTAAACAGTGAATGTGGAACTCAGTCCGTGTTAAAATTGGACAGTGAATGTGGAACACAGTCCATTTTCAAATTAAACAGTGAATGTGGAACACAGTCCATGTTCCAATCAAACAGTGAATGTAGAACGCAGTCCAGGTTTAAATTAAACAGTGAATGTGGTACACGGTCCACGTTCAAATTAAAGAGTGAATGTGGAAGACAGACCTTGTTCAAATTAAACAGTGTATGTGGAACACAGTCCATGTTCAAATTAAAGAGTGAATGTGGAACACAGACCATGTTCCAATCAAACAGTGAATGTGGAACGCAGTCCATGTTCAAATTGGACAGTGAATGTGGAACACAGTCCATGTTTAAATTAAACTGCGAATGTGGAGCACAGTCCATGTTCAAATCAAACAATGAATGTGGAACACAGTCCATGTTTAAATTTAACAGTGAATGTGGAACACAGTCCATGTTCCAATCAAACAGTGAATGTGGAACACAGTCCAGGTTTAAATTAAACAGTGAATGTGGAACACAGTCTATGTTCAAATTGGACAGTGAATGTGGAACACAGTCCATGTTGAAATTAAACAGTGAATGTGGAACACTGTTCATGTTCAAATTAAGCAGTGAATGTGGAACACAGTCTGTGTAAAATTGGACAGTGAATGTGGTACACAGTCCATTTACAAATTTATCAGTGAATGTGGAACATGGTCCATGTGCAAATTGAACAGTGTATGTGGAACACAGACCATATTCAAATTAAACAGTGAATGTGGAAGACAGTCCATGTTCAAACTAAAAATTCAATGTGGAACACAGACCATGTTCAAATCAAGCAATGAATGTGGAACACAGTCCAGGATTAAATTAAACAATGAGTGTGGAACACTGTCCATGTTAAAATAGAATAGTGAAAATGGAAAACATTGCATATGTAATTTAAACAGTGAATGTGGAACACAGTCCATGTTCAAATTGGACAGTGAATGTGGAACACAGTCCATGTTCAAATTAAACAGTGAATGTGGAACACTGTCCGTGTTCAAATTCAACAGTGAATGTGGAACACAGTCCATGTTCAAATTAAACAGTGAATGTGGTACACAGTCCATGTTCCAATCAAACAGTGAATGTAGAACACAGTCCAGGTTTAAATTAAACAGTGAATGTGGTACACGGTCCACGTTCAAATTAAAGAGTGAATGTGGAAGACAGACCTTGTTCAAATTAAACAGTGAATGTGGAACACAGTCCATGTTCAAATTAAACAGTGAATGTGGAACACTGTTCATGTTCAAATTAAACAGTGAATGTGGAACTCAGTCCGTGTTAAAATTGGACAGTGAATGTGGAACACAGTCCATTTTCAAATTAAACAGTGAATGTGGTTCACGGTCCATGTGTAAATTAAACAGCGTATGTGGAGCACAGACCATATTCAAATTAAACAGTGAATGTGGAACACTGTCCATGTTCAAAATAAATATTGAATGTGGGACACAGTCCGGGATTAAATTAAATAGTGAATGTGGAACACAGTCCAGGTTTAAATTAAACAGTGAATGTGGTACACTGTCCACGTTTGAATTAAAGAGTGAATGTGGAAGACAGTTCATGTTCAAATCAAACAGTGAATGTGGAACACAGTCCATGTTCAAATTAGACAGTGAATGTGGAACACAGTCCATGTTCAAATTAAACAGTGAATGTGGAACACAGTCCAAGTTCAAAATAAATATTGAATGTGGAACACAGTCCATGTTCAAACAAGCATTGAATGTGGAACACAGTCCGGGATTAAATTAAATAGTGAGTGTGGAACACAGTCCATGTTCAAATTAAATAGTGAATGTGGAACACGGTCCATGTTGAAATTAACGAGTGAATGTGGAACACAGTCCATTTTCAAATTAAACAGTGAATGTGGAACACTATCCAAGTTCAAATTAAACAGTGAATGTGGAACACTATCCAAGTTCAAATTAAACAGTGAATGTGGAACACTATCCAAGTTCAAATTAAACAGTGAAGGTGGAACACAGACCATGTTCAAATTAGACTGTGAATGTGGAACACAGTCCATGTTCAAATTAAAAAGTGAATGTGGATCACAGTCCATGTGCAAATTGATCCGTGAAAATGGAACAGAGTGAATCTGTAATTTAAAGAGTGAATTTGGAACACAGTCCATGTTCAAATTGGACAGTGAATATGGAACACAGTCCATGTTCAAATTGGACAGTGAATATGGAACACAGTCCATGTTCAAATTGGACAGTGAATGTGGAACACAGTCCATGTTCAAATTAGATAATGAATGTGGAACACAGTCCATGTTCAATTTAGACAATGAATGTGGAACACAGTCCATGTTCAAACTAAACAGTGAATGTGGAACACAGTCCATGTTAAAATTGGACAGTGAATGTGGAACACTATCCAATGTTCAAATTAGACAGTGAATGTGGAACACAGTCCATGTTTAAATTAAAAAGCGAATGTGGAGCACAGTCCATGTTCAAATCAAGCAATGAATGTGGAACACAGTCCATGTTTAAATTTAACAATGAATGTGGAACACAGTCCATGTTTAAATTTAACAATGAATGTGGAACACAGTCCATGTTCCAATCAAACAGTGAATGTAGAACACAGTCCAGGTTTAAATTAAACAGTGAATGTGGTACACGGTCCACGTTTGAATTAAAGAGTGAATGTGGAAGACAGTTCATGTTCAAATCAAACAGTGAATGTGGAACACATTCCATGTTCAAATTAGACAGTGAATGTGGAACACAGTCCATGTTCAAATTAAACAGTGAATGTGGAACACAGTCCAAGTTCAAAATAAATATTGAATGTGGAACACAGTCCATGTTCAAACAAGCATTGAATGTGGAACACAGTCCGGGATTAAATTAAATAGTGAGTGTGGAACTCAGTCCATGTTCAAATTAAACAGTGAATGTGGAACACGGTCCATGTTGAAATTAACGAGTGAATGTGGAACACAGTCCATTTTCAAATTAAACAGTGAATGTGGAACACTATCCAAGTTCAAATTAAACAGTGAATGTGGAACACTATCCAAGTTCAAATTAAACAGTGAAGGTGGAACACAGACCATGTTCAAATTAGACTGTGAATGTGGAACACAGTCCATGTTCAAATTAAAAAGTGAATGTGGATCACAGTCCATGTGCAAATTGATCCGTGAAAATGGAACAGAGTGAATCTGTAATTTAAAGAGTGAATTTGGAACACAGTCCATGTTCAAATTGGACAGTGAATGTGGAACACAGTCCATGTTCAAATTAGATAATGAATGTGGAACACAGTCCATGTTCAATTTAGACAATGAATGTGGAACACAGTCCATGTTCAAACTAAACAGTGAATGTGGAACACAGTCCATGTTAAAATTAGACAATGAATGTGGAAGACAGTCCAGGTTCAAATTATACAGTGAATGTGGAACACAGTCCATGTTCAAATTAAAAAGTGAATGTGGAACACAGTCCATGTTCAAATTGGACAGTGAATATGGAACACAGTCCATGTTCAAATTAGACAGTGAATGTGGAACACTATCCAATGTTCAAATTAGACAGTGAATGTGGAACACAGTCCATGTTTAAATTAAACAGCGAATGTGGAGCACAGTCCATGTTCAAATCAAGCAATGAATGTGGAACACAGTCCATGTTTAAATTTAACAATGAATGTGGAACACAGTCCATGTTCCAATCAAACAGTGAATGTGAAACACAGTTCATGTTCAAATCAAACAGTGAATGTGGAAAACATTCCATGTTCAAATTAGACAGTGAATGTGGAACACAGTCCATGTTCAAATTAAACAATGAATGTGGAACACAGTCCAAGTTCAAAATAAATATTGAATGTGGAACACAGTCCATGTTCAAACAAGCATTGAATGTGGAACACAGTCCGGGATTAAATTAAATAGTGAGTGTGGAACACAGTCCATGTTCAAATTAAACAGTGAATGTGGAACACGGTCCATGTTGAAATTAACGAGTGAATGTGGAACACAGTCCATTTTCAAATTAAACAGTGAATGTGGAACACGATCCAAGTTCAAATTAAACAGTGAATGTGGAACACTATCCAAGTTCAAATTAAACAGTGAATGTGGAACACTATCCAAGTTCAAATTAAACAGTGAAGGTGGAACACAGACCATGTTCGAATTAGACAGTGAATGTGGAACACAGTCCATGTTCAAATTAAAAAGTGAATGTGGAACACAGTCCATGTTCAAATTGATCCGTGAAAATGGTACAGAGTGAATCCGTAATTTAAAGAGTGAATTTGGAACACAGTCCATGTTCAAATTGGACAGTGAATATGGAACACAGTCCATGTTCAAATTGGACAGTGAATGTGGAACACAGTCCGTGTTCAAATCAGACAATGAATGTGGAACACAGTCCATGTTCAAATTAGACAATGAATGTGGAACACAGTCCATATTCAAACTAAACAGTGAATGTGGAACACAGTCCATGTTCAAATTAGACAATGAATGTGGAACACAGTCCAGGTTCAAATTAGACAGTGAATGTAGAACACAGTCCATGTTCAAATTAAAAAGTGAATTTGGAACACAGTCCATGTTCAAATTGGACAGTGAATATGGAACACAGTCCATGTTCAAATTAGACAGCGAATGTGGAACACTATCCAATGTTCAAATTAGACAGTGAATGTGGAACACAGTCCATGTTTAAATTAAACAGCGAATGTGGAGCACAATCCATGTTCAAATCAAGCAATGAATGTGGAACACAGTCCATGCTTAAATTTAACAATGAATGTGGAACACAGTCCATGTTCCAATCAAACAGTGAATGTGGAACACAGTCCAGGTTTAAATTAAACAGTGAATGTGATACACGGTCCACGTTCAAATTAAAGAGTGAATGTGGAAGACAGTTCATGTTCAAATCAAACAGTGAATGTGGAACACAGTCCATGTTCAAATTAGACAGTGAATGTGGAACACAGTCCATTTTCCAATCAAACAGTGAATGTGGAACACAGTCCAGGTTTAAATGAAACAGTGAATGTGGAACACAGTCCATGTTCAAATTGGACAGTGAATGTGGAACACAGTCCATGTTGAAATTAAATAGTGAATGTGGAGCACTGTTCATGTTCAAATTAAACAGTGAATGTGGAACACAGTCCGTGTTAAAATTGGACAGTGAATGTGGAACACAGTCCATTTTCAAATTTATCAGTGAATGTGGAACACGGTCCATGTGCAAATTAAACAGTGTATGTGGAACACAGACCATGTTTAATTTAGACAGTGAGTGTGGAACACAGACAATGTTCAAATTGGACAGTGAATGTGGAACACAGTCCATGTTCAAATTAGACAATGAATGTGGAACACAGTCCATGTTCAAATTAAACAGTAAATGTGGAACACTGTCCATTTTCAAATTGGTGAGTGAAAATGGAACAGATTGCATCTGTAATTTAAGGAGTGAATTTGGAACACAGTCCATGTTCAAATTGGACAGTGAATATGGAACACAGTCCATGTTCAAATTGGACAGTGAATGTGGAACACAGTCCATGTTCAAATTGGACAGTGAATGTGGAACACAGTCCATGTTCAAATTAAACAGTGACTGTGGAACACTGTTCATGTTCAAATTAAACAGTGAATGTGGAACTCAGTCCGTGTTAAAATTGGACAGTGAATGTGGAACACAGTCCATTTTCAAATTAAACAGTGAATGTGGATCACAGTCCATGTTCCAATCAAACAGTGAATGTAGAACGCAGTCCAGGTTTAAATTAAACAGTGAATGTGGTACACGGTCCACGTTCAAATTAAAGAGTGAATGTGGAAGACAGTTCATGTTCAAATCAAACAGTGAATGTGGAACACAGTCCAGGTTCAAATTAGACAGTGAATGTGGAACACAGTCCATTTTCCAATCAAACAGTGAATGTAGAACGCAGTCCATGTTCAAATTGGACAGTGAATGTGGAACACAGTCCATGTTTAAATTAAACTGCGAATGTGGAGCACAGTCCATGTTCAAATTAAACAGTGAATGTGGAACACAGTCCATGTTTAAATTTGACAGTGAATGTGGAACACAGTCCATGTTCCAATCAAACAGTGAATGTGGAACACAGTCCAGGTTTAAATTAAACAGTGAATGTGGAACACAGTCCATGTTCAAATTGGACAGTGAATGTGGAACACAGTCCATGTTGAAATTAAACAGTGAATGTGGAACACTGTTCATGTTCAAATTAAACAGTGAATGTGGAACACAGTCCGTGTAAAATTGGACAGTGAATGTGGTACACAGTCCATTTTCAAATTTATCAGTGAATGTGGAACATGGTCCATGTGCAAATTGAACAGTGTATGTGGAACACAGACCATATTCAAATTAAACAGTGAATGTGGAAGACAGTCCATGTTCAAACTAAAAATTCAATGTGGAACACAGACCATGTTCAAATCAAGCAATGAATGTGGAACACAGTCCAGGATTAAATTAAACAATGAGTGTGGAACACTGTCCATGTTAAAATACAATAGTGAAAATGGAAAACATTGCATATGTAATTTAAACAGTGAATGTGGAACACAGTCCATGTTCAAATTGGACAGTGAATGTGGAACACAGTCCATGTTCAAATTAAACAGTGAATGTGGAACACTGTCCGTGTTCAAATTCAACAGTGAATGTGGAACACAGTCCATGTTCAAATTAAACAGTGAATGTGGAACACAGTCCATGTTCCAATCAAACAGTGAATGTAGAACACAGTCCAGGTTTAAATTAAACAGTGAATGTGGTACACGGTCCACGTTCAAATTAAAGAGTGAATGTGGAAGATAGTTCATGTTCAAATCAAACAGTGAATGTGGAACACAGTCCATGTTCAAATTAGACAGTGAATGTGGAACACAGTCCATTTTCCAATCAAACAGTGAATGTGGAACACAGTCCAGGTTTAAATGAAACAGTGAATGTGGAACACAGTCCATGTTCAAATTGGACAGTGAATGTGGAACACAGTCCATGTTGAAATTAAATAGTGAATGTGGAACACTGTTCATGTTCAAATTAAACAGTGAATGTGGAACACAGTCCGTGTTAAAATTGGACAGTGAATGTGGAACACAGTCCATTTTCAAATTTATCAGTGAATGTGGAACACGGTCCATGTGCAAATTAAACAGTGTATGTGGAACACAGACCATGTTTAATTTAGACAGTGAGTGTGGAACACAGACAATGTTCAAATTGGACAGTGAATGTGGAACACAGTCCATGTTCAAATTAGACAATGAATGTGGAACACAGTCCATGTTCAAATTAAACAGTAAATGTGGAACACTGTCCATTTTCAAATTGGTCCGTGAAAATGGAACAGAGTGCATCTGTAATTTAAGGAGTGAATTTAGAACACAGTCCGTATTAAAATTGGACAGTGAATGTGGAACACTGTTCATGTTCAAATTAAACAGTGAATGTGGAACTCAGTCCGTATTAAAATTGGACAGTGAATGTGGAACACAGTCCATTTTCAAATTAAACAGTGAATGTGGAACACAGTCCATGTTCCAATCAAACAGTGAATGTAGAACGCAGTCCAGGTTTAAATTAAACAGTGAATGTGGTACACGGTCCACGTTCAAATTAAAGAGTGAATGTGGAAGACAGACCTTGTTCAAATTAAACAGTGTATGTGGAACACAGTCCATGTTCAAATTAAAGAGTGAATGTGGAACACAGACCATGTTCCAATCAAACAGTGAATGTGGAACGCAGTACATGTTCAAATTGGACAGTGAATGTGGAACACAGTCCATGTTTAAATTAAACTGCGAATGTGGAGCACAGTCCATGTTCAAATCAAACAATGAATGTGGAACACAGTCCATGTTTAAATTTAACAGTGAATGTGGAACACAGTCCATGTTCCAATCAAACAGTGAATGTGGAACACAGTCCAGGTTTAAATTAAACAGTGAATGTGGAACACAGTCCATGTTTAAATTTAACAGTGAATGTGGAACACAGTCCATGTTCCAATCAAACAATGAATGTGGAACACAGTCCAGGTTTAAATTAAACAGTGAATGTGGAACACAGTCCATGTTCAAATTGGACAGTGAATGTGGAACACAGTCCATGTTGAAATTAAACAGTGAATGTGGAGCACAGTCCATGTTCAAATCAAACAATGAATGTGGAACACAGTCCATGTTTAAATTTAACAGTGAATGTGGAACAGAGTCCATGTTCCAATCAAACAGTGAATGTGGAACACAGTCCAGGTTTAAATTAAACAGTGAATGTGGAACACAGTCCATGTTGAAATTAAACAGTGAATGTGGAACACTGTTCATGTTCAAATTAAACAGTGAATGTGGAACACAGTCCATGTAAAATTGGACAGTGAATGTGGAACACAGTCCATGTTCAAATTAAACAGTGAATGTGGAACACAGTCCGTGTAACATTGGACAGTGAATGTGGTACACAGTCCATTTTCAAATTTATCAGTGAATGTGGAACATGGTCCATGTGCAAATTGAACAGTGTATGTGGAACACAGACCATATTCAAATTAAACAGTGAATGTGGAAGACAGTCCATGTTCAAACTAAAAATTCAATGTGGAACACAGTCCATGTTCAAATCAAGCAATGAATGTGGAACACAGTCCAGGATTAAATTAAACAGTGAGTGTGGAACACTGTCCATGTTAAAATAGAATAGTGAAAATGGAAGACATTGCATATGTAATTTAAACAGTGAATGTGGAACACAGTCCATGTTCAAATTGGACAGTGAATGTGGAACACAGTCCATGTTCAAATTAAACAGTGAAAGTGGAACACAGTCCATGTTCAAATTAAACAGTGAATGTGGAACACAGTCCATGTTCAAATTAAACAGTGAATGTGGAACACAGTCCATGTTCAAATTGGACAGTGAATGTGGAACACAGTCCATGTTCAAATTAAACAGTGAATGTGGAACACAGTCCATGTTCAAATTAAACAGTGAATGTGGTACACAGTCCATGTTCCAATCAAACAGTGAATGTAGAACACAGTCCAGGTTTAAATTAAACAGTGAATGTGGTACATGGTCCACGTTCAAATTAAAGAGTGAATGTGGAAGACAGACCTTGTTCAAATTAACAAGTGAATGTGGAACACAACCATGTTCAAATTAAACAGTGAATGTGGAACACTGTTCATGTTCAAATTAAACAGTGAATGTGGAACTCAGTCCGTGTTAAAATTGGACAGTGAATGTGGAACGCAGTCCATTTTCAAATTAAACAGTGAATGTGGAACACGGTCCATGTGGAAATTAAACAGCGTATGTGGAACACAGACCATATTCAAATTAAACAGTGAATGTGGAACACGGTCCATGTTCAAATTAAACAGTGAATGTGGAACACTATCCAAGTTCAAATTAAACAGTGAAGGTGGAACACAGTCCATGTTCAAATTAGAGAGTGAATTTGGAACACAGTCCATGTTCAAATTAAAAAGTGAATGTGGAACACAGTCCATGTTCAAATTGATCCGTGAAAATGGAACAGAGTGCATCTGTAATTTAAAGAGTGAATTTGGAACACTGTCCATTTCAAATTAAACAGTGAAAGTGGAACACAGTCCATGTTCAAATTAAACAGTGAATGTGGAACACAGTCCATTTTCAAATTAAACAGTGAATGTGGAACACAGTCCATGTTCAAATTGGACAGTGAATATGGAACACAGTCCATGTTCAAATTGGACAGTGAATGTGGAACACAGTCCATGTTCAAATTAAACAGTGAATGTGGAACACTGTTCATGTTCAAATTAAACAGTGAATGTGGAACTCAGTCCGTGTTAAAATTGGACAGTGAATGTGGAACGCAGTCCATTTTCAAATTAAACAGTGAATGTGGAACACGGTCCATGTGTAAATTAAACAGCGTATGTGAAACACAGACCATATTCAAATTAAACAGTGAATGTGGAACACAGTCCATGTTCAAATTGATCCGTGAAAATGGAACAGAGTGCATCTGTAATTTAAAGAGTGAATTTGGAACACAGTCCATGTTCAAATTGGACAGTGAATATGGATCACAGTCAATGTTCAAATTAGACAAAGAATGTGGAACACAGTCCAGGTTCAAATTAAGGAGTGAATGTGGAAAACAGTCCATGTTCAAATTAAACAGTGAATGTGGAACACAGTCCATGTTCCAATCAAACAGTGAATGTTGTACAAAGTCCATGTTCAAATTAGACAATGAATGTGGAACACAGTCCAGGTTCAAATTAAGGAGTGAACGTCGAAAACAGTTCATGTTCAAATTAAAAAGTGAATGTGGAACACAGTCCATGTTCAAATTGATCCGTGAAAATGGAACAGAGTGCATCTGTAATTTAAAGAGTGAATTTGGAACACAGTCCATGTTCAAATTGGACAGTGAATATGGAACACAGTCCATGTTCAAATTGGACAGTGAATGTGGAACACAGTCCATGTTCAAATGAGATAATGAATGTGGAACACAGTCCATGTTGAAATTAAACAGTGAATGTGGAACACAGTCAATGTTCAAATTGGACAGTGAATGTGGAACACAGTCCATGTTCAAATGAGATAATGAATGTGGAACACAGTCCATGTTGAAATTAAACAGTGAATGTGGAACACAGTCCATGTTGAAATTAAACAGTGAATGTGGAACACTGTTCATGTTCAAATTAAACAGTGAATGTGGAACACTGTTCATGTTCAAATTAAACAGTGAATGTGGAACACAGTCCGTGTAAAATTGGACAGTGAATGTGGTACACAGTCCATTTTCAAATTTATCAGTGAATGTGGAACATGGTCCATGTGCAAATTGAACAGTGTATGTGGAACACAGACCATATTCAAATTAAACAGTGAATGTGGAAGACAGTCCATGTTCAAACTAAAAATTCAATGTGGAACATAGTCCATGTTCAAATCAAGCAATGAATGTGGAACACAGTCCAGGATTAAATTAAACAATGAGTGTGGAACACTGTCCATGTTAAAATACAATAGTGAAAATGGAAAACATTGCATATGTAATTTAAACAGTGAATGTGGAACACAGTCCATGTTCAAATTGGACAGTGAATGTGGAACACAGTCCATGTTCAAATTAAACAGTGAATGTGGAACACTGTCCGTGTTCAAATTCAACAGTGAATGTGGAACACAGTCCATGTTCAAATTAAACAGTGAATGTGGTACACAGTCCATGTTCCAATCAAACAGTGAATGTAGAACACAGTCCAGGTTTAAATTAAACAGTGAATGTGGTACACGGTCCACGTTCAAATTAAACAGTGAATGTGGAACATTATCCATGTTCAAATTGGACAGTGAATGTGGAACACAGTCCATTTTCCAATCAAACAGTGAATGTGGAACACAGTCCATGTTCAAATTAGACAGTGAATGTGGAACACAGTCCATTTTCCAATCAAACAGTGAATGTGGAACACAGTCCAGGTTTAAATGAAACAGTGAATGTGGAACACAGTCCATGTTCAAATTAGGCAGTGAATGTGGAACACAGTCCATTTTCCAATCAAACAGTGAATGTGGAACACAGTCCAGGTTTAAATGAAACAGTGAATGTGGAACACAGTCCATGTTCAAATTGGACAGTGAATGTGGAACACAGTCCATGTTGAAATTAAATAGTGAATGTGGAACACTGTTCATGTTCAAATTAAACAGTGAATGTGGAACACAGTCCGTGTTAAAATTGGACAGTGAATGTGGAACACAGTCCATTTTCAAATTTATTAGTGAATGTGGAACACGGTCCATTTTCAAATTTATCAGTGAATGTGGAACACGGTCCATGTGCAAATTAAACAGTGTATGTGGAAACAGACCATGTTTAATTTAGACAGTGAGTGTGGAACACAGACAATGTTCAAATTGGACAGTGAATGTGGAACACAGTCCATGTTCAAATTAGACAATGAATGTGGAACACAGTCCATGTTCAATTTAAACAGTAAGTGTGGAACACTGTCCATTTTCAAATTGGTCCGTGAAAATGGAACAGAGTGCATCTGTAATTTAAGGAGTGAATTTGGAACACAGTCCATGTTCAAATTGGACAGTGAATATGGAACACAGTCCATGTTCAAATTGGACAGTGAATGTGGAACACAGTCCATGTTCAAATTGGACAGTGAATGTGGAACACAGTCCATGTTCAAATTAAACAGTGACTGTGGAACACTGTTCATGTTCAATTAAACAGTGAATGTGGAACTCAGTCCGTGTTAAAATTGGACAGTGAATGTGGAACACAGTCCATTTTCAAATTAAACAGTGAATGTGGAACACAGTCCATGTTCCAATCAAACAGTGAATGTAGAACGCAGTCCAGGTTTAAATTAAACAGTGAATGTGGTACACGGTCCACGTTCAAATTAAAGAGTGAATGTGGAAGACAGACCTTGTTCAAATTAAACAGTGTATGTGGAACACAGTCCATGTTCAAATTAAAGAGTGAATGTGGAACACAGACCATGTTCCAATCAAACAGTGAATGTGGAACGCAGTCCATGTTCAAATTGGACAGTGAATGTGGAACACAGTCCATGTTTAAATTAAACTGCGAATGTGGAGCACAGTCCATGTTCAAATCAAACAATGAATGTGGAACACAGTCCATGTTTAAATTTAACAGTGAATGTGGAACACAGTCCATGTTCCAATCAAACAGTGAATGTGGAACACTGTCCAGGTTTAAATTAAACAGTGAATGTGGAACACAGTCCATGTTCAAATTGGACAGTGAATGTGGAACACAGTCCATGTTGAAATTAAACAGTGAATGTGGAACACTGTTCATGTTCAAATTAAACAGTGAATGTGGAACACAGTCCGTGTAAAATTGGACAGTGAATGTGGTACACAGTCCATTTTCAAATTTATCAGTGAATGTGGAACATGGTCCATGTGCAAATTGAACAGTGTATGTGGAACACAGACCATATTCAAATTAAACAGTGAATGTGGAAGACAGTCCATGTTCAAACTAAAAATTCAATGTGGAACACAGTCCATGTTCAAATCAAGCAATGAATGTGGAACACAGTCCAGGATTAAATTAAACAATGAGTGTGGAACACTGTCCATGTTAAAATAGAATAGTGAAAATGGAAAACATTGCATATGTAATTTAAACAGTGAATGTGGAACACAGTCCATGTTCAAATTGGACAGTGAATGTGGAACACAGTCCATGTTCAAATTAAACAGTGAATGTGGAACACTGTCCGTGTTCAAATTTAACAGTGAATGTGGAACACAGTCCATGTTCAAATTAAACAGTGAATGTGGTACACAGTCCATGTTCCAATCAAACAGTGAATGTAGAACACAGTCCAGGTTTAAATTAAACAGTGAATGTGGTACACGGTCCACGTTCAAATTAAAGAGTGAATGTGGAAGACAGACCTTGTTCAAATTAACAAGTGAATGTGGAACACAGTCCATGTTCAAATTAAACAGTGAATGTGGAACACTGTTCATGTTCAAATTAAACAGTGAATGTGGAACTCAGTCCGTGTTAAAATTGGACAGTGAATGTGGAACGCAGTCCATTTTCAAATTAAACAGTGAATGTGGAACACGGTCCATGTGTAAATTAAACAGCGTATGTGGAACACAGACCATATTCAAATTAAACAGTGAATGTGGAACACAGTCCATGTTCAAATTAAACATTGAATGTGGAACACAGTCCATGTTCAAATCAAGCAATGAATGTGGAACACGGTCCATGTTGAAATTAACGAGTGAATGTGGAACACAGACAATGCTCAAATTAAACAGTGAATGTGGAACACTATCCAAGTTCAAATTAAACAGTGAAGGTGGAACACAGTCCATGTTCAAATTAGAGAGTGAATTTGGAACACAGTCCATGTTCTAATTAAAAAATGAATGTGGAACACAGTCCATGTTCAAATTGATCCGTGAAAATGGAACAGAGTGCATCTGTAATTTAAAGAGTGAATTTGGAACACTGTCCATTTCAAATTAAACAGTGAAAGTGGAACACAGTCCATGTTCAAATTAAACAGTGAATGTGGAACACAGTCCATTTTCAAATTAAACAGTGAATGTGGAACACAGTCCATGTTCAAATTGGACAGTGAATATGGAACACAGTCCATGTTCAAATTAAACAGTGAATGTGGAACATGGTCCATGTGTAAATTAAACAGCGTATGTGGAACACAGACCATATTCAAATTAAACAGTGAATGTGGAACACTGTTCATGTTCAAATTAAACAGTGAATGTGGAACTCAGTCCGTGTTAAAATTGGACAGTGAATGTGGAACGCAGTCCATTTTCAAATTAAACAGTGAAGGTGGAACACGGTTCTTGTGTAAATTAAACAGCGTATGTGGAACACAGACCATATTCAAATTAAACAGTGAATGTGGAACACAGTCCATGTTCAAATTGATCCGTGAAAATGGAACAGAGTGCATCTGTAATTTAATGAGTGAATTTGGAACACAGTCCATGTTCAAATTGGACAGTGAATATGGATCACAGTCCATGTTCAAATTGGACAGTGAATGTGGAACACTGTCCATGTTCAAATTAGACAAAGAATGTGGAACACAGTCCAGGTTCAAATTAAGGAGTGAATGTGGAAAACAGTCCATGTTCAAATTAAACAGTGAATGTGGAACACAGTCCATGTTCAAATTAAGCAGTGAATATGGAACACAGTCCATGTTCCAATCAAACAGTGAATGTTGTACAAAGTCCATGTTCAAATTAGACAATGAATGTGGAACACAGTCCAGGTTCAAATTAAGGAGTGAACGTCGAAAACAGTTCATGTTCAAATTAAAAAGTGAATGTGGAACACAGTCCATGTTCAAATTGATCCGTGAAAATGGAACAGAGTGCATCTGTAATTTAAAGAGTGAATTTGGAACACAGTCCATGTTCAAATTGGACAGTGAATGTGGAACACAGACAATGTTCCAATTAAACAGTGAATGTGGAACACTATCCAAGTTCAAATTAAACAGTGAAGGTGGAACAGAGTCCATGTTCAAATTAGAGAGTGAATGTGGAACACAGACCATGTTCAAATTAAACAGTGAATGTGGAACACTGTCCATTTCAAATTAAACAGTGAATGTGGAACACTGTCCATTTCAAATTAAACAGTGAAAGTGGAACACAGTCCGTGTTAAAATTGGACAGTGAATGTGGAACACAGTCCATGTTCAAATTAGAGAGTGAATGTGGAACACAGTCCATGTTCAAATTGGACAGTGAATGTGGAACACTGTCCATTTCAAATTAAACAGTGAATGTGGAACACTGTCCATTTCAAATTAAACAGTGAAAGTGGAACACAGTCCGTGTTAAAATTGGACAGTGAATGTGGAACACAGTCCATTTTCAAATTAAACAGTGAATGTGGAACACAGTCCATGTTCAAATTGGACAGTGAATATGGAACACAGTCCATGTTCAAATTGGACAGTGAATGTGGAACACAGTCCATGTTCAAATTAAACAGTGACTGTGGAACACTGTTCATGTTCAAATTAAACAGTGAATGTGGAACACTGTCCATTTCAAATTAAACAGTGAATGTGGAACACTGTCCATTTCAAATTAAACAGTGAAAGTGGAACACAGTCCGTGTTAAAATTGGACAGTGAATGTGGAACACAGTCCATTTTCAAATTAAACAGGGAATGTGGAACACAGTCCATGTTCAAATTGGACAGTGAATATGGAACACAGTCCATGTTCAAATTGGACAGTGAATGTGGAACACAGTCCATGTTCAAATTAAACAGTGACTGTGGAACACTGTTCATGTTCAAATTAAACAGTGAATGTGGAACTCAGTCCGTGTTAAAATTGGACAGTGAATGTGGAACACAGTCCATTTTCAAATTAAACAGTGAATGTGGAACACAGTCCATGTTCCAATCAAACAGTGAATGTAGAACACAGTCCAGGTTTAAATTAAACAGTGAATGTGGTACACGGTCCACGTTCAAATTAAAGAGTGAATGTGGAAGACAGACCTTGTTCAAATTAATCAGTGAATGTGGAACACAGTCCATGTTCAAATTAAAGAGTGAATGTGGAACGCAGTCCATGTTCAAATTAAACAGTGAATGTGGTACACGGTCCACGTTCAAATTAAAGAGTGAATGTGGAAGACAGACCTTGTTCAAATTAAACAGTGAATGTGGAACACAGTCCATGTTCAAATTAAAGAGTGAATGTGGAACACAGACCATGTTCCAATCAAACAGTGAATGTGGAACGCAGTCCATGTTCAAATTGGACAGTGAATGTGGAACACAGTCCATGTTTAAATTA
Organism: Chiloscyllium plagiosum; assembly: GCF_037043375.1. Taxonomy (NCBI): domain Eukaryota; kingdom Metazoa; phylum Chordata; class Chondrichthyes; order Orectolobiformes; family Hemiscylliidae; genus Chiloscyllium; species Chiloscyllium plagiosum. Next base: position 4,650,034 of record NW_028270162.1, on the reverse strand, counting down.
AACTGCGAATGTGGAGCACAGTCCATGTTCAAATCAAACAATGAATGTGGAACACAGTCCATGTTTAAATTTGACAGTGAATGTGGAACACAGTCCATGTTCCAATCAAACAGTGAATGTGGAACACAGTCCATGTTTAAATTTAACAGTGAATGTGGAACACAGTCCATGTTCCAATCAAACAGTGAATGTGGAACACAGTCCAGGTTTAAATTAAACAGTGAATGTGGAACACAGTCCATGTTCAAATTGGACAGTGAATGTGAAACACAGTCCATGTTGAAATTAAACAGTGAATGTGGAACACTGTTCATGTTCAAATTAAACAGTGAATGTGGAACACAGTCCATGTTCAAATTGGACAGTGAATGTGGAACACAGTCCATGTTGAAATTAAACAGTGAATGTGGAACATTGTTCATGTTCAAATTAAACAGTGAATGTGGAACACAGTCCATGTTGAAATTAAACAGTGAATGTGGAACACTGTTCATGTTCAAATTAAACAGTGAATGTGGAACACAGTCCGTGTAAAATTGGACAGTGAATGTGGAACACAGTCCATTTTCAAATTTATTAGTGAATGTGGAACACGGTCCATGTGCAAATTAAACAGTGTATGTGGAACACAGACCATGTTTAAATTAGATAGTGAGTGTGGAATGCAGACAATGTTCAAATTGGACAGTGAATGTGGAACACAGTCCATGTTCAAATTAAAAAGTGAATGTGGAACACAGTCCATTTTCAAATTGGTCCGTGAAAATGGAACAGAGTGCATCTGTAATTTAAGAAGTGAATTTGGAACACAGTCCATGTTCAAATTGGACAGTGAATATGGAACACAGTCCATGTTCAAATTGGACAGTGAATGTGGAACACAGTCAATGTTCAAATTGGACAGTGAATGTGGAACACAGTCCATGTTCAAATTAAACAGTGAATGTGGAACCCTGTCGATGTTCAAATTAAACAGTGAATGTGGAACACAGTCCATGTTCAAATCAAACAGTGAATGTAGAACACAGTCCAGGTTTAAATTAAACAGTGAATGTGGTACACGGTCCAAGTTCAAATTAAAGAGTGAATGTGGAAGACAGTTCATGTTCAAATCAAACAGTGAATGTGGAACACAGTCCATGTTCAAATTAGACAGTGAATGTGGAACACAGTCCATTTTCCAATCAAACAGTGAATGTGGAACACAGTCCAGGTTTAAATGAAACAGTGAATGTGGAACACAGTCCATGTTCAAATTGGACAGTGAATGTGGAACACAGTCCGTGTTAAAATTGGACAGTGAATGTGGAACACAGTCCATGTTCAAATTAGACAATGAATGTGGAACACAGTCCATGTTCAAATTAAACAGTAAATGTGGAACACTGTCCATGTTGAAATTAAATAGTGAATGTGGAACACTGTTCATGTTCAAATTAAACAGTGAATGTGGAACACAGTCCGTGTTAAAATTGGATAGTGAATGTGGAACACAGTCCATGTTCAAATTAGACAATGAATGTGGAACACAGTCCATGTTCAAATTAAACAGTAAATGTGGAACACTGTCCATTTTCAAATTGGTCCGTGAAAATGGAACAGAGTGCATCTGTAATTTAAGGAGTGAATTTGGAACACAGTCCATGTTCAAATTGGACAGTGAATATGGAACACAGTCCATGTTCAAATTGGACAGTGAATGTGGAACACAGTCCATGTTCAAATTAAACAGTGACTGTGGAACACTGTTCATGTTCAATTAAACAGTGAATGTGGAACTCAGTCCGTGTTAAAATTGGACAGTGAATGTGGAACACAGTCCATTTTCAAATTAAACAGTGAATGTGGAACACAGTCCATGTTCCAATCAAACAGTGAATGTAGAACGCAGTCCAGGTTTAAATTAAACAGTGAATGTGGTACACGGTCCACGTTCAAATTAAAGAGTGAATGTGGAAGACAGACCTTGTTCAAATTAAACAGTGTATGTGGAACACAGTCCATGTTCAAATAAAGAGTGAATGTGGAACACAGACCATGTTCCAATCAAACAGTGAATGTGGAACGCAGTCCATGTTCAAATTGGACAGTGAATGTGGAACACAGTCCATGTTTAAATTAAACTGCGAATGTGGAGCACAGTCCATGTTCAAATCAAACAATGAATGTGGAACACAGTCCATGTTTAAATTTAACAGTGAATGTGGAACACAGTCCATGTTCCAATCAAACAGTGAATGTGGAACACTGTCCAGGTTTAAATTAAACAGTGAATGTGGAACACAGTCCATGTTCAAATTGGACAGTGAATGTGGAACACAGTCCATGTTGAAATTAAACAGTGAATGTGGAACACTGTTCATGTTCAAATTAAACAGTGAATGTGGAACACAGTCCGTGTAAAATTGGACAGTGAATGTGGTACACAGTCCATTTTCAAATTTATCAGTGAATGTGGAACATGGTCCATGTGCAAATTGAACAGTGTATGTGGAACACAGACCATATTCAAATTAAACAGTGAATGTGGAAGACAGTCCATGTTCAAACTAAAAATTCAATGTGGAACACAGTCCATGTTCAAATCAAGCAATGAATGTGGAACACAGTCCAGGATTAAATTAAACAATGAGTGTGGAACACTGTCCATGTTAAAATAGAATAGTGAAAATGGAAAACATTGCATATGTAATTTAAACAGTGAATGTGGAACACAGTCCATGTTCAAATTGGACAGTGAATGTGGAACACAGTCCATGTTCAAATTAAACAGTGAATGTGGAACACTGTCCGTGTTCAAATTCAACAGTGAATGTGGAACACAGTCCATGTTCAAATTAAACAGTGAATGTGGTACACAGTCCATGTTCCAATCAAACAGTGAATGTAGAACACAGTCCAGGTTTAAATTAAACAGTGAATGTGGTACACGGTCCACGTTCAAATTAAAGAGTGAATGTGGAAGACAGACCTTGTTCAAATTAACAAGTGAATGTGGAACACAGTCCATGTTCAAATTAAACAGTGAATGTGGAACACTGTTCATGTTCAAATTAAACAGTGAATGTGGAACTCAGTCCGTGTTAAAATTGGACAGTGAATGTGGAACGCAGTCCATTTTCAAATTAAACAGTGAATGTGGAACACGGTCCATGTGTAAATTAAACAGCGTATGTGGAACACAGACCATATTCAAATTAAACAGTGAATGTGGAACACAGTCCATGTTCAAATTAAACATTGAATGTGGAACACAGTCCATGTTCAAATCAAGCAATGAATGTGGAACACGGTCCATGTTGAAATTAACGAGTGAATGTGGAACACAGACAATGCTCAAATTAAACAGTGAATGTGGAACACTATCCAAGTTCAAATTAAACAGTGAAGGTGGAACACAGTCCATGTTCAAATTAGAGAGTGAATTTGGAACACAGTCCATGTTCTAATTAAAAAATGAATGTGGAACACAGTCCATGTTCAAATTGATCCGTGAAAATGGAACAGAGTGCATCTGTAATTTAAAGAGTGAATTTGGAACACTGTCCATTTCAAATTAAACAGTGAAAGTGGAACACAGTCCATGTTCAAATTAAACAGTGAATGTGGAACACAGTCCATTTTCAAATTAAACAGTGAATGTGGAACACAGTCCATGTTCAAATTGGACAGTGAATATGGAACACAGTCCATGTTCAAATTAAACAGTGAATGTGGAACACGGTCCATGTGTAAATTAAACAGCGTATGTGGAACACAGACCATATTCAAATTAAACAGTGAATGTGGAACACTGTTCATGTTCAAATTAAACAGTGAATGTGGAACTCAGTCCGTGTTAAAATTGGACAGTGAATGTGGAACGCAGTCCATTTTCAAATTAAACAGTGAAGGTGGAACACGGTCCATGTGTAAATTAAACAGCGTATGTGGAACACAGACCATATTCAAATTAAACAGTGAATGTGGAACACAGTCCATGTTCAAATTGATCCGTGAAAATGGAACAGAGTGCATCTGTAATTTAAAGAGTGAATTTGGAACACAGTCCATGTTCAAATTGGACAGTGAATATGGATCACAGTCCATGTTCAAATTGGACAGTGAATGTGGAACACAGTCAATGTTCAAATTAGACAAAGAATGTGGAACACAGTCCAGGTTCAAATTAAGGAGTGAATGTGGAAAACAGTCCATGTTCAAATTAAACAGTGAATGTGGAACACAGTCCATGTTCCAATCAAACAGTGAATGTTGTACAAAGTCCATGTTCAAATTAGACAATGAATGTGGAACACAGTCCAGGTTCAAATTAAGGAGTGAACGTCGAAAACAGTTCATGTTCAAATTAAAAAGTGAATGTGGAACACAGTCCATGTTCAAATTGATCCGTGAAAATGGAACAGAGTGCATCTGTAATTTAAAGAGTGAATTTGGAACACAGTCCATGTTCAAATTGGACAGTGAATGTGGAACACAGTCCATGTTCAAATTAGACAGTGACTGTGGAACACTGTCCATGTTCAAATTAAACAGTGAAGGTGGAACAGAGTCCATGTTCAAATTAGAGAGTGAATGTGGAACACAGACCATGTTCAAATTAAACAGTGAATGTGGAACACTGTCCATTTCAAATTAAACAGTGAATGTGGAACACTGTCCATTTCAAATTAAACAGTGAAAGTGGAACACAGTCCGTGTTAAAATTGGACAGTGAATGTGGAACACAGTCCATGTTCAAATTAGAGAGTGAATGTGGAACACAGACCATGTTCAAATTAAACAGTGAATGTGGAACACTGTCCATTTCAAATTAAACAGTGAATGTGGAACACTGTCCATTTCAAATTAAACAGTGAAAGTGGAACACAGTCCGTGTTAAAATTGGACAGTGAATGTGGAACACAGTCCATTTTCAAATTAAACAGTGAATGTGGAACACAGTCCATGTTCAAATTGGACAGTGAATATGGAACACAGTCCATGTTCAAATTGGACAGTGAATGTGGAACACAGTCCATGTTCAAATTAAACAGTGATTGTGGAACACTGTTCATGTTCAAATTAAACAGTGAATGTGGAACTCAGTCCGTGTTAAAATTGGACAGTGAATGTGGAACACAGTCCATGTTCCAATCAAACAGTGAATGTAGAACACAGTCCAGGTTTAAATTAAACAGTGAATGTGGTACACGGTCCACGTTCAAATTAAAGAGTGAATGTGGAAGACAGACCTTGTTCAAATTAATCAGTGAATGTGGAACACAGTCCATGTTCAAATTAAAGAGTGAATGTGGAACGCAGTCCATGTTCAAATTAAACAGTGAATGTGGTACACGGTCCACGTTCAAATTAAAGAGTGAATGTGGAAGACAGACCTTGTTCAAATTAAACAGTGAATGTGGAACACAGTCCATGTTCAAATTAAAGAGTGAATGTGGAACACAGACCATGTTCCAATCAAACAGTGAATGTGGAACGCAGTCCATGTTCAAATTGGACAGTGAATGTGGAACACAGTCCATGTTTAAATTAAACTGCGAATGTGGAGCACAGTCCATGTTCAAATCAAACAATGAATGTGGAACACAGTCCATGTTTAAATTTGACAGTGAATGTGGAACACAGTCCATGTTCCAATCAAACAGTGAATGTGGAACACAGTCCATGTTTAAATTTAACAGTGAATGTGGAACACAGTCCATGTTCCAATCAAACAGTGAATGTGGAACACAGTCCAGGTTTAAATTAAACAGTGAATGTGGAACACAGTCCATGTTCAAATTGGACAGTGAATGTGGAACACAGTCCATGTTGAAATTAAACAGTGAATGTGGAACACTGTTCATGTTCAAATTAAACAGTGAATGTGGAACACAGTCCATGTTCAAATTGGACAGTGAATGTGGAACACAGTCCATGTTGAAATTAAACAGTGAATGTGGAACACTGTTCATGTTCAAATTAAACAGTGAATGTGGAACACAGTCCATGTTGAAATTAAACAGTGAATGTGGAACACTGTTCATGTTCAAATTAAACAGTGAATGTGGAACACAGTCCGTGTAAAATTGGACAGTGAATGTGGAACACAGTCCATTTTCAAATTTATTAGTGAATGTGGAACACGGTCCATGTGCAAATTAAACAGTGTATGTGGAACACAGACCATGTTTAAATTAGATAGTGAGTGTGGAATGCAGACAATGTTCAAATTGGACAGTGAATGTGGAACACAGTCCATGTTCAAATTAAAAAGTGAATGTGGAACACAGTCCATTTTCAAATTGGTCCGTGAAAATGGAACAGAGTGCATCTGTAATTTAAGAAGTGAATTTGGAACACAGTCCATGTTCAAATTGGACAGTGAATATGGAACACAGTCCATGTTCAAATTGGACAGTGAATGTGGAACACAGTCAATGTTCAAATTGGACAGTGAATGTGGAACACAGTCCATGTTCAAATTAAACAGTGAATGTGGAACCCTGTCGATGTTCAAATTAAACAGTGAATGTGGAACACAGTCCATGTTCAAATTAAACAGTGAATGTGGAACACTGTCCATTTCAAATTAAACAGTGAAAGTGGAACACAGTCCGTGTTAAAATTGGACAGTGAATGTGGAACACAGTCCATTTTCAAATTAAACAGTGAATGTGGAACACAGTCCATGTTCCAATCAAACAGTGAATGTAGAACACAGTCCAGATTTAAATTAAACAGTGAATGTGGTACACGGTCCACGTTCAAATTAAACAGTGAATGTGGAACATTATCCATGTTCAAATTGGACAGTGAATGGGGAACACTGTTCATGTTCAAATTAAACAGTGAATGTGGAACACAGTCCGTGTTAAAATTGGACAGTGAATGTGGAACACAGTCCATTTTCAAATTAAACAGTGAATGTGGAACACAGTCCATGTTCCAATCAAACAGTGAATGTAGAACACAGTCCAGGTTTAAATTTAACAGTGAATGTGGTACATGGTCCACGTTCAAATTAAAGAGTGAATGTGGAACACAGACCATGTTCCAATCAAACAGTGAATGTGGAACGCAGGCCATGTTCAAATTGGACAGTGAATGTGGAACACAGTCAATGTTGAAATTGGACAGTGAGTATGGAACACAGTCCATGTTCAAATTAGACAGTGAATGTGGAACACAGTCCATGTTTAAATTAAACTGCGAATGTGGAGCACAGTCCATGTTCAAATCAAACAATGAATGTGGAGCACAGTCCATGTTCAAATCAAACAATGAATGTGGAACACAGTCCATGTTCAAATTAGACAATGAATGTGGAAGACAGTCCAGGTTCAAATTATACAGTGAATGTGGAACACAGTCCATGTTCAAATTAAAAAGTGAATGTGGAACACAGTCCATGTTCAAATTGGACAGTGAATATGGAACACAGTCCATGTTCAAATTAGACAGTGAATGTGGAACACTATCCAATGTTCAAATTAGACAGTGAATGTGGAACACAGTCCATGTTTAAATTAAACAGCGAATGTGGAGCACAGTCCATGTTTAAATCAAGCAATGAATGTGGAACACAGTCCATGTTTAAATTTAACAATGAATGTGGAACACAGTCCATGTTCCAATCAAACAGTGAATGTGGAACACAGTCCAGGTTTAAATTAAACAGTGAATGTGGTACATGGTCCACGTTTGAATTAAAGAGTGAATGTGGAAGACAGTTTATGTTCAAATCAAACAGTGAATGTGGAACACATTCCATGTTCAAATTAGACAGTGAATGTGGAACACAGTCCAAGTTCAAATTAAACAGTGAATGTGGAACACAGTCCAAGTACAAAATAAATATTGAATGTGGAACACAGTCCATGTTCAAACAAGCATTGAATGTGGAACACAGTCCGGGATTAAATTAAATAGTGAGTGTGGAACACAGTCCATGTTCAAATTAAACAGTGAATGTGGAACACGGTCCATGTTGAAATTAACGAGTGAATGTGGAACACAGTCCATTTTCAAATTAAACAGTGAATGTGGAACACTCTCCAAGTTCAGATTAAATAGTGAATGTGGAACACTATCCAAGTTCAAATTAAACAGTGAAGGTGGAACACAGTCCATGTTCAAATTAAACAGTGAATGTGGAACACAGTCCATGTTTAAATTGATCCGTGAAAATGGAACAGAGTGAATCTGTAATTTGAAGAGTGAATTTGGAACACAGTCCATGTTCAAATTGGACAGTGAATATGGAACACAGTCCATGTTCAAATTGGACAGTGAATGTGGAACACAGTCCATGTTCAAATCAGACAATGAATGTGGAACACAGTCCATGTTCAAATTAGACAATGAATGTGGAACACAGTCCATGTTCAAATCAGACAATGAAGGTGGAACACAGTCCATGTTCAAATTCGACAATGAATGTGGAACACAGACCATATTCAAACTAAACAGTGAATGTGGAACACAGTCCATGTTCAAATTAGACAATGAATGTGGAACACAGTCCAGGTTCAAATTAGACAGTGAATGTGGAACACAGTTCATGTTAAAATTAAACAGTGAATATGGAACACAGTCCATGTTCAAATTAGACAGCGAATGTGGAACACTATCCAATGTTCAAATTAGACAGTGAATGTGGAACACAGTCCATGTTTAAATTAAACAGCGAATGTGGAGCACAGTCCATGTTCAAATCAAGCAATGAATGGGGAACACAGTCTATGCTTAAATTTAACAATGAATGTGGAACACAGTCCATGTTCCAATCAAACAGTGAATGTGGAACACAGTCCAGGTTTAAATTAAACAGTGAATGTGATACACGGTCCACGTTCAAATTAAAGAGTGAATGTGGAAGACAGTTCATGTTCAAATCAAACAGTAAATGTGGAACACAGTCCATGTTCAAATTAGACAGTGAATGTGGAACACAGTCCATGTTCCAATCAAACAGTGAATGTGGAACACAGTCCATGTTTAAATTAAACAGCGAATGTGGAGCACATTCCATGTTCAAATCAAGCAATGAATGTGGAACACAGTCCATTTTCCAATCAAACAGTGAATGTGGAACACAGTCCATGTTCAAATTGGACAGTGAATGTGGAACACAGTCCATGTTGAAATTAAATAGTGAATGTGGAACACTGTTCATGTTCAAATTAAACAGTGAATGTGAAACACAGTCTGTGTTAAAATTGGACAGTGAATGTGGAACACAGTCCATTTTCAAATTTCTCATTGAATGTGGAACATTGTCCATGTGCAAATTAAACAGTGTATGTGGAACACAGGCCATGTTTAATTTAGACAGTGAGTGTGGAACACAGACAATGTTCAAATTAGACAGTGAATGTGGAACACAGTCCATGTTCAAATTAGACAATGAATGTGGAACACAGTCCATGTTCAAATTGGACAGTGAATATGGAACACAGTCCATGTTCAAATTGGACAGTGAATGTGGAACACAGTCCATGTTCAAATTGGACAGTGAATGTGGAACACAGTCCATGTTCAAATTAAACAGTGAATGTGGAACTCAGTCCGTGTTAAAATTGGACAGTGAATGTGGAACACAGTCCATTTTCAAATTAAACAGTGAATGTGGAACACAGTCCATGTTCCAATCAAACAGTGAATGTAGAACACAGTCCAGGTTTAAATTAAACAGTGAATGTGGTACACGGTCCACGTTCAAATTAAAGAGTGAATGTGGAACACAGACCATGTTCCAATCAAACAGTGAATGTGGAACGCAGTCCATGTTCAAATTGGACAGTGAATGTGGAACACAGTCCATGTTTAAATTAAACTGCGAATGTGGAGCACAGTCCATGTTCAAATCAAACAATGAATGTGGAACACAGTCCAGTTTTAAATTAAACAGTGAATGTGGAACACAGTCCATGTTCAAATTGGACAGTGAATGTGGAACACAGTCCATGTTGAAATTAAACAGTGAATGTGGAGCACTGTTCATGTTCAAATTAAACAGTGAATGTGGAACACAGTCCGTGTAACATTGGACAGTGAATGTGGTACACAGTCCATTTTCAAATTTATCAGTGAATGTGGAACATGGTCCATGTGCAAATTGAACAGTGTATGTGGAACACAGACCATATTCAAATTAAACAGTGAATGTGGAAGACAGTCCATGTTCAAACTAAAAATTCAATGTGGAACACAGTCCATGTTCAAATCAAGCAATGAATGTGGAACACAGTCCAGGATTAAATTAAACAGTGAGTGTGGAACACTGTCCATGTTAAAATAGAATAGTGAAAATGGAAGACATTGCATATGTAATTTAAACAGTGAATGTGGAACACAGACCATGTTCAAATTAAACAGTGAATGTGGAACACTGTCCATTTCAAATTAAACAGTGAAAGTGGAACACAGTCCGTGTTAAAATTGGACAGTGAATGTGGAACACAGTCCATTTTCAAATTGGACAGTGAATGTGGAACACAGTCCATGTTCAAATTGGACAGTGAATATGGAACACAGTCCATGTTCAAATTGGACAGTGAATGTGGAACACAGTCCATGTTCAAATTGGACAGTGAATGTGGAACACAGTCCATGTTCAAATTAATCAGTGACTGTGGAACACTGTTCATGTTCAAATTAAACAGTGAATGTGGAACTCAGTCCGTGTTAAAATTGGACAGTGAATGTGGAACACAGTCCATTTTCAAATTAAACAGTGAATGTGGAACACAGTCCATGTTCCAATCAAACAGTGAATGTAGAACACAGTCCAGGTTTAAATTAAACAGTGAATGTGGTACACGGTCCACGTTCAAATTAAAGAGTGAATGTGGAAGACAGACCTTGTTCAAATTAAACAGTGAATGTGGAACACAGTCCATGTTCAAATTAAAGAGTGAATGTGGAACACAGACCATGTTCCAATCAAACAGTGAATGTGGAACGCAGTCCATGTTCAAATTGGACAGTGAATGTGGAACACAGTCCATGTTTAAATTTAACAGTGAATGTGGAACACAGTCCATGTTCCAATCAAACAGTGAACGTGGAACACAGTCCAGGTTTAAATTAAACAGTGAATGTGGAACACAGTCCATGTTCAAATCAAACAATGAATGTGGAACACAGTCCATGTTTAAATTTAACAGTGAATGTGGAACACAGTCCATGTTCCAATCAAACAGTGAACGTGGAACACAGTCCAGGTTTAAATTAAACAGTGAATGTGGAACACAGTCCATGTTCAAATTGGACAGTGAATGTGGAACACAGTCCATGTTGAAATTAAACAGTGAATGTGGAACACTGTTCATGTTCAAATTAAACAGTGAATGTGGAACACAGTCCGTGTAACATTGGACAGTGAATGTGGTACACAGTCCATTTTCAAATTTATCAGTGAATGTGGAACATGGTCCATGTGCAAATTGAACAGTGTATGTGGAACACAGACCATATTCAAATTAAACAGTGAATGTGGAAGACAGTCCATGTTCAAACTAAAAATTCAATGTGGAACACAGTCCATGTTCAAATCAAGCAATGAATGTGGAACACAGTCCAGGATTAAATTAAACAGTGAGTGTGGAACACTGTCCATGTTAAAATAGAATAGTGAAAATGGAAGACATTGCATATGTAATTTAAACAGTGAATGTGGAACACAGTCCATGTTTAAATTTAACAGTGAATGTGGAACACAGTCCATGTTCCAATCAAACAGTGAATGTGGAACACAGTCCAGGTTTAAATTAAACAGTGAATGTGGAACACAGTCCATGTTCAAATTGGACAGTGAATGTGAAACACAGTCCATGTTGAAATTAAACAGTGAATGTGGAACACTGTTCATGTTCAAATTAAACAGTGAATGTGGAACACAGTCCATGTTCAAATTGGACAGTGAATGTGGAACACAGTCCATGTTGAAATTAAACAGTGAATGTGGAACATTGTTCATGTTCAAATTAAACAGTGAATGTGGAACACAGTCCATGTTGAAATTAAACAGTGAATGTGGAACACTGTTCATGTTCAAATTAAACAGTGAATGTGGAACACAGTCCGTGTAAAATTGGACAGTGAATGTGGAACACAGTCCATTTTCAAATTTATTAGTGAATGTGGAACACGGTCCATGTGCAAATTAAACAGTGTATGTGGAACACAGACCATGTTTAAATTAGATAGTGAGTGTGGAATGCAGACAATGTTCAAATTGGACAGTGAATGTGGAACACAGTCCATGTTCAAATTAAAAAGTGAATGTGGAACACAGTCCATTTTCAAATTGGTCCGTGAAAATGGAACAGAGTGCATCTGTAATTTAAGAAGTGAATTTGGAACACAGTCCATGTTCAAATTGGACAGTGAATATGGAACACAGTCCATGTTCAAATTGGACAGTGAATGTGGAACACAGTCAATGTTCAAATTGGACAGTGAATGTGGAACACAGTCCATGTTCAAATTAAACAGTGAATGTGGAACCCTGTCGATGTTCAAATTAAACAGTGAATGTGGAACACAGTCCATGTTCAAATTAAACAGTGAATGTGGAACACTGTCCATTTCAAATTAAACAGTGAAAGTGGAACACAGTCCGTGTTAAAATTGGACAGTGAATGTGGAACACAGTCCATTTTCAAATTAAACAGTGAATGTGGAACACAGTCCATGTTCCAATCAAACAGTGAATGTAGAACACAGTCCAGATTTAAATTAAACAGTGAATGTGGTACACGGTCCACGTTCAAATTAAACAGTGAATGTGGAACATTATCCATGTTCAAATTGGACAGTGAATGGGGAACACTGTTCATGTTCAAATTAAACAGTGAATGTGGAACACAGTCCGTGTTAAAATTGGACAGTGAATGTGGAACACAGTCCATTTTCAAATTAAACAGTGAATGTGGAACACAGTCCATGTTCCAATCAAACAGTGAATGTAGAACACAGTCCAGGTTTAAATTTAACAGTGAATGTGGTACATGGTCCACGTTCAAATTAAAGAGTGAATGTGGAACACAGACCATGTTCCAATCAAACAGTGAATGTGGAACGCAGGCCATGTTCAAATTGGACAGTGAATGTGGAACACAGTCAATGTTGAAATTGGACAGTGAGTATGGAACACAGTCCATGTTCAAATTAGACAGTGAATGTGGAACACAGTCCATGTTTAAATTAAACTGCGAATGTGGAGCACAGTCCATGTTCAAATCAAACAATGAATGTGGAGCACAGTCCATGTTCAAATCAAACAATGAATGTGGAACACAGTCCATGTTCAAATTAGACAATGAATGTGGAAGACAGTCCAGGTTCAAATTATACAGTGAATGTGGAACACAGTCCATGTTCAAATTAAAAAGTGAATGTGGAACACAGTCCATGTTCAAATTGGACAGTGAATATGGAACACAGTCCATGTTCAAATTAGACAGTGAATGTGGAACACTATCCAATGTTCAAATTAGACAGTGAATGTGGAACACAGTCCATGTTTAAATTAAACAGCGAATGTGGAGCACAGTCCATGTTTAAATCAAGCAATGAATGTGGAACACAGTCCATGTTTAAATTTAACAATGAATGTGGAACACAGTCCATGTTCCAATCATACAGTGAATGTGGAACACAGTCCAGGTTTAAATTAAACAGTGAATGTGGTACATGGTCCACGTTTGAATTAAAGAGTGAATGTGGAAGACAGTTTATGTTCAAATCAAACAGTGAATGTGGAACACATTCCATGTTCAAATTAGACAGTGAATGTGGAACACAGTCCAAGTTCAAATTAAACAGTGAATGTGGAACACAGTCCAAGTACAAAATAAATATTGAATGTGGAACACAGTCCATGTTCAAACAAGCATTGAATGTGGAACACAGTCCGGGATTAAATTAAATAGTGAGTGTGGAACACAGTCCATGTTCAAATTAAACAGTGAATGTGGAACACGGTCCATGTTGAAATTAACGAGTGAATGTGGAACACAGTCCATTTTCAAATTAAACAGTGAATGTGGAACACTCTCCAAGTTCAAATTAAATAGTGAATGTGGAACACTATCCAAGTTCAAATTAAACAGTGAAGGTGGAACACAGTCCATGTTCAAATTAAACAGTGAATGTGGAACAGAGTCCATGTTTAAATTGATCCGTGAAAATGGAACAGAGTGAATCTGTAATTTGAAGAGTGAATTTGGAACACAGTCCATGTTCAAATTGGACAGTGAATATGGAACACAGTCCATGTTCAAATTGGACAGTGAATGTGGAACACAGTCCATGTTCAAATCAGACAATGAATGTGGAACACAGTCCATGTTCAAATTAGACAATGAATGTGGAACACAGTCCATGTTCAAATCAGACAATGAAGGTGGAACACAGTCCATGTTCAAATTCGACAATGAATGTGGAACACAGACCATATTCAAACTAAACAGTGAATGTGGAACACAGTCCATGTTCAAATTAGACAATGAATGTGGAACACAGTCCAGGTTCAAATTAGACAGTGAATGTGGAACACAGTTCATGTTAAAATTAAACAGTGAATATGGAACACAGTCCATGTTCAAATTAGACAGCGAATGTGGAACACTATCCAATGTTCAAATTGGACAGTGAATATGGAACACAGTCCATGTTCAAATTAAACAGTGAATGTGGAACACGGTCCATGTGTAAATTAAACAGCGTATGTGGAACACAGACCATATTCAAATTAAACAGTGAATGTGGAACACTGTTCATGTTCAAATTAAACAGTGAATGTGGAACTCAGTCCGTGTTAAAATTGGACAGTGAATGTGGAACGCAGTCCATTTTCAAATTAAACAGTGAAGGTGGAACACGGTCCATGTGTAAATTAAACAGCGTATGTGGAACACAGACCATATTCAAATTAAACAGTGAATGTGGAACACAGTCCATGTTCAAATTAAACAGTGAATTTGGAACACAGTCCATGTTCAAATTGGACAGTGAATATGGATCACAGTCCATGTTCAAATTGGACAGTGAATGTGGAACACAGTCAATGTTCAAATTAGACAAAGAATGTGGAACACAGTCCAGGTTCAAATTAAGGAGTGAATGTGGAAAACAGTCCATGTTCAAATTAAACAGTGAATGTGGAACACAGTCCATGTTCCAATCAAACAGTGAATGTTGTACAAAGTCCATGTTCAAATTAGACAATGAATGTGGAACACAGTCCAGGTTCAAATTAAGGAGTGAACGTCGAAAACAGTTCATGTTCAAATTAAAAAGTGAATGTGGAACACAGTCCATGTTCAAATTGATCCGTGAAAATGGAACAGAGTGCATCTGTAATTTAAAGAGTGAATTTGGAACACAGTCCATGTTCAAATTGGACAGTGAATGTGGAACACAGTCCATGTTCAAATTAGACAGTGACTGTGGAACACTGTCCATGTTCAAATTAAACAGTGAAGGTGGAACAGAGTCCATGTTCAAATTAGAGAGTGAATGTGGAACACAGACCATGTTCAAATTAAACAGTGAATGTGGAACACTGTCCATTTCAAATTAAACAGTGAATGTGGAACACTGTCCATTTCAAATTAAACAGTGAAAGTGGAACACAGTCCGTGTTAAAATTGGACAGTGAATGTGGAACACAGTCCATGTTCAAATTAGAGAGTGAATGTGGAACACAGACCATGTTCAAATTAAACAGTGAATGTGGAACACTGTCCATTTCAAATTAAACAGTGAATGTGGAACACTGTCCATTTCAAATTAAACAGTGAAAGTGGAACACAGTCCGTGTTAAAATTGGACAGTGAATGTGGAACACAGTCCATTTTCAAATTAAACAGTGAATGTGGAACACAGTCCATGTTCAAATTGGACAGTGAATATGGAACACAGTCCATGTTCAAATTGGACAGTGAATGTGGAACACAGTCCATGTTCAAATTAAACAGTGATTGTGGAACACTGTTCATGTTCAAATTAAACAGTGAATGTGGAACTCAGTCCGTGTTAAAATTGGACAGTGAATGTGGAACACAGTCCATGTTCCAATCAAACAGTGAATGTAGAACACAGTCCAGGTTTAAATTAAACAGTGAATGTGGTACACGGTCCACGTTCAAATTAAAGAGTGAATGTGGAAGACAGACCTTGTTCAAATTAATCAGTGAATGTGGAACACAGTCCATGTTCAAATTAAAGAGTGAATGTGGAACGCAGTCCATGTTCAAATTAAACAGTGAATGTGGTACACGGTCCACGTTCAAATTAAAGAGTGAATGTGGAAGACAGACCTTGTTCAAATTAAACAGTGAATGTGGAACACAGTCCATGTTCAAATTAAAGAGTGAATGTGGAACACAGACCATGTTCCAATCAAACAGTGAATGTGGAACGCAGTCCATGTTCAAATTGGACAGTGAATGTGGAACACAGTCCATGTTTAAATTAAACTGCGAATGTGGAGCACAGTCCATGTTCAAATCAAACAATGAATGTGGAACACAGTCCATGTTTAAATTTGACAGTGAATGTGGAACACAGTCCATGTTCCAATCAAACAGTGAATGTGGAACACAGTCCATGTTTAAATTTAACAGTGAATGTGGAACACAGTCCATGTTCCAATCAAACAGTGAATGTGGAACACAGTCCAGGTTTAAATTAAACAGTGAATGTGGAACACAGTCCATGTTCAAATTGGACAGTGAATGTGGAACACAGTCCATGTTGAAATTAAACAGTGAATGTGGAACACTGTTCATGTTCAAATTAAACAGTGAATGTGGAACACAGTCCATGTTCAAATTGGACAGTGAATGTGGAACACAGTCCATGTTGAAATTAAACAGTGAATGTGGAACACTGTTCATGTTCAAATTAAACAGTGAATGTGGAACACAGTCCATGTTGAAATTAAACAGTGAATGTGGAACACTGTTCATGTTCAAATTAAACAGTGAATGTGGAACACAGTCCGTGTAAAATTGGACAGTGAATGTGGAACACAGTCCATTTTCAAATTTATTAGTGAATGTGGAACACGGTCCATGTGCAAATTAAACAGTGTATGTGGAACACAGACCATGTTTAAATTAGATAGTGAGTGTGGAATGCAGACAATGTTCAAATTGGACAGTGAATGTGGAACACAGTCCATGTTCAAATTAAAAAGTGAATGTGGAACACAGTCCATTTTCAAATTGGTCCGTGAAAATGGAACAGAGTGCATCTGTAATTTAAGAAGTGAATTTGGAACACAGTCCATGTTCAAATTGGACAGTGAATATGGAACACAGTCCATGTTCAAATTGGACAGTGAATGTGGAACACAGTCAATGTTCAAATTGGACAGTGAATGTGGAACACAGTCCATGTTCAAATTAAACAGTGAATGTGGAACCCTGTCGATGTTCAAATTAAACAGTGAATGTGGAACACAGTCCATGTTCAAATTAAACAGTGAATGTGGAACACTGTCCATTTCAAATTAAACAGTGAAAGTGGAACACAGTCCGTGTTAAAATTGGACAGTGAATGTGGAACACAGTCCATTTTCAAATTAAACAGTGAATGTGGAACACAGTCCATGTTCCAATCAAACAGTGAATGTAGAACACAGTCCAGATTTAAATTAAACAGTGAATGTGGTACACGGTCCACGTTCAAATTAAACAGTGAATGTGGAACATTATCCATGTTCAAATTGGACAGTGAATGGGGAACACTGTTCATGTTCAAATTAAACAGTGAATGTGGAACACAGTCCGTGTTAAAATTGGACAGTGAATGTGGAACACAGTCCATTTTCAAATTAAACAGTGAATGTGGAACACAGTCCATGTTCCAATCAAACAGTGAATGTAGAACACAGTCCAGGTTTAAATTTAACAGTGAATGTGGTACATGGTCCACGTTCAAATTAAAGAGTGAATGTGGAACACAGACCATGTTCCAATCAAACAGTGAATGTGGAACGCAGGCCATGTTCAAATTGGACAGTGAATGTGGAACACAGTCAATGTTGAAATTGGACAGTGAGTATGGAACACAGTCCATGTTCAAATTAGACAGTGAATGTGGAACACAGTCCATGTTTAAATTAAACTGCGAATGTGGAGCACAGTCCATGTTCAAATCAAACAATGAATGTGGAGCACAGTCCATGTTCAAATCAAACAATGAATGTGGAACACAGTCCATGTTCAAATTAGACAATGAATGTGGAAGACAGTCCAGGTTCAAATTATACAGTGAATGTGGAACACAGTCCATGTTCAAATTAAAAAGTGAATGTGGAACACAGTCCATGTTCAAATTGGACAGTGAATATGGAACACAGTCCATGTTCAAATTAGACAGTGAATGTGGAACACTATCCAATGTTCAAATTAGACAGTGAATGTGGAACACAGTCCATGTTTAAATTAAACAGCGAATGTGGAGCACAGTCCATGTTTAAATCAAGCAATGAATGTGGAACACAGTCCATGTTTAAATTTAACAATGAATGTGGAACACAGTCCATGTTCCAATCAAACAGTGAATGTGGAACACAGTCCAGGTTTAAATTAAACAGTGAATGTGGTACATGGTCCACGTTTGAATTAAAGAGTGAATGTGGAAGACAGTTTATGTTCAAATCAAACAGTGAATGTGGAACACATTCCATGTTCAAATTAGACAGTGAATGTGGAACACAGTCCAAGTTCAAATTAAACAGTGAATGTGGAACACAGTCCAAGTACAAAATAAATATTGAATGTGGAACACAGTCCGGGATTAAATTAAATAGTGAGTGTGGAACACAGTCCATGTTCAAATTAAACAGTGAATGTGGAACACGGTCCATGTTGAAATTAACGAGTGAATGTGGAACACAGTCCATTTTCAAATTAAACAGTGAATGTGGAACACTCTCCAAGTTCAAATTAAATAGTGAATGTGGAACACTATCCAAGTTCAAATTAAACAGTGAAGGTGGAACACAGTCCATGTTCAAATTAAACAGTGAATGTGGAACAGAGTCCATGTTTAAATTGATCCGTGAAAATGGAACAGAGTGAATCTGTAATTTGAAGAGTGAATTTGGAACACAGTCCATGTTCAAATTGGACAGTGAATATGGAACACAGTCCATGTTCAAATTGGACAGTGAATGTGGAACACAGTCCATGTTCAAATCAGACAATGAATGTGGAACACAGTCCATGTTCAAATTAGACAATGAATGTGGAACACAGTCCATGTTCAAATCAGACAATGAAGGTGGAACACAGTCCATGTTCAAATTCGACAATGAATGTGGAACACAGACCATATTCAAACTAAACAGTGAATGTGGAACACAGTCCATGTTCAAATTAGACAATGAATGTGGAACACAGTCCAGGTTCAAATTAGACAGTGAATGTGGAACACAGTTCATGTTAAAATTAAACAGTGAATATGGAACACAGTCCATGTTCAAATTAGACAGCGAATGTGGAACACTATCCAATGTTCAAATTAGACAGTGAATGTGGAACACAGTCCATGTTTAAATTAAACAGCGAATGTGGAGCACAGTCCATGTTCAAATCAAGCAATGAATGGGGAACACAGTCTATGCTTAAATTTAACAATGAATGTGGAACACAGTCCATGTTCCAATCAAACAGTGAATGTGGAACACAGTCCAGGTTTAAATTAAACAGTGAATGTGATACACGGTCCACGTTCAAATTAAAGAGTGAATGTGGAAGACAGTTCATGTTCAAATCAAACAGTAAATGTGGAACACAGTCCATGTTCAAATTAGACAGTGAATGTGGAACACAGTCCATGTTCCAATCAAACAGTGAATGTGGAACACAGTCCATGTTTAAATTAAACAGCGAATGTGGAGCACATTCCATGTTCAAATCAAGCAATGAATGTGGAACACAGTCCATTTTCCAATCAAACAGTGAATGTGGAACACAGTCCAGGTTTAAATGAAACAGTGAATGTGGAACACAGTCCATGTTCAAATTGGACAGTGAATGTGGAACACAGTCCATGTTGAAATTAAATAGTGAATGTGGAACACTGTTCATGTTCAAATTAAACAGTGAATGTGAAACACAGTCTGTGTTAAAATTGGACAGTGAATGTGGAACACAGTCCATTTTCAAATTTCTCATTGAATGTGGAACATTGTCCATGTGCAAATTAAACAGTGTATGTGGAACACAGGCCATGTTTAATTTAGACAGTGAGTGTGGAACACAGACAATGTTCAAATTAGACAGTGAATGTGGAACACAGTCCATGTTCAAATTAGACAATGAATGTGGAACACAGTCCATGTTCAAATTGGACAGTGAATATGGAACACAGTCCATGTTCAAATTGGACAGTGAATGTGGAACACAGTCCATGTTCAAATTGGACAGTGAATGTGGAACACAGTCCATGTTCAAATTAAACAGTGACTGTGGAACACTGTTCATGTTCAAATTAAACAGTGAATGTGGAACTCAGTCCGTGTTAAAATTGGACAGTGAATGTGGAACACAGTCCATTTTCAAATTAAACAGTGAATGTGGAACACAGTCCATGTTCCAATCAAACAGTGAATGTAGAACACAGTCCAGGTTTAAATTAAACAGTGAATGTGGTACACGGTCCACGTTCAAATTAAAGAGTGAATGTGGAACACAGACCATGTTCCAATCAAACAGTGAATGTGGAACGCAGTCCATGTTCAAATTGGACAGTGAATGTGGAACACAGTCCATGTTTAAATTAAACTGCGAATGTGGAGCACAGTCCATGTTCAAATCAAACAATGAATGTGGAACACAGTCCAGTTTTAAATTAAACAGTGAATGTGGAACACAGTCCATGTTCAAATTGGACAGTGAATGTGGAACACAGTCCATGTTGAAATTAAACAGTGAATGTGGAGCACTGTTCATGTTCAAATTAAACAGTGAATGTGGAACACAGTCCGTGTAACATTGGACAGTGAATGTGGTACACAGTCCATTTTCAAATTTATCAGTGAATGTGGAACATGGTCCATGTGCAAATTGAACAGTGTATGTGGAACACAGACCATATTCAAATTAAACAGTGAATGTGGAAGACAGTCCATGTTCAAACTAAAAATTCAATGTGGAACACAGTCCATGTTCAAATCAAGCAATGAATGTGGAACACAGTCCAGGATTAAATTAAACAGTGAGTGTGGAACACTGTCCATGTTAAAATAGAATAGTGAAAATGGAAGACATTGCATATGTAATTTAAACAGTGAATGTGGAACACAGACCATGTTCAAATTAAACAGTGAATGTGGAACACTGTCCATTTCAAATTAAACAGTGAAAGTGGAACACAGTCCGTGTTAAAATTGGACAGTGAATGTGGAACACAGTCCATTTTCAAATTGGACAGTGAATGTGGAACACAGTCCATGTTCAAATTGGACAGTGAATATGGAACACAGTCCATGTTCAAATTGGACAGTGAATGTGGAACACAGTCCATGTTCAAATTGGACAGTGAATGTGGAACACAGTCCATGTTCAAATTAATCAGTGACTGTGGAACACTGTTCATGTTCAAATTAAACAGTGAATGTGGAACTCAGTCCGTGTTAAAATTGGACAGTGAATGTGGAACACAGTCCATTTTCAAATTAAACAGTGAATGTGGAACACAGTCCATGTTCCAATCAAACAGTGAATGTAGAACACAGTCCAGGTTTAAATTAAACAGTGAATGTGGTACACGGTCCACGTTCAAATTAAAGAGTGAATGTGGAAGACAGACCTTGTTCAAATTAAACAGTGAATGTGGAACACAGTCCATGTTCAAATTAAAGAGTGAATGTGGAACACAGACCATGTTCCAATCAAACAGTGAATGTGGAACGCAGTCCATGTTCAAATTGGACAGTGAATGTGGAACACAGTCCATGTTTAAATTTAACAGTGAATGTGGAACACAGTCCATGTTCCAATCAAACAGTGAACGTGGAACACAGTCCAGGTTTAAATTAAACAGTGAATGTGGAACACAGTCCATGTTCAAATCAAACAATGAATGTGGAACACAGTCCATGTTTAAATTTAACAGTGAATGTGGAACACAGTCCATGTTCCAATCAAACAGTGAACGTGGAACACAGTCCAGGTTTAAATTAAACAGTGAATGTGGAACACAGTCCATGTTCAAATTGGACAGTGAATGTGGAACACAGTCCATGTTGAAATTAAACAGTGAATGTGGAACACTGTTCATGTTCAAATTAAACAGTGAATGTGGAACACAGTCCGTGTAACATTGGACAGTGAATGTGGTACACAGTCCATTTTCAAATTTATCAGTGAATGTGGAACATGGTCCATGTGCAAATTGAACAGTGTATGTGGAACACAGACCATATTCAAATTAAACAGTGAATGTGGAAGACAGTCCATGTTCAAACTAAAAATTCAATGTGGAACACAGTCCATGTTCAAATCAAGCAATGAATGTGGAACACAGTCCAGGATTAAATTAAACAGTGAGTGTGGAACACTGTCCATGTTAAAATAGAATAGTGAAAATGGAAGACATTGCATATGTAATTTAAACAGTGAATGTGGAACACAGACCATGTTCAAATTAAACAGTGAATGTGGAACACTGTCCATTTCAAATTAAACAGTGAAAGTGGAACACAGTCCGTGTTAAAATTGGACAGTGAATGTGGAACACAGTCCATTTTCAAATTAAACAGTGAATGTGGAACACAGTCCATGCTCCAATCAAACAGTGAATGTAGAACACAGTCCAGATTTAAATTAAACAGTGAATGTGGTACACGGTCCACGTTCAAATTAAACAGTGAATGTGGAACATTATCCATGTTCAAATTGGACAGTGAATGTGGAACACAGTCCATGTTGAAATTAAACAGTGAATGTGGAACACTGTTCATGTTCAAATTAAACAGTGAATGTGGAACACAGTCCGTGTTAAAATTGGACAGTGAATGTGGAACACAGTCCATTTTAAATTTATTAGTGAATGTGGAACACGGTCCATGTGCAAATTAAACAGTGTATGTGGAACACAGACCATGTTTAAATTAGATAGTGAGTGTGGAATGCAGACAATGTTCAAATTGGACAGTGAATGTGGAACACAGTCCATGTTCAAATTAAAAAGTGAATGTGGAACACAGTCCATTTTCAAATTGGTCCGTGAAAATGGAACAGAGTGCATCTGTAATTTAAGAAGTGAATTTGGAACACAGTCAATGTTCAAATTGGACAGTGAATGTGGAACACAGTCCATGTTCAAATTAAACAGTGAATGTGGAACCCTGTCGATGTTCAAATTAAACAGTGAATGTGGAACACTGTCCATTTCAAATTAAACAGTGAAAGTGGAACACAGTCCGTGTTAAAATTGGACAGTGAATGTGGAACACAGTCCATTTTCAAATTAAACAGTGAATGTGGAACACAGTCCATGTTCCAATCAAACAGTGAATGTAGAACACAGTCCAGATTTAAATTAAACAGTGAATGTGGTACACGGTCCACGTTCAAATTAAACAGTGAATGTGGAACATTATCCATGTTCAAATTGGACAGTGAATGGGGAACACTGTTCATGTTCAAATTAAACAGTGAATGTGAACATGGACTGTCTTCCACATTCACTCTTTAATTTGAACATGGACTGTGTTCCACATTCACTGTTTAATTTGAACAAGGTCTGTCTTCCACATTCACTCTTTAATTTGAACGTGGACCGTGTACCACATTCACTGTTTAATTTAAACCTGGACTGTGTTCCACATTCACTGTTTGATTGGAACATGGACTGTGTTCCACAGTCACTGTTTAATTTGAACATGGACTGTGTTCCACATTCACTGTCCAATTTGAACATGGACTGTGTTCCACATTCACTGTCCAATTTGAACACGGACTGTGTTCTACATTCACTGTTTGATTGGAACATGGACTGTGTTCCACATCCACTGTTTAATTTGAGCATGAATATTGTTCCACATTCACTGTTTAATTTGAACATGGACTGTGTTCCACATTCACTGTTGAATTTGAACATGGACAGTGTTCCACATTCACTGTTTAATTTGAACATGGACTGTGTTCCACATTCACTGTCCAGTTTGAACATGGACTGTGTTCCACATTCACTGTTTAAATTACATATGCAATGTTTTCAGTTTTCTATTTTAACATGGACTGTGTTCCACACTCACTGTTTAATTTAATCCTGGACTGTGTTCCACATTCATTGCTTGATTTGAACATGGACTGTCTTCCACATTCACTGTTTAATTTGAATATGATCTGTGTTCCACATACACTGTTTAATTTGCACATGGACCATGTTCCACATTCACTGATAAATTTGAAAATGGACTGTGTTCCACAATCACTGTCCAATTTGAACATGGACTGTGTTCCACATTCACTGTTTTATTGGAACATGGACTGTGTTCCACATTCACTGTTAAATTTAAACCTGGACTGTGTTCCACATTCACTGTTTTATTGGAACATGGACTGTGTTCCACATTCACTGTTAAATTTAAACATGGACTGTGTTCCAAATTCATTGCTTGATTTGAACTTGGACTGTGCTCCACATTCGCAGTTTAATTTAAACATCGACTGTGTTCCACATTCACTGTCTAATTTGAACATGGACTGTGTTCCATACTCACTGTCCAATTTCAACATTGACTATGTTCCACATTCACTGTCCAATTTGAACATGGACTGCGTTCCACATTCACTGTTTGATTGGAAAATGGTCTGTGTTCCACATTCACTCTTTAATTTGAACATGGACCATGTTCCACATTCACTGTTTAATTTAAACCTGGACTGTGTTCCACATTCACTGTTTGATTGGAACATGGACTGTGTTCCACATTCACTGTTTAATTTAATCAGGGACTGTGTTCCACATTCATTGCTTGATTTGAACATGGATTGTGTTCCACATTCGCTGTTTAATTAAAATATGAACTGTGTTCCACATTCACTCTTTAATTTGAACATGGACTGTGTTCCACCTTCACTGTTTAATTTGAATTTGGATAGTGTTCCACATTCACTGTTTAATTCGAACATTGTCTGTGTTCCACATTCACTATCTAATTTGAACATGGACTGTGTTCCATATTCACTGTCCAATTTGAACATGGACTGTGTTCCATATTCACTGTCCAATTTGAACATGCACTGTGTTCCAAATTCACTCTTTAAATTACAGATGCACTCTGTTCCATTTTCACGGACCAATTTGAACATGGACTGTGTTCCACATTCACTTTTTAATTTGAACATGGACTGTGTTCCACATTCACTGTCTAATTTGAACCTGGACTGTGTTCCACATTCATTGTCTAATTTGAACATGGACTGTGTTCCACATTCACTTTTTAATTTGAACATGGACTGTGTTCCACATTCACTGTCTAATTTGAACCTGGACTGTGTTCCACATTCATTGTCCAATTTGAACATTGTCTGTGTTCCACACTCACTGTCTAATTTGAACATGGACTGTGTTCCACACTCACTCCCTAATTTGAACATGGACAGTGTTCCACACTCACTGTCTAATTTGAACATGGACTGTGTTCCACATTCATTGTCTAATTTGAACATGGACTGTGTTCCACATTCACTGTTTAGTTTGAACATGGACTGTTTTCCACATTCACTCTCTAATTTGAACCTGGACTGTGTTCCACATTCATTGTCTAATTTGAACCTGGACTGTGTTCCACATTCATTGTCTAATTTGAACATGGACTGTGTTCCACATTCACTGTTTAGTTTGAACATGGACTGTTTTCCACATTCACTCTCTAATTTGAACCTGGACTGTGTTCCACATTCATTGTCTAATTTGAACATGGACTGTGTTCCACATTCACTGTTTAGTTTGAACATGGACTGTTTTCCACATTCACTCTCTAATTTGAACATGGACTGTGTTCCACATTCACTGTCCAATTTGAGCATTGTCTGTGTTCCACACTCACTGTCTAATTTAAACATGGACTGTGTTCCATATTCACTGTCTAATTTGAACATGGACTGTGTTCCACCTTCACTGTTTAATTTGAACCTGGATAGTGTTCCACATTCACTGTTTAATTTGAACTTGGACTGTGTTCCACATTCACTGTTTAATTTGAATATGGTCTGTGTTCCACATTCACAGTTTATCTGAACATGGACTGTGTTCCACATTCACTGTTTAATTTGAACATGGACTGTGTTCCACATTCATGGTTTAATTTGAACATGTACTGTGTACCACATTCACCGTTTAATTTAACATGGACTGTGTTCCACACTCACTGTTTAATTTTATCCTGGACTGTGTTCCACATTCATTGCTTGATTTGAACATGGACTGTGTTCCACATTCATTGTTTGATTTGAACATGGACTGTGCTCCACATTCGCAGTTTAATTTAAACATGGACTGTGTTCCACATTCACTGTCCAATTTGAATATGGTCTGTGTTCCACATACGCTGTTTGATTTACACATGGACCGTGTTCCACATTCAACGTTTAATTTGAAAATGGACTGTGTTCCACATTCACTGTCTAATTTGAACCTGGACTGTGTTCCACATTCATTGTCTAATTTGAACATGGACTGTGTTCCACATTCACTTTTTAATTTGAACATGGACTGTGTTCCACATTCACTGTCTAATTTGAACCTGGACTGTGTTCCACATTCATTGTCCAATTTGAACATTGTCTGTGTTCCACACTCACTGTCTAATTTGAACATGGACTGTGTTCCACACTCACTCCCTAATTTGAACATGGACAGTGTTCCACACTCACTGTCTAATTTGAACATGGACTGTGTTCCACATTCATTGTCTAATTTGAACATGGACTGTGTTCCACATTCACTGTTTAGTTTGAACATGGACTGTTTTCCACATTCACTCTCTAATTTGAACCTGGACTGTGTTCCACATTCATTGTCTAATTTGAACCTGGACTGTGTTCCACATTCATTGTCTAATTTGAACATGGACTGTGTTCCACATTCACTGTTTAGTTTGAACATGGACTGTTTTCCACATTCACTCTCTAATTTGAACCTGGACTGTGTTCCACATTCATTGTCTAATTTGAACATGGACTGTGTTCCACATTCACTGTTTAGTTTGAACATGGACTGTTTTCCACATTCACTCTCTAATTTGAACATGGACTGTGTTCCACATTCACTGTCCAATTTGAGCATTGTCTGTGTTCCACACTCACTGTCTAATTTAAACATGGACTGTGTTCCATATTCACTGTCTAATTTGAACATGGACTGTGTTCCACCTTCACTGTTTAATTTGAACCTGGATAGTGTTCCACATTCACTGTTTAATTTGAACTTGGACTGTGTTCCACATTCACTGTTTAATTTGAATATGGGCTGTGTTCCACATTCACAGTTTATCTGAACATGGACTGTGTTCCACATTCACTGTTTAATTTGAACATGGACTGTGTTCCACATTCATGGTTTAATTTGAACATGTACTGTGTACCACATTCACCGTTTAATTTAACATGGACTGTGTTCCACACTCACTGTTTAATTTTATCCTGGACTGTGTTCCACATTCATTGCTTGATTTGAACATGGACTGTGTTCCACATTCATTGTTTGATTTGAACATGGACTGTGCTCCACATTCGCAGTTTAATTTAAACATGGACTGTGTTCCACATTCACTGTCCAATTTGAATATGGTCTGTGTTCCACATACGCTGTTTGATTTACACATGGACCGTGTTCCACATTCAACGTTTAATTTGAAAATGGACTGTGTTCCACATTCACTGTTTAATTTGAACACGGACTGTCTTCCACATTCACTCTTTAATTTGAACGTGGACCGTGTGCCACATTCACTGTTTAATTTAAACCTGGACTGTGTTCTACATTCACTGTTTGATTGAACATGGACTGTGTTCCACATTCACTGTTTTATTTGAAAATGGACTGTGTTCCACATTCACTGTCCAATTTTAACACGGACTGTGTTCCACTTTTACTGTTTAATTTGAAATGGACAGTGTTCCACATTCACTGTTTAATTTGAACATGGTCTGTGTTCCACATTCACTGTCCAATTTGAACATGGACTGTGTTCCACATTCATTGCTTGATTTGAACATGGACTGTTCTCCACATTCGCTGTTTAATTTATACATGGTCTGTGTACCACATTCACTGTCCAATTTTAACACGGACTGTGTTCCACATTCACTCTTTAATTTGAACGTGGACCGTGTACCACATTCACTGTTTAATTTAAACCTGGACTGTGTTCTACATTCACTGTTTGATTGGAACATGGACTGTGTTCCACATTCACTTTTTAATTTGAACATGGACTGTGTTCCACATTCACTGTCCAATTTGAACATTGTCTGTATTCCACACTCACTATCTAATTTAAACATGGTCTGTGTTCCACATACACTGTTTAATTTGCACATGGACCGTGTTCCACATTCACTGATAAATTTGAAAATGGACTGTGTTCCACATTCACTGTCCAATTTTAACACGGACTGTGTTCCACATTCACTGTTTAATTTGAACATGAACAGTGTTCCACATTCACTGTTTAATTTCAACATGGACTGTGTTCCACATTCACTGTTTAATTTGAAAATGGACTGTGTTCCACATTCACTGTCCAATTTTCACACGGACTGTGTTCCACTTTCACTGTTTAATTTGAAATGGACAGTGTTCCACATTCACTGTTTAATTTGAACATGGTCTGTGTTCCACATTCACTGTCTAATTTGAACATGGACTCTGTTCCACCTTCACTGTTTAATTTGAACTTGGATAGTGTTCCACATTCACTGTTTAATTTGAACATTGTTTGTGTTCCACATTCACTGTCCAATTTGAACATGGACTGTGTTCCAAATTCACTCTTTAAATTACAGATGCACTCTGTTCCATTTTCACGGATCAATTTGAACATGGACTGTGTTCCACATTCACTTTTTAATTTGAACATGAACTGTTCTCGACGTTCACTCCTTAATTTGAACCTGGACTGTGTTCCACATTCATTGTCTAATTTGAACATGGACTGTGTTCCACATTCACTGTTTAATTTGAACATGGACTGTTTTCCACATTCACTCCTTAATTTGAACCTGGACTGTGTTCCACATTCTTTGTCTAATTTGAACATGGACTGTGTTCCACATTCATTGTTTAATTTAAACCTGGACTGTGTTCCACATTCACTGTTTGATTGGAACATGGACTGTGTTCCACATTCACTGTTAAATTTAAACATGGACTGTGTTCCACATTCATTGTTTGATTTGAACATGGACTGTGCTCCACATTCGCAGTTTAATTTAAACATGGACTGTGTTCCACATTCACTGTCCAATTTGAACATGGACTGTGTTCCACATTCACTGTTTGATTGGAACATGGTCTGTGTTCCACATTCACTCTTTAATTTGAACATGGACTGTGTTCCACATTCACTGTTTAATTTGAACAAGGTCTGTCTTCCACATTCACTCTTTAATTTGAACGTGGACCGTGTACCACATTCACTGTTTAATTTAAACCTGGACTGTGTTCTACATTCACTGTTTGATTGGAACATGGACTGTGTTCCACATTCACTGTTTAATTTGAAAATGGACTGTGTTCCACATTCACTGTCCAATTTTAACACGGACTGAGTTCCACATTCACTGTTTAATTTGAACATGAACAGTGTTCCACAGTCACTGTTTAATTTGAACATGGACTGTGTTCCACATTCACTGTCCAATTTGAACATGGACTGTGTTCCACATTCACTGTCCAATTTGAACATGGACTGTGTTCCATATTCACTGTCCAATTTGAACATGGACTGTGTTCCAAATTCACTCCTTAAATTACAGATGCACTCTGTTCCATTTTCACGGACCAATTTGAAAATGGACTGTGTTCCATATTCACTGTCCAATTTGAACATGGACTGTGTTCCACATTCATTGTCTAATTTGAACATGGACTGTGTTCCACATTCACTGTCCAATTTGAACATTGTCTGTGTTCCACACTCACTGTCTAAATTAAACATGGTCTGTGTTCCACATACACTGTTTAATTTGCAAATGGACCATGTTCCACATTCACTGATAAATTTGAAAATGGACTGTGTTCCACATTCACTGTCCAATTTGAACATGGACTGTGTTCCACATTCACTGTTTCATTTAAACCTGGACTGTGTTCCACATTCACTGTTTGATTGGAAAATGGACTGTGTTCCACATTCATTGCTTGATTTGAACATGGAATGTGCTCCACATTCGCTGTTTAATTTAAACATGGACTGTGTTCCACATTCACTGTTTGATTGGAACATGGACTGTGTTCCACATTCACTGTCTAATTTGAACATGGACTGTGTTCCACATTCACTGTTTGATTTGAACATGAACTGTCTTCCACATTCACTCTTTAATTTGAACATGGACCGTGTATCACATTCACTGTTTAATTTAAACCTAGACTGTGTTCCACATTCACTGTTTGATTGGAACATGGACTGTGTTCCACATTCATTGTTAAATTTAAGCATAGACTGTGTTCCACATTCATTGCTTGATTTGAACATGGACTGTGCTCCACATTCGCTGTTTAATTTAAACATGGACTGTGTTCCACATTCACTGTCTAATTTGAACATTGGATAGTGTTCCACATTCGCTGTCTAATTTGAACATGGACTGTGTTCCATATTCACTGTCCAATTTGAACATGGACTGTGTTCCACATTCACTTTTTAATTTGAACATGGACTGTGTTCTACATTCACTGTCTAATTTGAACCTGGACTGTGTTCCACATTCATTGTCTAATTTGAACATGGACTGTGTTGCACATTCACTGTTTAGTTTGAATATGGACTGTGTTCCACATTCATTATCTAATTTGAACATGGACTGTGTTCCACATTCACTTTTTAATTTGAACGTGGACCGTGTACCACATTCACTGTTTAATTTAAACCTGGACTGTGTACCACATTCACTGTTTGATTGGAACATGGACTGTGTACCACATTCACTGTTTAGTTTGAATATGGACTGTGTTCCACATTCATTATCTAATTTGAACATGGACTGTGTTCCATATTCACTGTCCAATTTGAACATGGACTGTGTTCCAAATTCACTCTTTAAATTACAGATTCACTCTGTTCCATTTTCACGGATCAATTTGAACATGGACTGTGTTCCACATTCACTTTTTAATTTGAACATGGTCTGTGTTCCACCTTCACTGTTTAATTTGAACTTGGATAGTGTTCCACATTCACTGTTTAATTTGAACTTGGATAGTGTTCCACATTCACTGTTTAATTTGAACATGAACAGTGTTCCACATTCACTGTTTAATTTGAAAATGGACTGTGTTCCACATTCACTCGTTAATTTCAACATGGACCGTGTTCCACATTCACTGTTTAATTTGAACATGGACTGTGTTCCACACTCACTATTTAATTTAATCCCGGACTGTGTTCCACATTCAATGCTTGTTTGAACATGGACTGTGTTCCACATTCAATATTTATTTTGTACTTGGACTGTGTTCCACATTCACTGTTTAATTTGAACATGGACTGTGTTCCACATTCACTGTCTAATTTGAACATGGAATGTGTTCCACATTCACTGTTTGATTTGAACATGAACTGTCTTCCACATTCACTCTTTAATTCAAACGTGGACCATGTACCACATTCACTGTTTAATTTAAACCTGGACTGTGTTCCACATTCACTGTTTGATTGGAACATGGACTGTGTTCCACATTCATTGTTAAATTTAAACATGGACTGTGTTCCACATTCATTGCTTGATTTAAACATGGACTGTGCTCCACATTCGCTGTTTAATTTAAACATGGACTGTGTTCCACATTCACTGTCTAATTTGAACATTGGATAGTGTTCCACATTCACTGTCTAATTTGAACATGGACTGTGTTCCATATTCACTGTCCAATTTGAATGTTCCAATCAAACAGTGAATGTGGAACGCAGTCCATGTTCAAATTGGACAGTGAATGTGGAACACAGTCCATGTTTAAATTAAACTGCGAATGTGGAGCACAGTCCATGTTCAAATCAAACAATGAATGTGGAACACAGTCCATGTTTAAATTTAACAGTGAATGTGGAACACAGTCCATGTTCCAATCAAACAGTGAATGTGGAACACAGTCCAGGTTTAAATTAAACAGTGAATGTGGAACACAGTCCATGTTCAAATTGGACAGTGAATGTGGAACACAGTCCATGTTGAAATTAAACAGTGAATGTGGAACACTGTTCATGTTCAAATTAAACAGTGAATGTGGAACACAGTCCGTGTAACATTGGACAGTGAATGTGGTACACAGTCCATTTTCAAATTTTTCAGTGAATGTGGAACATGGCCCATGTGCAAATTGAACAGTGTATGTGGAACACAGACCATATTCAAATTAAAGAGTGAATGTGGAAGACAGTCCATGTTCAAACTAAAAATTCAATGTGGAACACAGTCCATGTTCAAATCAAGCAATGAATGTGGAACACAGTCCAGGATTAAATTAAACAGTGAGTGTGGAACACTGTCCATGTTAAAATAGAATAGTGAAAATGGAAGACATTGCATATGTAATTTAAACAGTGAATGTGGAACACAATCCATGTTCAAATTGGACAGTGAATGTGGAACACAGTCCATGTTCAAATTAAACAGTGAATGTGGAACACTGTCCGTGTTCAAATTCAACAGTGAATGTGGAACACAGTCCATGTTCAAATTAAACAGTGAATGTGGTACACAGTCCATGTTCCAATCAAACAGTGAATGTGGTACACAGTCCAGGTTTAAATTAAACAGTGAATGTGGTACACGGTCCACGTTCAAATTAAAGAGTGAATGTGGAAGACAGACCTTGTTCAAATTAAACAGTGAATGTGGAACACAGTCCATGTTCAAATTAAACAGTGAATGTGGAACACTGTTCATGTTCAAATTAAACAGTGAATGTGGAACTCAGTCCGTGTTAAAATTGGACAGTGAATGTGGAACGCAGTCCATTTTCAAATTAAACAGTGAATGTGGAACACGGTCCATGTGTAAATTAAACAGCGTATGTGGAACACAGACCATATTCAAATTAAACAGTGAATGTGGAACACAGTCCATGTTCAAATTAAACATTGAATGTGGAACACAGTCCATGTTCAAATCAAGCAATGAATGTGGAACACGGTCCATGTTGAAATTAACGAGTGAATGTGGAACACAGACAATGTTCAAATTAAACAGTGAATGTGGAACACTATCCAAGTTCAAATTAAACAGTGAATGTGGAACAGAGTCCATGTTCAAATTAAACAGTGAATGTGGAACACTGTCCATGTTCAAATTAGAGAGTGAATTTTGAACACAGTCCATGTTCTAATTAAAAAGTGAATGTGGAACACAGTCCATGTTCAAATTGATCCGTGAAAATGGAACAGAGTGCATCTGTAATTTAAAGAGTGAATTTGGAACACAGTCCATGTTCAAATTGGACAGTGAATGTGGAACACAGACAATGTTCAAATTAAACAGTGAATGTGGAACACTATCCAAGTTCAAATTAAACAGTGAAGGTGGAACAGAGTCCATGTTCAAATTAGAGAGTGAATGTGGAACACAGACCATGTTCAAATTAAACAGTGAATGTGGAACACTGTCCATTTCAAATTAAACAGTGAATGTGGAACACTGTCCATTTCAAATTAAACAGTGAAAGTGGAACACAGTCCGTGTTAAAATTGGACAGTGAATGTGGAACACAGTCCATTTTCAAATTAAACAGTGAATGTGGAACACAGTCCATGTTCAAATTGGACAGTGAATATGGAACACAGCCCATGTTCAAATTGGACAGTGAATATGGAACACAGTCCATGTTCAAATTAAACAGTGAATGTGGAACACTGTTCATGTTCAAATTAAACAGTGAATGTGGAACTCAGTCCGTGTTAAAATTGGACAGTGAATGTGGAACACAGTCCATTTTCAAATTAAACAGTGAATGTGGAACACAGTCCATGTTTAAATTTAACAGTGAATGTGGAACACAGTCCATGTTCCAATCAAACAGTGAATGTGGTACACGGTCAACGTTCAAATTAAACAGTGAATGTGGAACATTATCCATGTTCAAATTGGACAGTGAATGTGGAACACAGTCCATGTTGAAATTAAACAGTGAATGTGGAACACAGTCCGTGTTAAAATTGGACAGTGAATGTGGAACGCAGTCCATTTTCAAATTAAACAGCGTATGTGGAACACAGACCATATTCAAATTAAACAGTGAATGTGGAACACAGTCCATGTTCAAATTGATCCGTGAAAATGGAACAGAGTGTATCTGTAATTTAAAGAGTGAATTTGGAACACAGTCCATGTTCAAATTGGACAGTGAATGTGGAACACAGACAATGTTCAAATTAAACAGTGAATGTGGAACACTATCCAAGTTCAAATTAAACAGTGAAGGTGGAACAGAGTCCATGTTCAAATTAGACAGTGAATGTGGAACACAGACCATGTTCAAATTAAACAGTGAATGTGGAACACTGTCCATTTCAAATTAAACAGTGAAAGTGGAACACAGTCCGTGTGAAAATTGGACAGTGAATGTGGAACACAGTCCATTTTCAAATTAAACAGTGAATGTGGAACACAGTCCATGTTCAAATTGGACAGTGAATATGGAACACAGTCCATGTTCAAATTGGACAGTGAATGTGGAACACAGTCCATGTTCAAATTGCACAGTGAATGTGGAACACAGACCATGTTCAAATTAAACAGTGAATGTGGAACACTGTCCATTTCAAATTAAACAGTGAAAGTGGAACACAGTCCGTGTTAAAATTGGACAGTGAATGTGGAACACAGTCCATTTTCAAATTAAACAGTGAATGTGGAACACAGTCCATGTTTAAATTTAACAGTGAATGTGGAACACAGTCCATGTTCCAATCAAACAGTGAATGTGGTACACGGTCAACGTTCAAATTAAACAGTGAATGTGGAACATTATCCATGTTCAAATTGGACAGTGAATGTGGAACACAGTCCATGTTGAAATTAAACAGTGAATGTGGAACACAGTCCGTGTTAAAATTGGACAGTGAATGTGGAACACAGTCCATTTTCAAATTTATCAGTGAATGTGGAACACAGTCCATATGCAAATTAAACAGTGTATGTGGAACACAGACCATGTTTAAATTAGATAGTGAGTGTGAAATACAGACAATGTTCAAATTGGACAGTGAATGTGGAACACAGTCCATGTTCAAATTAAAAAGTGAATATGGAACACAGTCCATTTTCGAATTGGTGCGTGAAAATGGAACAGAGTGCATGTGTAATTTAAGGAGTGAATTTGGAACACAGTCCATGTTCAAATTGGACAGTGAATATGGAACACAGTCCATGTTCAAATTGGACAGTGAATGTGGAACACAGTCAATGTTCAAATTGGACAGTGAATGTGGAACACAGTCCATGTTCAAATTAAACAGTGAATGTGGAACCCTGTCGATTTTCAAATTAAACAGTGAATGTGGAACACAGTCCATGTTCAAATTAAACAGTGACTGTGGAACACTGTTCATGTTCAAATTAAACAGTGAATGTGGAACTCAGTCCGTGTTAAAATTGGACAGTGAATGCGGAACACAGTCAATTTTCAAATTAAACAGTGAATGTGGAACACAGTCCATGTTCCAATCAAACAGTGAATGTAGAACACAGTCCAGGTTTAAATTTAACAGTGAATGTGGTACATGGTCCACGTTCAAATTAAACAGTGAATGTGGAAGACAGACCTTGTTCAAATTAAACAGTGAATGTGGAACACAGTCCATGTTCAAATTAAAGAGTGAATGTGGAACACAGACCATGTTCCAATCAAACAGTGAACGTGGAACGCAGTCCAGGTTTAAATTTAACAGTGAATGTGGTACATGGTCCACGTTCAAATTAAAGAGTGAATGTGAAAGACAGACCTTGTTCCAATCAAACAGTGAATGTGGAACGCAGGCCATGTTCAAATTGGACAGTGAATGTGGAACACAGTCAATGTTGAAATTGGACAGTGAGTATGGAACACAGTCCATGTTCAAATTAGACAGTGAATGTGGAACACAGTCCATGTTTAAATTAAACTGCGAATGTGGAGCACAGTCCATGTTCAAATCAAACAATGAATGTGGAACACAGTCCATGTTTAAATTTAACAGTGAATGTGGAACACAGTCCATGTTCCAATCAAACAGTGAATGTGGAACACAGTCCAGGTTGAAATTAAACAGTGAATGTGGAACACAGTCCATGTTCAAATTGGACAGTGAATGTGGAACACAGTCCAATTTGAAATTAAACAGTGAATGTGGAACACTGTTCATGTTCAAATTAAACAGTGAATGTGGAACACAGTCCGTGTTAAAATTGGACAGTGAATGTGGAACACTGTCCATTTTAAAATTTATCAGTGAATGAGGAACACGGTCCATGTTCAAATTAAACAGTGTATGTGGAACACAGTCCATGTTTAAATTAAACAGCGAATGTGGAGCACAGTCCATGTTCAAATCAAGCAATGAATGTGAAACACAGTCCATGTTCAAATTAGACAGTGAGTGTGGAACACAGTCCATGTTCAAATTAAACAGTGAATGTGGAACACAGTCCATTTTCAAATTGGTCCGTGAAAATGGAACAGAGTGCATCTGTAATTTAAAGAGTGAATATGGAACACAGTCCGTGTTAAAATTGGACAGTGAATGTGGAACACAGTCCATTTTCAAATTAAACAGTGAATGTGGAACACAGTCCATGTTTAAATTTAACAGTGAATGTGGAACACAGTCCATGTTCCAATCAAACAGTGAATGTGGTACACGGTCAACGTTCAAATTAAACAGTGAATGTGGAACATTATCCATGTTCAAATTGGACAGTGAATGTGGAACACAGTCCATGTTGAAATTAAACAGTGAATGTGGAACACAGTCCATTTTCAAATTGGTCTGTGAAAATGGAACAGAGTGCATCTGTAATTTAAAGAGTGAATATGGAACACAGTCCATGTTCAAATTGGACAGTGAATATGGAACACAGTCCATGTTCAAATTGGACAGTGAATGTGGAACACAGTCCATGTTCAAATTAAACAGTGAATGTGGAACACAGTCCATGTTGAAATTAAACAGTGAATGTGGAACACTGTTCATGTTCAAATTAAACAGTGAATGTGGAACACAGTCCGTGTTAAAATTGGACAGTGAATGTGGAACACAGTCCATTTTCAAATTTATCAGTGAATGTGGAACAAGGTCCATGTGCAAATTAAACAGTGTATGTGGTACACAGACCATGTATAAATTAAACAGCGAATGTGGAGAACAGTCCATGTTCAAATCAAGCAATGAATGTGGAACACAGTCCATGTTCAAATTGGACAGTGAATGTGAAACACAGACCATGTTCAAATTAAACAGTGAATGTGGAACACTGTCCATTTCAAATTAAACAGTAAAAGTGGAACACAGTCCGTGTTAAAATTGGACAGTGAATGTGGAACACAGTCCATTTTCAAATAAAACAGTGAATGTGGAACACAGTCCATGTTCAATCAAACAGTGAATGTAGAACACAGTCCAGGTTTAAATTAAACAGTGAATGTGGCACACGGTCCACGTTCAAATTAAAGAGTGAATGTGGAAGACAGTCCGTGTTCAAATTAAACAGTGAATGTGGAACACAGTCCATTTTCAAATTAAACGTTGAATGTGGAACACGGTCCATGTGTAAATCAAACAGCGTATGTGGAACACAGACCATATTCAAATTAAACAGTGAATGTGAATCACAGTCCATGTTCAAATTAAACAGTGAATGTGGAACACAGTCCATGTTCAAATTAAACATTGAATGTGGAACACAGTCCATGTTCAAATCAAGCAATGAATGTGGAACACAGTCCAGGATAAAATTAAACAGTGAGTGTGGAACACAGTCCATGTTCAAATTAAACAGTGAATGTGGAAGACGGACCAAGTTCAAATTAAACAGTGAATGTGGAACACTATCCAAGTTCAAATTAAACAGTGAATTTGGAACACAGTCAATGTTCAAATTAAACAGTGAATGTGGAACACAGTCCAAGTTCAAATTAAACAGTGAATGTGGAACACTATCCAGGTTCAAATTAAACAGTGAAGGTGGAACACAGTCCATGTTCAAATTAGACAGTGAATGTGGAATACAGTCCATGTTCAAATTAGACAGTGAATATGGAACACAGTCCATGTTCAAATTAGACAGTGAATATGGAACTCAGTCCATGTTCAAAATAAACAGTGACTGTGGAACACTGTTCATGTTCAAATTAGACAATGAATGTGGAACACAGTCCATGTTCAAATTAGGCAATGAATGTGGAACACAGTCCATGTTCAAATTAGACAGTGAATGTGGAATACAGTCAATGTTCAAATTAGACAGTGAGTGTGGAACACAGACAATGCTCAAATTGGACAGTGAATGTGGAACACAGTCCAGGTTCAAATTAGAGAGTGAATGTGGAAAACAGTCCATGTTCAAACTAAACAGTGAATGTGGAACACAGTCCATGTTCAAATTAGACAATGAATGTGGAACACAGTCCATGTTCAAATTAGGCAATGAATGTGGAACACAGTCCATGTTCAAATTAGACAGTGAGTGTGGAACACAGTCCATGTTCAAATTAGAGAGTGAGTGTGGAACACAGTCCATGTTCAAATTAGACAGTGAGTGTGGAACACAGTCCATGTTCAAATTAAAAGTGAATGTGGAACACAGTCCATGTTCAAATTGGTCCGTGAAAATGGAACAGAGTGCATCTGTAATTTAAAGAGTGAATTTGGAACACAATGCATGTTCAAATTGGACAGTGAATATGGAACACAGTCCATGTTCAAATTGGACAGTGAATGTGGAACACAGACAATGTTCGAATTAAACAGTGA
This sequence comes from Chiloscyllium plagiosum, assembly GCF_037043375.1. NCBI lineage: Eukaryota > Metazoa > Chordata > Chondrichthyes > Orectolobiformes > Hemiscylliidae > Chiloscyllium > Chiloscyllium plagiosum. The sequence continues at coordinate 4,610,841 of NW_028270162.1, read as the reverse complement.
ATGTGGAACACTATCCAAATTCAAATTAAACAGTGAAGGTGGAACACAGTCCATGTTCAAATTAGACAGTGATTATGGAACACAGTCCATGTTCAAATTAGACAGTGAATGTGGAACACAGTTCATATTTAAATTAAACAGCGAATGTGGAACACAATCCATGTTCAAATCAAGCAATGAATGTGGAACACAGTCCCTGATTAAATTAAACAGTGAATGTGGAACACAGTCCATGTTCCAATCAAACAGTGAATGTGGAACACAGTCCAGGTTTAAATTAAACAGTGAATGTGGAACATGGTCCATGTTCAAATTAAAGAGTGAATGTGGAACACAGACCATTTTCCAATCAAACAGTGAATGTGGAACGCAGTCCATGTTCAAATTGGACAGTGAATGTGGAACATAGTCAATGTTGAAATTGGACAGTGAGTATGGAACACAGTCCATGTTCAAATTAGACAGTGAATGTGGAACACAGTCCATGTTTAAATTAAACTGCGAATGTGGAGCACAGTCCAAGTTCAAATCAAGCAATGAATTTGGAACACAGTCCATGTTTAAATTTAACAGTGAATGTGGAACACAGTCCATGTTCCAATAAAACAGTGAATGTGGAACACAGTCCAGGTTTAAATTAAACAGTGAATGTGGAACACAGTCCATGTTCAAATTGGACAGTGATTGTGGAACACAGTCCATGTTGAAATTAAACAGTGAATGTGGAACACTGTTCATGTTCAAATTAAACAGTGAATGTGGAACACAGTCCGTGTTAAAATTGGACAGTGAATGTGGTACACAGTCCATTTTCAAATTTATCAGTGAATGTGGAACATGGTCCATGTGCAAATTAAACAGTGTATGTGGAACACAGATCATATTCAAATTAAACAGTGAATGTGGAAGACAGTCCATGTTCAAATCAAGCAATGAATGTGGAACACAGTCCAGGATTAAATTAAACAGTGAGTGTGGAACACAGTCCATGTTAAAATAGAAAAGTGAAAACATTGCATATGTAATTTAAACAGTGAATGTGGAACACAGTCCATGTTCAAATTAAACAGTGAATGTGGAACACTGTCCATGTTCAAATTCAACAGTGAATGTGGAACACTGTCCATGTTCAAATTCAACAGTGAATGTGGAACAATATTCATGCTCAAATTAAACAGTGGATGTGGATCTCAGTCTGTGTTAAAATTGAACAGTGAATGTGGAACACAGTCCATGTTCAAATTAAACAGTGAATGTGGAACACTGTCCATGTTCAAATTCAACAGTGAATGTGGAACACAGTCCATGTTCAAATTAAAAAGTGAATGTGGAACAATATTCATGCTCAAATTAAACAGTGGATGTGGATCTCAGTCTGTGTTAAAATTGAACAGTGAATGTGGAACACTGTCCATGTTCAAATTCAACAGTGAATGTGGAACACTGTCCATGTTCAAATTCAACAGTGAATGTGGAACAATATTCATGCTCAAATTAAACAGTGGATGTGGATCTCAGTCTGTGTTAAAATTGAACAGTGAATGTGGAACACAGTCCATGTTCAAATTAAACAGTGAATGTGGAACACAGTCCATGTTCAAATTAAACAGTGAATGTGGAACACTGTCCATGTTCAAATTAAACAGTGAATGTGGAACACAGTCCATGTTCCAATCAAACAGTGAATGTAGAACACAGTCCAGGTTTAAATTAAACAGTGAATGTGGTACATGGTCCACGTTCAAATTAAAGAGTGAATGTGGAAGACAGACCTTGTTCAAATTAAACAGTGAATATGGAACACAGTCCATGTTCAAATTGGACAGTGAATGTGGAACACAGTCCATGTTCAAATTAAACAGTGAATGTGGAACACAGTCCATGTTCAAATTAAACAGTGAATGTGGAACACAGTCCATGTTGAAATTAAACAGTGAATGTGGAACACTGTTCATGTTCAAATTAAACAGTGAATGTGGAACACAGTCCGTGTTAAAATTGGATAGTGAATGTGGAACACAGTCCATTTTCAAATTTATCAGTGAATGTGGAACAAGGTCCATGTGCAAATTAAACAGTGTATGTGGTACACAGACCATGTATAAATTAAACAGCGAATGTGGAGCACAGTCCATGTTCAAATCAAGCAATGAATGTGGAACACAGTCCATGTTCAAATTGGACAGTGAATGTGGAACACAGACCATGTTCAAATTAAACAGTGAATGTGGAACACAGTCCATGTTCCAATCAAACAGTGAATGTAGAACACAGTCCAGGTTTAAATTAAACAGTGAATGTGGCACACGGTCCACGTTCAAATTAAACAGTGAATGTGGAACACAGTCCATTTTCAAATTAAACGTTGAATGTGGAACACAGTCCATGTTCAAATCAAGCAATGAATGTGGAACACAGTCCAGGATAAAATTAAACAGTGAGTGTGGAACACAGTCCATGTTCAAATTAAACAGTGAATGTGGAAGACGGTCCATGTTGAAATTAACGAGTGAATGTGGAACACAGACAATGTTCAAATTAAACAGTGAATGTGGAACACTATCCACGTTCAAATTAAACAGTGAATTTGGAACACAGTCCATGTTCAAATTGGACAGTGAATATGGAACACTATCCACGTTCAAATTAAACAGTGAATGTGTAACACTGTCCATGTTGAAATTAACGAGTGAATGTGGAACACAGACAATGTTCAAATTAAACAGTGAATGTGGAACACAGTCCAAGTTCAAATTAAACAGTGAATTTGGAACACAGTCCATGTTCAAATTAAACAGTGAATATGGAACACAGTCCATGTTCAAATTCGACAGTGAGTGTGGAACACAGACAATGTTCAAATTAAACAGTGAATGTGGAACACAGTCCATGTTCAAATTAGACAATGAATGTGGAACACAGTCCAGGTTCAAATTAGAGAGTGAATGTGGAACACAGTCCATGTTCAAATTAGACAGTGAGTGTGGAACACAGTCCATGTTCAAATTAGACAATGAATGTGGAACACAGTCCATGTTCAAATTAGACAGTGAGTGTGGAACACAGTCCATGTTCAAATTAGACAGTGAGTGTGGAACACAGTCCATGTTCAAATTAGACAGTGAGTGTGGAACACAGACAATGTTCAAATTGGACAGTGAATGTGGAACACAGCCCATGTTCAAATTAGACAATGAATGTGGAACACAGTCCAGGTTCAAATTAGACAGTGAATGTGGAACACAGTCCATGTTCAAATAAAAAAGTGAATGTGGAACACACTCCAAGTTCAAATTAAACAGTGAATGTGGAACACTATCCAAGTTCAAATTAAACAGTGAAGGTGGAACACAGACCATGTTCGAATTAGACTGTGAATGTGGAACACAGTCCATGTTCAAATTAGACAATGAATGTGGAACACAGTCCAGGTTCAAATTAGACAGTGAATGTGGAACACAGTCCATGTTCAAATTAAAAAGTGAATGTGGAACACACTCCAAGTTCAAATTAAACAGTGAATGTGGAACACTATCCAAGTTCAAATTAAACAGTGAAGGTGGAACACAGACCATGTTCGAATTAGACTGTGAATGTGGAACACAGTCCATGTTCAAATTAGACAGTGAATGTGGAACACAGTCCATGTTAAAACTAAACAGTGAATGTGGAACACAGTCCATGTTCAAATTAGACAATGAATGTGGAACACAGTCCAGGTTCAAATTAGACAGTGAATGTGGAACACAGTCCATGTTCAAATTAAAAAGTGAATGTGGAACACACTCCAAGTTCAAATTAAACAGTGAATGTGGAACACAGACCATGTTCGAATTAGACTGTGAATGTGGAACACAGTCCATGTTCAAATTAGACAGTGAATGTGGAATACAGTCCATGTTCAAATTGGACAGTGAATATGGAACACAGTCCATGTTCAAATTAGACAGTGAATGTGGAACACAGACAATGTTCAAATTAAACAGCGAATGTGGAACACAGTCCAGGTTCAAATTAGACAGTGAATGTGGAACACAGACAATGTTCAAATTAAACAGTGAATGTGGAACACAGTCCAGGTTCAAATTAGACAGTGAATGTGGAACACAGTCCATGTTCAAATTAAACAGCGAATGTGGAACACAGTCCAGGTTCAAATTAGACAGTGAATGTGGAAAACAGTCCATGTTCAAACGAAACAGTGAATGTGGAACACAGTCCATGTTCAAATTAGACAATGAATGTGGAACACAGTCCATGTTCAAATTAGACAGTGAGTGTGGAACACAGTCCATGTTCAAATTAGACAGTGAGTGTGGAACACAGACAATGTTCAAATTGGACAGTGAATGTGGAACACAGTCCATGTTCAAATTAGACAATGAAAGTGGAACACAGTCCAGGTTCAAATTAGAGAGTGAATGTGGAAAACAGTCCATGTTCAAACTAAACGGTGAATGTGGAACACAGTCCATGTTCAAACTAAACAGTGAATGTGGAACACAGTCCATGTTCAAATTAGACAATGAATGTGGAACACAGTCCAGGTTCAAATTAGACAGTGAATGTGGAACACAGTCCATGTTCAAATTAAAAAGTGAATGTGGAACACAGTCCATGTTCAAATTGGTCCGTGAAAATGGAACAGAGTGCATCTGTAATTTAAAGAGTGAATTTGGAACACAGTGCATGTTCAAATTGGACAGTGAATATGGAACACAGTCCATGTTCAAATTGGACAGTGAATATGGAACACAGTCCATGTTCAAATTAGATAGTGAATGTGGAACACAGACAATGTTTAAATTAAACAGTGAATGTGGAACACTATCCAAATTCAAATTAAACAGTGAAGGTGGAACACAGACCATGTTCAAATTAGAGAGTGAATGTGGAACACAGACCATGTTCAAATTAAACAGTGAATGTGGAACACTGTCCATTTCAAATTAAACAGTGAATGTGGAACACTGTCCATTTCAAATTAAACAGTGAAAGTGGAACACAGTCCGTGTTAAAATTGGACAGTGAATGTGGAACACAGTCCATTTTCAAATTAAACAGTGAATGTGGAACACACTCCATGTTCAAATTGGACAGTGAATATGGAACACAGTCCATGTTCAAATTGGACAGTGAATGTGGAACACAGTCCATGTTCAAATTAAACAGTGACTGTGGAACACTGTTCATGTTCAAATTAAACAGTGAATGTGGAACTCAGTCCGTGTTAAAATTGGACAGTGAATGTGGAACACAGTCCATTTTCAAATTAAACAGTGAATGTGGAACACAGTCCATGTTCCAATCAAACAGTGAATGTAGAACACAGACCAGGTTTAAATTAAACAGTGAATGTGGTACACGGTCCACGTTCAAATTAAAGAGTGAATGTGGAAGACAGACCTTGTTCAAATTAATCAGTGAATGTGGAACACAGTCCATGTTCAAATTAAAGAGTGAATGTGGAACGCAGTCCATGTTCAAATTAAACAGTGAATGTGGTACACGGTCCACGTTCAAATTAAAGAGTGAATGTGGAAGACAGACCATGTTCAAATTAAACAGTGAATGTGGAACACAGTCCATGTTCAAATTAAAGAGTGAATGTGGAACACAGACCATGTTCCAATCAAACAGTGAATATGGAACGCAGTCCATGTTCAAATTGGACAGTGAATGTGGAACACAGTCCATGTTTAAATTAAACTGCGAATGTGGAGCACAGTCCATGTTCAAATCAAACAATGAATGTGGAACACAGTCCATGTTTAAATTTGACAGTGAATGTGGAACACAGTCCATGTTCCAATCAAACAGTGAATGTGGAACACAGTCCATGTTTAAATTTAACAGTGAATGTGGAACACAGTCCATGTTCCAATCAAACAGTGAATGTGGAACACAGTCCAGGTTTAAATTAAACAGTGAATGTGGAACACAGTCCATGTTCAAATTGGACAGTGAATGTGGAACACAGTCCATGTTGAAATTAAACAGTGAATGTGGAACACTGTTCATGTTCAAATTAAACAGTGAATGTGGAACACAGTCCGTGTAAAATTGGACAGTGAATGTGGAACACAGTCCATTTTCAAATTTATTAGTGAATGTGGAACACGGTCCATGTGCAAATTAAACAGTGTATGTGGAACACAGACCATGTTTAAATTAGATAGTGAGTGTGGAATGCAGACAATGTTCAAATTGGACAGTGAATGTGGAACACAGTCCATGTTCAAATTAAAAAGTGAATGTGGAACACAGTCCATTTTCAAATTGGTCCGTGAAAATGGAACAGAGTGCATCTGTAATTTAAGAAGTGAATTTGGAACACAGTCCATGTTCAAATTGGACAGTGAATATGGAACACAGTCCATGTTCAAATTGGACAGTGAATGTGGAACACAGTCAATGTTCAAATTGGACAGTGAATGTGGAACACAGTCCATGTTCAAATTAAACAGTGAATGTGGAACACTGTCCATGTTCAAATTAAACAGTGAATGTGGAACAGTGTCCATTTCAAATTAAACAGTGAAAGTGGAACACAGTCCGTGTTAAAATTGGACAGTGAATGTGGAACACAGTCCATTTTCAAATCAAACAGTGAATGTGGAACACAGTCCATGTTCCAATCAAACAGTGAATGTAGAACACAGTCCAGATTTAAATTAAACAGTGAATGTGGTACACGGTCCACGTTCAAATTAAACAGTGAATGTGGAACATTATCCATGTTCAAATTGGACAGTGAATGGGGAACACTGTTCATGTTCAAATTAAACAGTGAATGTGGAACACAGTCCGTGTTAAAATTGGACAGTGAATGTGGAACACAGTCCATTTTCAAATTAAACAGTGAATGTGGAACACAGTCCATGTTCCAATCAAACAGTGAATGTAGAACACAGTCCAGGTTTAAATTTAACAGTGAATGTGGTACATGGTCCACGTTCAAATTAAAGAGTGAATGTGGAACACAGACCATGTTCCAATCAAACAGTGAATGTGGAACGCAGGCCATGTTCAAATTGGACAGTGAATGTGGAACACAGTCAATGTTGAAATTGGACAGTGAGTATGGAACACAGTCCATGTTCAAATTAGACAGTGAATGTGGAACACAGTCCATGTTTAAATTAAACTGCGAATGTGGAGCACAGACCATGTTCAAATCAAACAATGAATGTGGAACACAGTCCATGTTTAAATTTAACAGTGAATGTGGAACACAGTCCATGTTCAAATTAGACAATGAATGTGGAAGACAGTCCAGGTTCAAATTATACAGTGAATGTGGAACACAGTCCATGTTCAAATTAAAAAGTGAATGTGGAACACAGTCCATGTTCAAATTGGACAGTGAATATGGAACACAGTCCATGTTCAAATTAGACAGTGAATGTGGAACACTATCCAATGTTCAAATTAGACAGTGAATGTGGAACACAGTCCATGTTTAAATTAAACAGCGAATGTGGAGCACAGTCCATGTTTAAATCAAGCAATGAATGTGGAACACAGTCCATGTTTAAATTTAACAATGAATGTGGAACACAGTCCATGTTCCAATCAAACAGTGAATGTGGAACACAGTCCAGGTTTAAATTAAACAGTGAATGTGGTACATGGTCCACGTTTGAATTAAAGAGTGAATGTGGAAGACAGTTTATGTTCAAATCAAACAGTGAATGTGGAACACATTCCATGTTCAAATTAGACAGTGAATGTGGAACACAGTCCAAGTTCAAATTAAACAGTGAATGTGGAACACAGTCCAAGTACAAAATAAATATTGAATGTGGAACACAGTCCATGTTCAAACAAGCATTGAATGTGGAACACAGTCCGGGATTAAATTAAATAGTGAGTGTGGAACACAGTCCATGTTCAAATTAAACAGTGAATGTGGAACACGGTCCATGTTGAAATTAACGAGTGAATGTGGAACACAGTCCATTTTCAAATTAAACAGTGAATGTGGAACACTATCCAAGTTCAAATGAAACAGTGAAGGTGGAACACAGACCATGTTCAAATTAGACTGTGAATGTGGAACACAGTCCATGTTCAAATTAAAAAGTGAATGTGGAACACAGTCCATGTTCAAATTGATCCGTGAAAATGGAACAGAGTGAATCTGTAATTTAAAGAGTGAATTTGGAACACAGTCCATGTTCAAATTGGACAGTGAATATGGAACACAGTCCATGTTCAAATTAAACAGTGAATGTGGAACACAGTCCGTGTTAAAATTGGACAGTGAATGTGGAACACAGTCCATTTTCAAATTAAACAGTGAATGTGGAACACAGTCCATGTTCAAATTAAACAGTGAAAGTGGAACACAGTCCGTGTTAAAATTGGACAGTGAATGTGGAACACAGTCCATTTTCAAATTAAACAGTGAATGTGGAACACAGTCCATGTTCAAATTGGACAGTGAATATGGAACACTGTCCATGTTCAAATTGGACAGTGAATATGGAACACAGTCCATGTACAAATTGGACAGTGAATTTGGAACACAGTCCATGTTCAAATTGGACAGTGAATATGGAACACAGTCCATGTTCAAATTAAACAGTGAAAGTGGAACACAGTCCGTGTTAAAATTGGACAGTGAATGTGGAACACAGTCCATTTTCAAATTAAACAGTGAATGTGGAACACAGTCCATGTTCAAATTGGACAGTGAATATGGAACACAGTCCATGTTCAAATTGGACAGTGAATGTGGAACACAGTCAATGTTCCAATTGGACAGTGAATGTGGAACACAGTCCATGTTCAAATCAGACAATGAAGGTGGAACACAGTCCATGTTCAAATTAGACAATGAATGTGGAACACAGTCCATATTCAAACTAAACAGTGAATGTGGAACACAGTCCATGTTCAAATTAGACAATGAATGTGGAACACAGTCCAGGTTCAAATTAGACAGTGAATGTAGAACACAGTCCATGTTCAAATTAAAAAGTGAATTTGGAACACAGTCCATGTTCAAATTGGACAGTGAATATGGAACACAGTCCATGTTCAAATTAGACAGCGAATGTGGAACACTATCCAATGTTCAAATTAGACAGTGAATGTGGAACACAGTCCATGTTTAAATTAAACAGCGAATGTGGAGCACAGTCCATGTTCAAATCAAGCAATGAATGTGGAACACAGTCTATGCTTAAATTTAACAATGAATGTGGAACACAGTCCATGTTCCAATCAAACAGTGAATGTGGAACACAGTCCAGGTTTAAATTAAACAGTGAATGTGATACACGGTCCACGTTCAAATTAAAGAGTGAATGTGGAAGACAGTTCATGTTCAAATCAAACAGTAAATGTGGAACACAGTCCATGTTCAAATTAGACAGTGAATGTGGAACACAGTCCATGTTCCAATCAAACAGTGAATGTGGAACACAGTCCATGTTTAAATTAAACAGCGAATGTGGAGCACATTCCATGTTCAAATCAAGCAATGAATGTGGAACACAGTCCATTTTCCAATCAAACAGTGAATGTGGAACACAGTCCAGGTTTAAATGAAACAGTGAATGTGGAACACAGTCCATGTTCAAATTGGACAGTGAATGTGGAACACAGTCCATGTTGAAATTAAATAGTGAATGTGGAACACTGTTCATGTTCAAATTAAACAGTGAATGTGGAACACAGTCCGTGTTAAAATTGGACAGTGAATGTGGAACACAGTCCATTTTCAAATTTATCAGTGAATGTGGAACATGGTCCATGTGCAAATTAAACAGTGTATGTGGAACACAGACCATGTTTAATTTAGACAGTGAGTGTGGAACACAGACAATGTTCAAATTGGACAGTGAATGTGGAACACAGTCCATGTTCAAATTAGACAATGAATGTGGAACACAGTCCATGTTCAAATTGGACAGTGAATATGGAACACAGTCCATTTTCAAATTGGTCCGTGAAAATGGAACAGAGTGCATCTGTAATTTAAGGAGTGAATTTGGAACACAGTCCATGTTCAAATTGGACAGTGAATATGGAACACAGTCCATGTTCAAATTGGACAGTGAATGTGGAACACAGTCCATGTTCAAATTAGACAATGAATGTGGAACACAGTCCATGTTCAAATTGGACAGTGAATATGGAACACAGTCCATTTTCAAATTGGTCCGTGAAAATGGAACAGAGTGCATCTGTAATTTAAGGAGTGAATTTGGAACACAGTCCATGTTCAAATTGGACAGTGAATATGGAACACAGTCCATGTTCAAATTGGACAGTGAATGTGGAACACAGTCCATGTTCAAATTGGACAGTGAATGTGGAACACAGTCCATGTTCAAATTAAACAGTGACTGTGGAACACTGTTCATGTTCAAATTAAACAGTGAATGTGGAACTCAGTCCGTGTTAAAATTGGACAGTGAATGTGGAACACAGTCCATTTTCAAATTAAACAGTGAATGTGGAACACAGTCCATGTTCCAATCAAACAGTGAATGTAGAACACAGTCCAGGTTTAAATTAAACAGTGAATGTGGTACACGGTCCACGTTCAAATTAAAGAGTGAATGTGGAAGACAGACCTTGTTCAAATTAAACAGTGAATGTGGAACACAGTCCATGTTCAAATTAAAGAGTGAATGTGGAACACAGACCATGTTCCAATCAAACAGTGAATGTGGAACGCAGTCCATGTTCAAATTGGACAGTGAATGTGGAACACAGTCCATGTTTAAATTAAACTGCGAATGTGGAGCACAGTCCATGTTCAAATCAAACAATGAATGTGGAACACAGTCCATGTTTAAATTTAACAGTGAATGTGGAACACAGTCCATGTTCCAATCAAACAGTGAATGTGGAACACAGTCCAGGTTTAAATTAAACAGTGAATGTGGAACACAGTCCATGTTCAAATTGGACAGTGAATGTGGAACACAGTCCATGTTGAAATTAAACAGTGAATGTGGAACACTGTTCATGTTCAAATTAAACAGTGAATGTGGAACACAGTCCGTGTAACATTGGACAGTGAATGTGGTACACAGTCCATTTTCAAATTTATCAGTGAATGTCGAACATGGTCCATGTGCAAATTGAACAGTGTATGTGGAACACAGACCATATTCAAATTAAACAGTGAATGTGGAAGACAGTCCAGGATTAAATTAAACAGTGAGTGTGGAACACTGTCCATGTTAAAATAGAATAGTGAAAATGGAAGACATTGCATATGTAATTTAAACAGTGAATGTGGAACACAGACCATGTTCAAATTAAACAGTGAATGTGGAACACTGTCCATTTCAAATTAAACAGTGAAAGTGGAACACAGTCCGTGTTAAAATTGGACAGTGAATGTGGAACACAGTCCATTTTCAAATTAAACAGTGAATGTGGAACACAGTCCATGTTCCAATCAAACAGTGAATGTAGAACACAGTCCAGATTTAAATTAAAAAGTGAATGTGGTACACGGTCCACGTTCAAATTAAACAGTGAATGTGGAACATTATCCATGTTCAAATTGGACAGTGAATGTGGAACACAGTCCATGTTGAAATTAAACAGTGAATGTGGAACACAGTCCGTGTTAAAATTGGACAGTGAATGTGGAACACTGTTCATGTTCAAATTAAACAGTGAATGTGGAACACAGTCCGTGTTAAAATTGGACAGTGAATGTGGAACACAGTCCATTTTAAATTTATTAGTGAATGTGGAACACGGTCCATGTGCAAATTAAACAGTGTATGTGGAACACAGACCATGTTGAAATGAGATAGTGAGTGTGGAATACAGACAATGTTCAAATTGGACACTGAATGTGGAACACAGTCCATGTTCAAATTAAAAAGTGAATGTGGAACACAGTCCATTTTCAAATTGGTCCGTGAAAATGGAACAGAGTGCATCTGTAATTTAAGAAGTGAATTTGGAACACAGTCCATGTTCAAATTGGACAGTGAATATGGAACACAGTCCATGTTCAAATTGGACAGTGAATGTGGAACACAGTCAATGTTCAAATTGGACAGTGAATGTGGAACACAGTCCATGTTCAAATTAAACAGTGAATGTGGAACACTGTCCATGTTCAAATTAAACAGTGAATGTGGAACAGTGTCCATTTCAAATTAAACAGTGAAAGTGGAACACAGTCCGTGTTAAAATTGGACAGTGAATGTGGAACACAGTCCATTTTCAAATTAAACAGTGAATGTGGAACACAGTCCATGTTCCAATCAAACAGTGAATGTAGAACACAGTCCAGATTTAAATTAAACAGTGAATGTGGTACACGGTCCACGTTCAAATTAAACAGTGAATGTGGAACATTATCCATGTTCAAATTGGACAGTGAATGGGGAACACTGTTCATGTTCAAATTAAACAGTGAATGTGGAACACAGTCCGTGTTAAAATTGGACAGTGAATGTGGAACACAGTCCATTTTCAAATTAAACAGTGAATGTGGAACACAGTCCATGTTCCAATCAAACAGTGAATGTAGAACACAGTCCAGGTTTAAATTTAACAGTGAATGTGGTACATGGTCCACGTTCAAATTAAAGAGTGAATGTGGAACACAGACCATGTTCCAATCAAACAGTGAATGTGGAACGCAGGCCATGTTCAAATTGGACAGTGAATGTGGAACACAGTCAATGTTGAAATTGGACAGTGAGTATGGAACACAGTCCATGTTCAAATTAGACAGTGAATGTGGAACACAGTCCATGTTTAAATTAAACTGCGAATGTGGAGCACAGTCCATGTTCAAATCAAACAATGAATGTGGAACACAGTCCATGTTTAAATTTAACAGTGAATGTGGAACACAGTCCATGTTCAAATTAGACAATGAATGTGGAAGACAGTCCAGGTTCAAATTATACAGTGAATGTGGAACACAGTCCATGTTCAAATTAAAAAGTGAAAGTGGAACACAGTCCATGTTCAAATTGGACAGTGAATGTGGAACAAAGTCCATTTTCAAATTAAACAGTGAATGTGGAACACAGTCCATGTTCCAATCAAACAGTGAATGTAGAACACAGTCCAGATTTAAATTAAACAGTGAATGTGGTACACGGTTCACGTTCAAATTAAACAGTGAATGTGGAACATTATCCATGTTCAAATTGGACAGTGAATGGGGAACACTGTTCATGTTCAAATTAAACAGTGAATGTGGAACACAGTCCGTGTTAAAATTGGACAGTGAATGTGGAACACAGTCCATTTTCAAATTAAACAGTGAATGTGGAACACAGTCCATGTTCCAATCAAACAGTGAATGTAGAACACAGTCCAGGTTTAAATTTAACAGTGAATGTGGTACATGGTCCACGTTCAAATTAAAGAGTGAATGTGGAACACAGACCATGTTCCAATCAAACAGTGAATGTGGAACGCAGGCCATGTTCAAATTGGACAGTGAATGTGGAACACAGTCAATGTTGAAATTGGACAGTGAGTATGGAACACAGTCCATGTTCAAATTAGACAGTGAATGTGGAACACAGTCCATGTTTAAATTAAACTGCGAATGTGGAGCACAGTCCATGTTCAAATCAAACAATGAATGTGGAACACAGTCCATGTTTAAATTTAACAGTGAATGTGGAACACAGTCCATGTTCAAATTAGACAATGAATGTGGAAGACAGTCCAGGTTCAAATTATACAGTGAATGTGGAACACAGTCCATGTTCAAATTAAAAAGTGAATATGGAACACAGTCCATGTTCAAATTAGACAGTGAATGTGGAACACTATCCAATGTTCAAATTAGACAGTGAATGTGGAACACAGTCCATGTTTAAATTAAACAGCGAATGTGGAGCACAGTCCATGTTTAAATCAAGCAATGAATGTGGAACACAGTCCATGTTTAAATTTAACAAAGAATGTGGAACACAGTCCATGTTCCAATCAAACAGTGAATGTGGAACACAGTCCAGGTTTAAATTAAACAGTGAATGTGGTACATGGTCCACGTTTGAATTAAAGAGTGAATGTGGAAGACAGTTCATGTTCAAATCAAACAGTGAATGTGGAACACATTCCATGTTCAAATTAGACAGTGAATGTGGAACACAGTCCATGTTCAAATTAAACAGTGAATGTGGAACACAGTCCAAGTACAAAATAAATATTGAATGTGGAACACAGTCCATGTTCAAACAAGCATTGAATGTGGAACACAGTCCGGGATTAAATTAAATAGTGAGTGTGGAACACAGTCCATGTTCAAATTAAACAGTGAATGTGGAACACGGTCCATGTTGAAATTAACGAGTGAATGTGGAACACAGTCCATTTTCAAATTAAACAGTGAATGTGGAACACTATCCAAGTTCAAATTAAACAGTGAATGTGGAACTCAGTCCATGTTCAAATTGGACAGTGAATGTGGAACACTACCCAAGTTCAAATTAAACAGTGAATGTGGAACACTATCCAAGTTCAAATTAAACAGTGAAGGTGGAACATAGGCCATGTTCAAATTAGACTGTGAATGTGGAACACAGTCCATGTTCAAATTAAAAAGTGAATGTGGAACACAGTCCATGTGCAAATTGATCCGTGAAAATGGAACAGAGTGAATCTGTAATTTAAAGAGTGAATTTGGAACACAGTGCATGTTCAAATTGGACAGTGAATATGGAACACAGTCCATGTTCAAATTGGACAGTGAATATGGAACACAGTCCATGTTCAAATTGGACAGTGAATGTGGAACACAGTCCATGTTCAAATTAGACAATGAATGTGGAACACAGTCCATGTTCAAATTAAAAAGTGAATGTGGATCACAGTCCATGTGCAAATTGATCCGTGAAAATGGAACAGAGTGAATCTGTAATTTAAAGAGTGAATTTGGAACACAGTCCATGTTCAAATTGTACAGTGAATATGGAACGCAGACAATGTTCAAATTGGACAGTAAATATGGAACACAGTCCATGTTCAAATTAAACAGTGAATGTGGAACACAGTCCAAGTACAAAATAAATATTGAATGTGGAACGCAGTCCATGTTCAAATTAAACAGTGAATGTGGTACACGGTCCACGTTCAAATTAAAGAGTGAATGTGGAAGACAGACCTTGTTCAAATTAAACAGTGAATGTGGAACACAGTCCATGTTCAAATTAAAGAGTGAATGTGGAACACAGACCATGTTCCAATCAAACAGTGAATGTGGAACGCAGGCCATGTTCAAATTGGACAGTGAATGTGGAACACAGTCAATGTTGAAATTGGACAGTGAGTATGGAACACAGTCCATGTTCAAATTAGACAGTGAATGTGGAACACAGTCCATGTTTAAATTAAACTGCGAATGTGGAGCACAGTCCATGTTCAAATCAAACAATGAATGTGGAACACAGTCCATGTTTAAATTTAACAGTGAATGTGGAACACAGTCCATGTTCAAATTAGACAATGAATGTGGAAGACAGTCCAGGTTCAAATTATACAGTGAATGTGGAACACAGTCCATGTTCAAATTAGACAGTGAATGTGGAAGACAGTCCAGGTTCAAATTATACAGTGAATGTGGAACACAGTCCATGTTCAAATTAGACAGTGAATGTGGAACACAGTCCATGTTCAAATTGGACAGTGAATGTGGAACACAGTCCATGTTTAAATTAAACTGCGAATGTGGAGCACAGTCCATGTTCAAATCAAACAATGAATGTGGAACACAGTCCATGTTTAAATTTAACAGTGAATGTGGAACACAGTCCATGTTCAAATTAGACAATGAATGTGGAAGACAGTCCAGGTTCAAATTATACAGTGAATGTGGAACACGGTCCATGTTGAAATTAACGAGTGAATGTGGAACACAGTCCATTTTCAAATTAAACAGTGAATGTGGAACACTCTCCAATTTCAAATTAAACAGTGAATGTGGAACTCAGACCATGTTCAAATTAGACTGTGAATGTGGAACACAGTCCATGTTCAAATTAAAAAGTGAATGTGGAACACAGTCCATGTTCAAATTGATCCGTGAAAATGGAACAGAGTGAATCTGTAATTTAAAGAGTGAATTTGGAACACAGTCCATGTTCAAATTGGACAGTGAATGTGGAACACAGTCAATGTTCTAATTGGAAAGTGAATGTGGAACACAGTCAATGTTCTAATTGGACAGTGAATGTGGAACACAGTCCATGTTCAAATCAGACAATGAAGGTGGAACACAGTCCATGTTCAAATTAGACAATGAATGTGGAACACAGTCCATATTCAAACTAAACAGTGAATGTGGAACACAGTCCATGTTCAAATTAGACAGTGAATGTAGAACACAGTCCATGTTCAAATTAAAAAGTGAATTTGGAACACAGTCCATGTTCAAATTAGACAGCGAATGTGGAACACTATCCAATGTTCAAATTAGACAGTGAATGTGGAACACAGTCCATGTTTAAATTAAACAGCGAATGTGGAGCACAGTCCATGTTCAAATCAAGCAATGAATGTGGAACACAGTCTATGCTTAAATTTAACAATGAATGTGGAACACAGTCCATGTTCCAATCAAACAGTGAATGTGGAACACAGTCCAGGTTTAAATTAAACAGTGAATGTGATACACGGTCCACGTTCAAATTAAAGAGTGAATGTGGAAGACAGTTCATGTTCAAATCAAACAGTGAATGTGGAACACAGTCCATGTTCAAATTAGACAGTGAATGTGGAACACAGTCCATGTTCCAATCAAACAGTGAATGTGGAACACAGTCCATGTTTAAATTAAACAGCGAATGTGGAGCACATTCCATGTTCAAATCAAGCAATGAATGTGGAACACAGTCCATTTTCCAATCAAACAGTGAATGTGGAACACAGTCCAGGTTTAAATGAAACAGTGAATGTGGAACACAGTCCATGTTCAAATTGGACAGTGAATGTGGAACACAGTCCATTTTCAAATTTATCAGTGAATGTGGAACATGGTCCATGTGCAAATTAAACAGTGTATGTGGAACACAGACCATGTTTAATTTAGACAGTGAGTGTGGAACACAGACAATGTTCAAATTGGACAGTGAATATGGAACACAGTCCATGTTCAAATTGGACAGTGAATGTGGAACACAGTCCATGTTCAAATTGGACAGTGAATGTGGAACACAGTCCATGTTCAAATTAAACAGTGACTGTGGAACACTGTTCATGTTCAAATTAAACAGTGAATGTGGAACTCAGTCCGTGTTAAAATTGGACAGTGAATGTGGAACACAGTCCATTTTCAAATTAAACAGTGAATGTGGAACACAGTCCATGTTCCAATCAAACAGTGAATGTAGAACACAGTCCAGGTTTAAATTAAACAGTGAATGTGGTACACGGTCCACGTTCAAATTAAAGAGTGAATGTGGAAGACAGACCTTGTTCAAATTAAACAGTGAATGTGGAACACAGTCCATGTTCAAATTAAAGAGTGAATGTGGAACACAGACCATGTTCCAATCAAGCAGTGAATGTGGAACGCAGTCCATGTTCAAATTGGACAGTGAATGTGGAACACAGTCCATGTTTAAATTAAACTGCGAATGTGGAGCACAGTCCATGTTCAAATCAAACAATGAATGTGGAACACAGTCCATGTTTAAATTTAACAGTGAATGTGGAACACAGTCCATGTTCCAATCAAACAGTGAATGTGGAACACAGTCCAGGTTTAAATTAAACAATGAATGTGGAACACAGTCCATGTTCAAATTGGACAGTGAATGTGGAACACAGTCCATGTTGAAATTAAACAGTGAATGTGGAACACAGTCCGTGTAACATTGGACAGTGAATGTGGTACACAGTCCATTTTCAAATTTATCAGTGAATGTGGAACATGGTCCATGTGCAAATTGAACAGTGTATGTGGAACACAGACCATATTCAAATTAAACAGTGAATGTGGAAGACAGTCCATGTTCAAACTAAAAATTCAATGTGGAACACAGTCCATGTTCAAATCAAGCAATGAATGTGGAACACAGTCCAGGATTAAATTAAACAGTGAGTGTGGAACACTGTCCATGTTAAAATAGAATAGTGAAAATGGAAGACATTGCATATGTAATTTAAACAGTGAATGTGGAACACAGTCCATGTTCAAATTAAACAGTGAATGTGGAACACTGTCCATTTCAAATTAAACAGTGAAAGTGGAACACAGTCCGTGTTAAAATTGGACAGTGAATGTGGAACACAGTCCATTTTCAAATTAAACAGTGAATGTGGAACACAGTCCATGTTCCAATCAAACAGTGAATGTAGAACACAGTATAGATTTAAATTAAACAGTGAATGTGGTACACGGTCCACGTTCAAATTAAACAGTGAATGTGGAACATTATCCATGTTCAAATTGGACAGTGAATGGGGAACACTGTTCATGTTCAAATTAAACAGTGAATGTGGAACACAGTCCGTGTTAAAATTGGACAGTGAATGTGGAACACAGTCCATTTTCAAATTAAACAGTGAATGTGGAACACAGTCCATGTTCCAATCAAACAGTGAATGTAGAACACAGTCCAGGTTTAAATTTAACAGTGAATGTGGTACATGGTCCACGTTCAAATTAAAGAGTGAATGTGGAACACAGACCATGTTCCAATCAAACAGTGAATGTGGAACGCAGGCCATGTTCAAATTGGACAGTGAATGTGGAACACAGTCAATGTTGAAATTGGACAGTGAGTATGGAACACAGTCCATGTTCAAATTAGACAGTGAATGTGGAACACAGTCCATGTTTAAATTAAACTGCGAATGTGGAGCACAGTCCATGTTCAAATCAAACAATGAATGTGGAACACAGTCCATGTTTAAATTTAACAGTGAATGTGGAACACAGTCCATGTTCAAATTAGACAATGAATGTGGAAGACAGTCCAGGTTCAAATTATACAGTGAATGTGGAACACAGTCCATGTTCAAATTAAAAAGTGAATGTGGAACACAGTCCATGTTCAAATTGGACAGTGAATATGGAACACAGTCCATGTTCAAATTAGACAGTGAATGTGGAACACTATCCAATGTTCAAATTAGACAGTGAATGTGGAACACAGTCCATGTTTAAATTAAACAGCGAATGTGGAGCACAGTCCATGTTTAAATCAAGCAATGAATGTGGAACACAGTTCATGTTTAAATTTAACAATGAATGTGGAACACAGTCCATGTTCCAATCAAACAGTGAATGTGGAACACAGTCCATGTTCAAATTGGACAGTGAATGTGGAACACAGTCCAGGTTTAAATTAAACAGTGAATGTGGTACATGGTCCACGTTTGAATTAAAGAGTGAATGTGGAAGACAGTTCATGTTCAAATCAAACAGTGAATGTGGAACACATTCCATGTTCAAATTAGACAGTGAATGTGGAACACAGTCCATGTTCAAATTAAACAGTGAATGTGGAACACAGTCCAAGTACAAAATAAATATTGAATGTGGAACACAGTCCATGTTCAAACAAGCATTGAATGTGGAACACAATCCGGGATTAAATTAAATAGTGAGTGTGGAACACAGTCCATGTTCAAATTAAACAGTGAATGTGGAACACGGTCCATGTTGAAATTAACGAGTGAATGTGGAACACAGTCCATTTTCAAATTAAACAGTGAATGTGGAACACTATCCAAGTTCAAATTAAACAGTGAATGTGGAACACTATCCAAGTTCAAATTAAACAGTGAATGTGGAACACTATCCAAGTTCAAATTAAACAGTGAAGGTGGAACACAGACCATGTTCAAATTAGACAGTGAATGTGGAACACAGTCCATGTTCAAATTAAAAAGTGAATGTGGATCACAGTCCATGTGCAAATTGATCCGTGAAAATGGAACAGAGTGAATCTGTAATTTAAAGAGTGAATTTGGAACACAGTCCATGTTCAAATTGGACAGTGAATATGGAACACAGTCCATGTTCAAATTGGACAGTGAATATGGAACACAGTCCATGTTCAAATTGGAGAGTGAATGTGGAACACAGTCCATGTTCAAATTAGATAATGAATGTGGAACACAGTCCATGTTCAATTTAGACAATGAATGTGGAACACAGTCCATGTTCAAATTAAAAAGTGAATGTGGATCACAGTCCATGTGCAAATTGATCCGTGAAAATGGAACAGAGTGAATCTGTAATTTAAAGAGTGAATTTGGAACACAGTCCATGTTCAAATTGGACAGTGAATATGGAACCCAGTCCATGTTCAAATTAAACAGTGAATGTGGAACACAGTCCAAGTACAAAATAAATATTGAATGTGGAACGCAGTCCATGTTCAAATTAAACAGTGAATGTGGTACACGGTCCACGTTCAAATTAAAGAGTGAATGTGGAAGACAGACCTTGTTCAAATTAAACAGTGAATGTGGAACACAGTCCATGTTCAAATTAAAGAGTGAATGTGGAACACAGACCATGTTCCAATCAAACAGTGAATGTGGAACGCAGGCCATGTTCAAATTGGACAGTGAATGTGGAACACAGTCAATGTTGAAATTGGACAGTGAGTATGGAACACAGTCCATGTTCAAATTAGACAATGAATGTGGAACACAGTCCATGTTTAAATTAAACTGCGAATGTGGAACACAGTCCATGTTCAAATTAGACAATGAATGTGGAAGACAGTCCAGGTTCAAATTATACAGTGAATGTGGAACACAGTCCATGTTGAAATTAACGAGTGAATGTGGAACACAGTCCATGTTCAAATTGATCCGTGAAAATGGAACAGAGTGAATCTGTAATTTAAAGAGTGAATTTGGAACACAGTCCATGTTCAAATTGGACAGTGAATATGGAACACAGTCCATGTTCAAATTGGACAGTGAATGTGGAACACAGTCCATGTTCAAATCAGACAATGAATGTGGAACACAGTCCATGTTCAAATTAGACAATGAATGTGGAACACAGTCCATATTCAAACTAAACAGTGAATGTGGAACACAGTCCATGTTCAAATTAGACAATGAATGTGGAACACAGTCCAGGTTCAAATTAGACAGTGAATGTAGAACACAGTCCATGTTCAAATTAAAAAGTGAATTTGGAACACAGTCCATGTTCAAATTGGACAGTGAATATGGAACACAGTCCATGTTCAAATTAGACAGCGAATGTGGAACACTATCCAATGTTCAAATTAGACAGTGAATGTGGAACACAGTCCATGTTTAAATTAAACAGCGAATGTGGAGCACAGTCCATGTTCAAATCAAGCAATGAATGTGGAACACAGTCTATGCTTAAATTTAACAATGAATGTGGAACACAGTCCATGTTCCAATCAAACAGTGAATCTGGAACACAGTCCAGGTTTAAATTAAACAGTGAATGAGATACACGGTCCACGTTCAAATTAAAGAGTGAATGTGGAAGACAGTTCATGTTCAAATCAAACAGTGAATGTGGAACACAGTCCATGTTCAAATTAGACAGTGAATGTGGAACACAGTCCATGTTCCAATCAAACAGTGAATGTGGAACACAGTCCATGTTTAAATTAAACAGCGAATGTGGAGCACATTCCATGTTCAAATCAAGCAATGAATGTGGAACACAGTCCATTTTCCAATCAAACAGTGAATGTGGAACACAGTCCAGGTTTAAATGAAACAGTGAATATGGAACACAGTCCATGTTCAAATTGGACAGTGAATGTGGAACACAGTCCATTTTCAAATTTATCAGTGAATGTGGAACATGGTCCATGTGCAAATTAAACAGTGTATGTGGAACACAGACCATGTTTAATTTAGACAGTGAGTGTGGAATACAGACAATGTTCAAATTGGACAGTGAATGTGGAACACAGTCCATGTTCAAATTAGACAATGAATGTGGAACACAGTCCATGTTCAAATTGGACAGTGAATGTGGAACACAGTCCATTTTCAAATTGGTCCGTGAAAATGGAACAGAGTGCATCTGTAATTTAAGGAGTGAATTTGGAACACAGTCCATGTTCAAATTGGACAGTGAATATGGAACACAGTCCATGTTCAAATTGGACAGTGAATGTGGAACACAGTCCATGTTCAAATTGGACAGTGAATGTGGAACACAGTCCATGTTCAAATTAAACAGTGACTGTGGAACACTGTTCATGTTCAAATTAAACAGTGAATGTGGAACTCAGTCCGTGTTAAAATTGGACAGTGAATGTGGAACACAGTCCATTTTCAAATTAAACAGTGAATGTGGAACACAGTCCATGTTCCAATCAAACAGTGAATGTAGAACACAGTCCAGGTTTAAATTAAACAGTGAATGTGGTACACGGTCCACGTTCAAATTAAAGAGTGAATGTGGAAGACAGACCTTGTTCAAATTAAACAGTGAATGTGGAACACAGTCCATGTTCAAATTAAACAGTGAATGTGGAACACAGACCATGTTCCAATCAAACAGTGAATGTGGAACGCAGTCCATGTTCAAATTGGACAGTGAATGTGGAACACAGTCCATGTTTAAATTAAACTGCGAATGTGGAGCACAGTCCATGTTCAAATCAAACAATGAATGTGGAACACAGTCCATGTTTAAATTTAACAGTGAATGTGGAACACAGTCCATGTTCCAATCAAACAGTGAATGTGGAACACAGTCCAGGTTTAAATTAAACAATGAATGTGGAACACAGTCCAGGTTTAAATTAAACAATGAATGTGGAACACAGTCCATGTTCAAATTGGACAGTGAATGTGGAACACAGTCCATGTTGAAATTAAACAGTGAATGTGGAACACAGTCCGTGTAACATTGGACAGTGAATGTGGTACACAGTCCATTTTCAAATTTATCAGTGAATGTGGAACATGGTCCATGTGCAAATTGAACAGTGTATGTGGAACACAGACCATATTCAAATTAAACAGTGAATGTGGAAGACAGTCCATGTTCAAACTAAAAATTGAATGTGGAACACAGTCCATGTTCAAATCAAGCAATGAATGTGGAACACAGTCCAGGATTAAATTAAACAGTGAGTGTGGAACACTGTCCATGTTAAAATAGAATAGTGAAAATGGAAGACATTGCATATGTAATTTAAACAGTGAATGTGGAACACAGTCCATGTTCAAATTAAACAGTGAATGTGGAACACTGTCCATTTCAAATTAAACAGTGAAAGTGGAACACAGCCCGTGTTAAAATTGGACAGTGAATGTGGAACACAGTCCATTTTCAAATTAAACAGTGAATGTGGAACACAGTCCATGTTCCAATCAAACAGTGAATGTAGAACACAGTCTAGATTTAAATTAAACAGTGAATGTGGTACACGGTCCACGTTCAAATTAAACAGTGAATGTGGAACATTATCCATGTTCAAATTGGACAGTGAATGGGGAACACTGTTCATGTTCAAATTAAACAGTGAATGTGGAACACAGTCCGTGTTAAAATTGGACAGTGAATGTGGAACACAGTCCATTTTCAAATTAAACAGTGAATGTGGAACACAGTCCATGTTCCAATCAAACAGTGAATGTAGAACACAGTCCAGGTTTAAATTTAACAGTGAATGTGGTACATGGTCCACGTTCAAATTAAAGAGTGAATGTGGAACACAGACCATGTTCCAATCAAACAGTGAATGTGGAACGCAGGCCATGTTCAAATTGGACAGTGAATGTGGAACACAGTCAATGTTGAAATTGGACAGTGAGTATGGAACACAGTCCATGTTCAAATTAGACAGTGAATGTGGAACACAGTCCATGTTTAAATTAAACTGCGAATGTGGAGCACAGTCCATGTTCAAATCAAACAATGAATGTGGAACACAGTCCATGTTTAAATTTAACAGTGAATGTGGAACACAGTCCATGTTCAAATTAGACAATGAATGTGGAAGACAGTCCAGGTTCAAATTATACAGTGAATGTGGAACACAGTCCATGTTCAAATTAAAAAGTGAATGTGGAACACAGTCCATGTTCAAATTGGACAGTGAATATGGAACACAGTCCATGTTCAAATTAGACAGTGAATGTGGAACACGATCCAATGTTCAAATTAGACAGTGAATGTGGAACACAGTCCATGTTTAAATAAAACAGCGAATGTGGAGCACAGTCCATGTTTAAATCAAGCAATGAATGTGGAACACAGTCCATGTTTAAATTTAACAATGAATGTGGAACACAGTCCATGTTCCAATCAAACAGTGAATGTGGAACACAGTCCAGGTTTAAATTAAACAGTGAATGTGGTACATGGTCCACGTTTGAATTAAAGAGTGAATGTGGAAGACAGTTCATGTTCAAATCAAACAGTGAATGTGGAACACATTCCATGTTCAAATTAGACAGTGAATGTGGAACACAGTCCATGTTCAAATTAAACAGTGAATGTGGAACACAGTCCAAGTACAAAATAAATATTGAATGTGGAACACAGTCCATGTTCAAACAAGCATTGAATGTGGAACACAGTCCGGGATTAAATTAAATAGTGAGTGTGGAACACAGTCCATGTTCAAATTAAACAGTGAATGTGGAACACGGTCCATGTTGAAATTAACGAGTGAATGTGGAACACAGTCCATTTTCAAATTAAACAGTGAATGTGGAACACTATCCAAGTTCAAATTAAACAGTGAATGTGGAACACAGTCCAAGTACAAAATAAATATTGAATGTGGAACGCAGTCCATGTTCAAATTAATCAGTGAATGTGGTACACGGTCCACGTTCAAATTAAAGAGTGAATGTGGAAGACAGACCTTGTTCAAATTAAACAGTGAATGTGGAACACAGTCCATGTTCAAATTAAAGAGTGAATGTGGAACACAGACCATGTTCCAATCAAACAGTGAATGTGGAACGCAGGCCATGTTCAAATTGGACAGTGAATGTGGAACACAGTCAATGTTGAAATTGGACAGTGAGTATGGAACACAGTCCATGTTCAAATTAGACAGTGAATGTGGAACACAGTCCATGTTTAAATTAAACTGCGAATGTGGAGCACAGTCCATGTTCAAATCGAACAATGAATGTGGAACACAGTCCATGTTTAAATTTAACAGTGAATGTGGAACACAGTCCATGTTCAAATTAGACAATGAATGTGGAAGACAGTCCAGGTTCAAATTATACAGTGAATGTGGAACACAGGCCATGTTGAAATTAACGAGTGAATGTGGAACACAGTCCATTTTCAAATTAAACAGTGAATGTGGAACACAGTCCATGTTCAAATTAAACAGTGAATGTGGAACACAGACCATGTTCAAATTAGACTGTGAATGTGGAACACAGTCCATGTTCAAATTAAAAAGTGAATGTGGAACACAGTCCATGTTCAAATTGATCCGTGAAAATGGAACAGAGTGAATCTGTAATTTAAAGAGTGAATTTGGAACACAGTCCATGTTCAAATTGGACAGTGAATATGGAACACAGTCCATGTTCAAATTGGACAGTGAATGTGGAACACAGTCAATGTTCTAATTGGACAGTGAATGTGGAACACAGTCCATGTTCAAATCAGACAATGAATGTGGAACACAGTCCATGTTCAAATTAGACAATGAATGTGGAACACAGTCCATATTCAAACTAAACAGTGAATGTGGAACACAGTCCATGTTCAAATTAGACAATGAATGTGGAACACAGTCCAGGTTCAAATTAGACAGTGAATGTAGAACACAGTCCATGTTCAAATTAAAAAGTGAATTTGGAACACAGTCCATGTTCAAATTGGATAGTGAATATGGAACACAGTCCATGTTCAAATTAGACAGCGAATGTGGAACACTATCCAATGTTCAAATTAGACAGTGAATGTGGAACACAGTCCATGTTTAAATTAAACAGCGAATGTGGAGCACAGTCCATGTTCAAATCAAGCAATGAATGTGGAACACAGTCTATGCTTAAATTTAACAATGAATGTGGAACACAGTCCATGTTCCAATCAAACAGTGAATGTGGAACACAGTCCAGGTTTAAATTAAACAGTGAATGAGATACACGGTCCACGTTCAAATTAAAGAGTGAATGTGGAAGACAGTTCATGTTCAAATCAAACAGTGAATGTGGAACACAGTCCATGTTCAAATTAGACAGTGAATGTGGAACACAGTCCATGTTCCAATCAAACAGTGAATGTGGAACACAGTTCATGTTTAAATTAAACAGCGAATGTGGAGCACATTCCATGTTCAAATCAAGCAATGAATGTGGAACACAGTCCATTTTCCAATCAAACAGTGAATGTGGAACACAGTCCAGGTTTAAATGAAACAGTGAATGTGGAACACAGTCCATGTTCAAATTGGACAGTGAATGTGGAACACAGTCCATTTTCAAATTTATCACTGAATGTGGAACATGGTCCATGTGCAAATTAAACAGTGTATGTGGAACACAGACCATGTTTAATTTAGACAGTGAGTGTGGAACACAGACAATGTTCAAATTGGACAGTGGATGTGGAACACAGTCCATGTTCAAATTAGACAATGAATGTGGAACACAGTCCATGTTCAAATTGGACAGTGAATATGGAACACAGTCCATTTTCAAATTGGTCCGTGAAAATGGAACAGAGTGCATCTGTAATTTAAGGAGTGAATTTGGAACACAGTCCATGTTCAAATTGGACAGTGAATATGGAACACAGTCCATGTTCAAATTGGACAGTGAATGTGGAACACAGTCCATGTTCAAATTAAACAGTGACTGTGGAACACTGTTCATGTTCAAATTAAACAGTGAATGTGGAACTCAGTCCATGTTCAAATTAAACAGTGACTGTGGAACACTGTTCATGTTCAAATTAAACAGTGAATGTGGAACTCAGTCCGTGTTAAAATTGGACAGTGAATGTGGAACACAGTCCATTTTCAAATTAAACAGTGAATGTGGAACACAGTCCATGTTCCAATCAAACAGTGAATGTAGAACACAGTCCAGGTTTAAATTAAACAGTGAATGTGGTACACGGTCCACGTTCAAATTAAAGAGTGAATGTGGAAGACAGACCTTGTTCAAATTAAACAGTGAATGTGGAACACAGTCCATGTTCAAATTAAAGAGTGAATGTGGAACACAGACCATGTTCCAATCAAACAGTGAATGTGGAACGCAGTCCATGTTCAAATTGGACAGTGAATGTGGAACACAGTCCATGTTTAAATTAAACTGCGAATGTGGAGCGCAGTCCATGTTCAAATCAAACAATGAATGTGGAACACAGTCCATGTTTAAATTTAACAGTGAATGTGGAACACAGTCCATGTTCCAATCAAACAGTGAATGTGGAACACAGTCCAGGTTTAAATTTAACAATGAATGTGGAACACAGTCCATGTTCAAATTGGACAGTGAATGTGGAACACAGTCCATGTTGAAATTAAACAGTGAATGTGGAACACTGTTCATGATCAAATTAAACAGTGAATGTGGAACACAGTCCGTGTAACATTGGACAGTGAATGTGGTACACAGTCCATTTTCAAATTTATCAGTGAATGTGGAACATGGTCCATGTGCAAATTGAACAGTGTATGTGGAACACAGACCATATTCAAATTAAACAGTGAATGTGGAAGACAGTCCATGTTCAAACTAAAAATTCAATGTGGAACACAGTCCATGTTCAAATCAAGCAATGAATGTGGAACACAGTCCAGGATTAAATTAAACAGTGAGTGTGGAACACTGTCCATGTTAAAATAGAATAGTGAAAATGGAAGACATTGCATATGTAATTTAAACAGTGAATGTGGAACACAGTCCATGTTCAAATTGGACAGTGAATGTGGAACACAGTCCATGTTCAAATTAAACAGTGAATGTGGAACACTGTCCGTGTTCAAATTCAACAGTGAATGTGGAACACAGTCCATGTTCAAATTAAACAGTGAATGTGGTACACAGTCCATGTTCCAATCAAACAGTGAATGTAGAACACAGTCCAGGTTTAAATTAAACAGTGAATGTGGTACACGGTCCACGTTCAAATTAAAGAGTGAATGTGGAAGACAGACCTTGTTCAAATTAAACAGTGAATGTGGAACACAGTCCATGTTCAAATTAAACAGTGAATGTGGAACACTGTTCATGTTCAAATTAAACAGTGAATGTGGAACTCAGTCCGTGTTAAAATTGGACAGTGAATGTGGAACGCAGTCCATTTTCAAATTAATCAGTGAATGTGGAACACGGTCCATGTGTAAATTAAACAGCGTATGTGGAACACAGACCATATTCAAATTAAACAGTGAATGTGGAACACAGTCCATGTTCAAATTAAAAATTGAATGTGGAACACAGTCCATGTTCAAATCAAGCAATGAATGTGGAACACGGTCCATGTTGAAATTAACGAGTGAATGTGGAACACAGACAATGTTCAAATTAAACAGTGAAGGTGGAACACAGTCCATGTTCAAATTAGAGAGTGAATTTGGAACACAGTCCATGTTCTAATTAAAAGGTGAATGTGGAACACAGTCCACGTTCAAATTGGACAGTGAATGTGGAACACAGACCATGTTCCAATCAAACAGTGAATGTGGAACACAGTCCACGTTCAAATTAGACAGTGAATGTGGAACACAGTCCATGTTTAAATTAATCAGCGAATGTGGAGCACATTCCATGTTCAAATCAAGCAATGAATGTGGAACACAGTCCATTTTCCAATTAAAAAGTGAATGTGGAACACAGTCCAGGTTTAAATGAAACAGTAAATGTGGAACACAGTCCATATTGAAATTAAATAGTGAATGTGGAACACTGTTCATGTTCAAATTAAACAGTGAATGTGGAACACAGTCCGTGTTAAAATTGGACAGTGAATGTGGAACACAGTCCATTTTCAAATTTATCAGTGAATGTGGAACATGGTCCATGTGCAAATTATACAGTGTATGTGGAACACAGACCATGTTTAATTTAGACAGTGAGTGTGGAACACAGACAATGTTCAAATTGGACAGTGAATGTGGAACACAGTCCATGTTCAAATTAGACAATGAATGTGGAACACAGTCCATGTTCAAATTAAAAAGTGAATATGGAACACAGTCCATTTTCAAATTGGTCCGTGAAAATGGAACAGAGTGCATCTGCAATTTTAGGAGTGAATTTGGAACACAGTCCATGTTCAAATTGGACAGTGAATATGGAACACAGTCCATGTTCAAATTGGACAGTGAATGTAGAACACAGTCCAGGTTTAAATTAAACAGTGAATGTGGTACACGGTCCACGTTCAAATTAAAGAGTGAATGTGGAAGACAGACCTTGTTCAAATTAAACAGTGAATGTGGAACACAGTCCATGTTCAAATTAAACAGTGAATGTGGAACACTGTTCATGTTCAAATTAAAAAGTGAATATGGAACACAGTCCATTTTCAAATTGGTCCGTGAAAATGGAACAGAGTGCATCTGCAATTTTAGGAGTGAATTTGGAACACAGTCCATGTTCAAATTGGACAGTGAATATGGAACACAGTCCATGTTCAAATTGGACAGTGAATGTAGAACACAGTCCAGGTTTAAATTAAACAGTGAATGTGGTACACGGTCCACGTTCAAATTAAAGAGTGAATGTGGAAGACAGACCTTGTTCAAATTAAACAGTGAATGTGGAACACAGTCCATGTTCAAATTAAACAGTGAATGTGGAACACTGTTCATGTTCAAATTAAACAGTGAATGTGGAACTCAGTCCGTGTTAAAATTGGACAGTGAATGTGGAACGCAGTCCATTTTCAAATTAATCAGTGAATGTGGAACACGGTCCATGTGTAAATTAAACAGCGTATGTGGAACACAGACCATATTCAAATTAAACAGTGAATGTGGAACACAGTCCATGTTCAAATTAAAAATTGAATGTGGAACACAGTCCATGTTCAGATCAAGCAATGAATGTGGAACACGGTCCATGTTGAAATTAACGAGTGAATGTGGAACACAGACAATGTTCAAATTAAACAGTGAATGTGGAACACTATCCAAGTTCAACTTAAACAGTGAATGTGGAACACAGTCCATGTTCAAATTAGAGAGTGAATTTGGAACACAGTCCATGTTCTAATTAAAAGGTGAATGTGGAACACAGTCCATGTTCAAATTGGACAGTGAATATGGATCACAGTCCATGTTCAAATTGGACAGTGAATGTGGAACACAGTCCATGTTCAAATTGGACAGTGAATGTGGAACACAGACCATGTTCCAATCAAACAGTGAATGTGGAACACAGTCCATGTTTAAATTAAACAGCGAATGTGGAGCACATTCCATGTTCAAATCAAGCAATGAATGTGGAACACAGTCCATTTTCCAATTAAAAAGTGAATGTGGAACACAGTCCAGGTTTAAATGAAACAGTAAATGTGGAACACAGTCCATGTTCAAATTGGACAGTGAATGTGGAACACAGTCCATGTTCAAATTGGACAGTGAATGTGGAACACAGTCCATGTTCAAATTAAATAGTGAATGTGGAACACTGTTCATGTTCAAATTAAACAGTGAATGTGGAACACAGTCCATATTGAAATTAAATAGTGAATGTGGAACACTGTTCATGTTCAAATTAAACAGTGAATGTGGAACACAGTCCATGTTCAAATTGGACAGTGAATGTGGAACACAGTCCATATTGAAATTAAATAGTGAATGTGGAACACTGTTCATGTTCAAATTAAACAGTGAATGTGGAACACAGTCCGTGTTAAAATTGGACAGTGAATGTGGAACACAGTCCATTTTCAAATTTATCAGTGAATGTGGAACATGGTCCATGTGCAAATTATACAATGAATGTGGAACACAGTCCATGTTCAAATTAAAAAGTGAATATGGAACACAGTCCATTTTCAAATTGGTCCGTGAAAATGGAACAGAGTGCATCTGCAATTTTAGGAGTGAATTTGGAACACAGTCCATGTTCAAATTGGACAGTGAATATGGAACACAATCCATGTTCAAATTGGACAGTGAATGTGGAACACAGTCCATGTTCAAATTGGACAGTGAATGTGGAACACAGTCCATGTTCAAACTAAAAATTCAATGTGGAACACAGTCCATGTTCAAATCAAGCAATGAATGTGGAACACAGTCCAGGATTAAATTAAACAGTGAGTGTGGAACACTGTCCATGTTAAAATAGAATAGTGAAAATGGAAGACATTGCATATGTAATTTAAACAGTGAATGTGGAACACAGTCCATGTTCAAATTGGACAGTGAATGTGGAACACAGTCCATGTTCAAATTAAACAGTGAATGTGGAACACTGTCCGTGTTCAAATTCAACAGTGAATGTGGAACACAGTCCATGTTCAAATTAAACAGTGAATGTGGTACACAGTCCATGTTCCAATCAAACAGTGAATGTAGAACACAGTCCAGGTTTAAATTAAACAGTGAATGTGGTACACGGTCCACGTTCAAATTAAAGAGTGAATGTGGAAGACAGACCTTGTTCAAATTAAACAGTGAATGTGGAACACAGTCCATGTTCAAATTAAACAGTGAATGTGGAACACTGTTCATGTTCAAATTAAACAGTGAATGTGGAACTCAGTCCGTGTTAAAATTGGACAGTGAATGTGGAACGCAGTCCATTTTCAAATTAATCAGTGAATGTGGAACACGGTCCATGTGTAAATTAAACAGCGTATGTGGAACACAGACCATATTCAAATTAAACAGTGAATGTGGAACACAGTCCATGTTCAAATTAAAAATTGAATGTGGAACACAGTCCATGTTCAAATCAAGCAATGAATGTGGAACACGGTCCATGTTGAAATTAACGAGTGAATGTGGAACACAGACAATGTTCAAATTAAACAGTGAATGTGGAACACTATCCAAGTTCAACTTAAACAGTGAAGGTGGAACACAGTCCATGTTCAAATTAGAGAGTGAATTTGGAACACAGTCCATGTTCTAATTAAAAGGTGAATGTGGAACACAGTCCACGTTCAAATTGGACAGTGAATATGGATCACAGTCCATGTTCAAATTGGACAGTGAATGTGGAACACAGTCCATGTTCAAATTGGACAGTGAATGTGGAACACAGACCATGTTCCAATCAAACAGTGAATGTGGAACACAGTCCATGTTTAAATTAATCAGCGAATGTGGAGCACATTCCATGTTCAAATCAAGCAATGAATGTGGAACACAGTCCATTTTCCAATTAAAAAGTGAATGTGGAACACAGTCCAGGTTTAAATGAAACAGTAAATGTGGAACACAGTCCATATTGAAATTAAATAGTGAATGTGGAACACTGTTCATGTTCAAATTAAACAGTGAATGTGGAACACAGTCCGTGTTAAAATTGGACAGTGAATGTGGAACACAGTCCATTTTCAAATTTATCAGTGAATGTGGAACATGGTCCATGTGCAAATTATACAGTGTATGTGGAACACAGACCATGTTTAATTTAGACAGTGAGTGTGGAACACAGACAATGTTCAAATTGGACAGTGAATGTGGAACACAGTCCATGTTCAAATTAGACAATGAATGTGGAACACAGTCCATGTTCAAATTAAAAAGTGAATATGGAACACAGTCCATTTTCAAATTGGTCCGTGAAAATGGAACAGAGTGCATCTGCAATTTTAGGAGTGAATTTGGAACACAGTCCATGTTCAAATTGGACAGTGAATATGGAACACAGTCCATGTTCAAATTGGACAGTGAATGTAGAACACAGTCCAGGTTTAAATTAATCAGTGAATGTGGTACACGGTCCACGTTCAAATTAAAGAGTGAATGTGGAAGACAGACCTTGTTCAAATTAAACAGTGAATGTGGAACACAGTCCATGTTCAAATTAAACAGTGAATGTGGAACACTGTTCATGTTCAAATTAAACAGTGAATGTGGAACTCAGTCCGTGTTAAAATTGGACAGTGAATGTGGAACGCAGTCCATTTTCAAATTAATCAGTGAATGTGGAACACGGTCCATGTGTAAATTAAACAGCGTATGTGGAACACAGACCATATTCAAATTAAACAGTGAATGTGGAACACAGTCCATGTTCAAATTAAAAATTGAATGTGGAACACAGTCCATGTTCAGATCAAGCAATGAATGTGGAACACGGTCCATGTTGAAATTAACGAGTGAATGTGGAACACAGACAATGTTCAAATTAAACAGTGAATGTGGAACACTATCCAAGTTCAACTTAAACAGTGAATGTGGAACACAGTCCATGTTCAAATTAGAGAGTGAATTTGGAACACAGTCCATGTTCTAATTAAAAGGTGAATGTGGAACACAGTCCATGTTCAAATTGGACAGTGAATATGGATCACAGTCCATGTTCAAATTGGACAGTGAATGTGGAACACAGTCCATGTTCAAATTGGACAGTGAATGTGGAACACAGACCATGTTCCAATCAAACAGTGAATGTGGAACACAGTCCATGTTTAAATTAAACAGCGAATGTGGAGCACATTCCATGTTCAAATCAAGCAATGAATGTGGAACACAGTCCATTTTCCAATTAAAAAGTGAATGTGGAACACATTCCAGGTTTAAATGAAACAGTAAATGTGGAACACAGTCCATGTTCAAATTGGACAGTGAATGTGGAACACAGTCCATGTTCAAATTGGACAGTGAATGTGGAACACAGTCCATGTTCAAATTAAATAGTGAATGTGGAACACTGTTCATGTTCAAATTAAACAGTGAATGTGGAACACAGTCCATATTGAAATTAAATAGTGAATGTGGAACACTGTTCATGTTCAAATTAAACAGTGAATGTGGAACACAGTCCATGTTCAAATTGGACAGTGAATGTGGAACACAGTCCATATTGAAATTAAATAGTGAATGTGGAACACTGTTCATGTTCAAATTAAACAGTGAATGTGGAACACAGTCCATGTTCAAATTAAACAGTGAATGTGGAACACAGTCCGTGTTAAAATTGGACAGTGAATGTGGAACACAGTCCATTTTCAAATTTATCAGTGAATGTGGAACATGGTCCATGTGCAAATTATACAGTGTATGTGGAACACAGACCATGTTTAATTTAGACAGTGAGTGTGGAACACAGACAATGTTCAAATTGGACAGTGAATGTGGAACACAGTCCATGTTCAAATTAGACAATGAATGTGGAACACAGTCCATGTTCAAATTAAAAAGTGAATATGGAACACAGTCCATTTTCAAATTGGTCCGTGAAAATGGAACAGAGTGCATCTGCAATTTTAGGAGTGAATTTGGAACACAGTCCATGTTCAAATTGGACAGTGAATATGGAACACAATCCATGTTCAAATTGGACAGTGAATGTGGAACACAGTCCATGTTCAAATTGGACAGTGAATGTGGAACACAGTCCATGTTCAAATTAAACAGTGACTGTGGAACACTGTTCATGTTCAAATTAAACAGTGAATGTGGAACTCAGTCCGTGTTAAAATTGGACAGTGAATGTGGAACACAGTCCATTTTCAAATTAAACAGTGAATGTGGAACACAGTCCATGTTCCAATCAAACAGTGAATGTAGAACACAGTCCAGGTTTAAATTAAACAGTGAATGTGGTACACGGTCCACGTTCAAATTAAAGAGTGAATGTGGAAGACAGACCTTGTTCAAATTAAACAGTGAATGTGGAACACAGTCCATGTTCAAATTAAAGAGTGAATGTGGAACACAGACCATGTTCCAATCAAACAGTGAATGTGGAACGCAGTCCATGTTCAAATTGGACAGTGAATGTGGAACACAGTCCATGTTTAAATTAAACTGCGAATGTGGAGCACAGTCCATGTTCAAATCAAACAATGAATGTGGAACACAGTCCATGTTTAAATTTAACAGTGAATGTGGAACACAGTCCATGTTCCAATCAAACAGTGAATGTGGAACACAGTCCATGTTCAAATTAAACAGTGAATGTGGAACACAGTCCATGTTCAAATTGGACAGTGAATGTGGAACACAGTCCATGTTGAAATTAAACAGTGAATGTGGAACACTGTTCATGTTCAAATTAAACAGTGAATGTGGAACACAGTCCGTGTAACATTGGACAGTGAATGTGGTACACAGTCCATTTTCAAATTTATCAGTGAATGTGGAACATGGCCCATGTGCAAATTGAACAGTGTATGTGGAACACAGACCATATTCAAATTAAAGAGTGAATGTGGAAGACAGTCCATGTTCAAACTAAAAATTCAATGTGGAACACAGTCCATGTTCAAATCAAACAATGAATGTGGAACACAGTCCAGGATTAAATTAAACAGTGAGTGTGGAACACTGTCCATGTTAAAATAGAATAGTGAAAATGGAAGACATTGCATATGTAATTTAAACAGTGAATGTGGAACACAGTCCATGTTCAAATTGGACAGTGAATGTGGAACACAGTCCATGTTCAAATTAAACAGTGAATGTGGAACACTGTCCGTGTTCAAATTCAACAGTGAATGTGGAACACAGTCCATGTTCAAATTAAACAGTGAATATGGAACACAGTCTATGTTCAAATTAAACAGTGAATGTGGTACACAGTCCATGTTCCAATCAAACAGTGAATGTAGAACACAGTCCAGGTTTAAATTAAACAGTGAATGTGGTACACGGTCCACGTTCAAATTAAAGAGTGAATGTGGAAGACAGACCTTGTTCAAATTAAACAGTGAATGTGGAACACAGTCCATGTTCAAATTAAACAGTGAATGTGGAACACTGTTCATGTTCAAATTAAACAGTGAATGTGGAACTCAGTCCGTGTTAAAATTGGACAGTGAATGTGGAACGCAGTCCATTTTCAAATTAAACAGTGAATGTGGAACACGGTCCATGTGTAAATTAAACAGCGTATGTGGAACACAGACCATATTCAAATTAAACAGTGAATGTGGAACACAGTCCATGTTCAAATTAAACATTGAATGTGGAACACAGTCCATGTTCAAATCAAGCAATGAATGTGGAACACGGTCCATGTTGAAATTAACGAGTGAATGTGGAACACAGACAATGTTCAAATTAAACAGTGAATGTGGAACATAGTCCATGTTCAAATTAAACAGTCAATGTGGAACACAGTCCATGTTCAAATTAAACAGTGAATGTGGACCACAGTCCATGTTCAAATTAAACAGTGAAGGTGGAACACAGTCCATGTTCAAATTAAACAGTGAATGTGGTACACAGTACATGTTCAAATTAAACTGTGAATGTGGTACACAGTATATGTTCAAATTGAACAATGAATGTGGAACTCAGTCCATGTTCAAATTAAACAGTGAATGTGGAACACAATCCATGTTCAAATTACGCAATAAATGTGGAAAACAGTCCATATTTATATTAAACAGTGGTAGTGGAATACCCTCCATGTTCAATTTAAACAGTGAATGTGCAACACAGTCCATGTTTAAATTAAACAGTGAATGTCGAACTTTATCCATGTTCAAATTAAACAGAGAGTGTGGAACTCAGTCCTTGTTCAAATTAATCATTGAAAGTGGAACACAGTCCATGTTCAAATTATACAGTGAATGTGGAACATTATCCATGATCAAATTAAACAGTGAATGTGGAACACAGTCCAATTTCAAATTAAACAGTGAATGTGGTACACAGTACATGTTGAAATTAAACAATGAATGTGGAACTCAGTCCATGTTCAACTTACGCAATAAATGTGGAAAACAGTCCATATTTAAATTAAACAGTGGTCATGGAAAACCCTCCATGTTCAATTTAAACATTGAATGTGGAACACAGTCCTTGTTAAAATTAAACAGTGAATGTGGAACACAGTCCATGTTCAAATTAACCAATGAATGTGTACTCAGTCCATGTTCAAATTAAACAATGAATGTGGAACTCAGTCCATATTCAGATAAACTGTGAATGTGGAACACAGTCCATTTTCAAATTAAGCAATGAATGTGGAAAACAGTCCATGTTCAAAATAAACAGTGAATGTGGAAAACAGTCCATGTTGAAATCAAACAGTGAATGTGGAACACAGTCCATGTTTAAATTAAACTGTGAATGTCGAACTTTGTCCATGTTCAAATTAAACAGAGAATGTAGAACACAGTCCATGTTCAAATTAAACAGTGAATGTGTAACATTATGCATGTTTAAATTAAACAGTGAATGTGGAACACAGTCCATGTTCAAATTAAACAGTGAATGTGGAACTCAGTCCTTGTTCAAATTAAACATTGAATGTGGAACACAGTCCATGTTCAAATTAAACAGTGAATGTGGAACACAGTCCATGTTCAAATTAAACAGTGAATGTGGTACACAGTACATGTTCAAATTAAACAATGAATGTGGAACTCAGTCCATGTTCAAATTAAACAGTGAATATGGAACACAGTCCATTTTCAAATTAAACAGTGAATGTGGTACACAGTACATGTTGAAATTAAGCAATGAATGTGGAACTCAGTCCATGTTCAACTTACGCAATAAATGTGGAAAACAGTCCATATTTAAATAAAACAGTGGTCATGGAAAACCCTCCATGTTCAATTTAAACAGTGAATGTGGAACACAATCCATGTTCAAACTAAACAGAGAATGTGGAACACAGTCCTTGTTCAAACTAAACAGTGAATGTGGAACACAGTGCATGTTCAAATTAAACAGTGAATGTGGAACTCAGTCCATGTTCAAATTAAACAGTGAATGTGGAACACAGACCATGTTCAAATTAAACAGTGAATGTGGAACACAGTGCATGTTCAAATTAAACAGTGAATGTGGAACACAGTCCATGTTCAAATTAAACAGTGAATGTGGAACACATCCATGTTCAAATTAAACAGTGAATGTGGAACATTATCCATGATCAAATTAAACAGTGAATGTGGAACACAGTCCATGTTCAAATTATACAGTGAATGTGGAACATTATCCATGATCAAATTAAACAGTGAATGTGGAACACAGTCCAATTTCAAATTAAACAGTGAATGTGGGACACAGTACATGTTGAAATTAAGCAATGAATGTGGAACTCAGTCCATGTTCAACTTACGCAACAAATGTGGAAAACAGTCCATATTTAAATTAAACAGTGGTCATGGAAAACCCTCCATGTTCAATTTAAACAGTGAATGTGGAACACAATCCGTGTTCAAACTAAACATTGAATGTGGAACACAGTCCTTGTTCAAATTAATTAGTGAATGTGGATCACGGACCGTGTTAAAATTAAACAGTGAATGTGGAACACAGTCCATGTTCAAATTAACCAATGAATGTGTACTCAGTCCATGTTCAAATTAAACAATGAATGTGGAACTCAGTCCATATTCAGATAAACTGTGAATGGGGAACACAGTCCATGTTCAAATTAAGCAATGAATGTGGAAAACAGTCCATGTTCAAAATGAACAGTGAATGTGGAAAACAGTCCATGTTCAAATCAAACAGTGAATGTGGAACACAGTCCATGTTTAAATTAAACTGTGAATGTGGAACATTATCAACGTTCAAATTAAACAGTGAATGTGGAACACAGTCCATGTTCAAATTAAACATTGAATGGGAACACAGTCCATGTTCAAATTAAACAGTGAATGTGGAACACGGACCGTGTTCAAATTAAACAGTGAATATGGAATACAGTCCATGTTCAAATTCAACAATGAATGTGGAACTGAGTCCATGTTCAAATTAAACAGTGAATGTGGAACACAGTCTATGGTCAAATTAAACAGTGAATATGGAACACAGTCCATGTTCAAATTAAACAATGAATGTGGAACTCAGTCCATGTTCAAAATAAACAGTGAATGTGGAACACAGTCTATGGTCAAATTAAACAGTGAATGTGGAACACAGTCCATATTCAAATTAAACAGTGAATGTGGAAAACAGTCTATGTTGAAACTAAAAAGCGAATGTGGAACACAGTCCATGTTCAAATTAAGCAGTGAATGTGGACCACAGTCCATGTTCAATTTAAACAGTGAATGTGGAACATAGTCCATGTTCAAATTAAACAGTGAATGTGGAACACAGTCCATGTTCAAATTAAACAGTGAATGTGGACCACAGTCCATGTTCAATTTAAACAGTGAAGGTGGAACACAGTCCATGTTCAAATTAAACAGTGAATGTGTTACACAGTATATGTTCAAATTAAACAATGAATGTGGAACTCAGTCCATGTTCAAATTAAACAGTGAATGTGGAACACAATCCATGTTCAAATTACGCAATAAATGTGGAAAACAGTCCATATTTAAATTAAACAGTGGTAGTGGAATACCCTCCATGTTCAATTTAAACAGAGAATGTGCAACACAGTCCATGTTTAAATTAAACAGTGAATGTCGAACTTTATCCATGTTCAAATTAAACAGAGAATGTGGAACTCAGTCCATGTTCAAATTAAACATTGAAAGTGGAACACAGTCCATGTTCAAATTATACAGTGAATGTGGAACACAATCCATGTTCCAACTAAACATTGAATGTGGAACACAGTCCTTGTTAAAATTAAACAGTTAATGTGGAACACAGTCCATGTTCAAATTAACCAATGAATGTGTACTCCGTCCATGTTCAAATTAAACAATGAATGTGGAACTCAGTCCATATTCAGGTAAACTGTGAATGTGGAACACAGTCCATTTTCAAATTAAGCAATGAATGTGGAAAACAGTCCATGTTCAAAATAAACAGTGAATATGGAAAACAGTCCATGTTTAAATTAAACTGTGAATGTGGAACATTATCAACGTTCAAATTAAACAGTGAATGTGGAACACAGTCCATGTTCAAATTAAACATTGAATGGGGATTATAGTCCATGTTCAAATTAAACAATGAATGTGGAACTCAGTCCATGTTCAAAATAAACAGTGAATGTGGAACACAGTCTATGGTCAAATTAAACAGTGAATGTGGAACACAGTCCATGTTCAAATTAAACAGTGAATCTGGAACACAGTCTGTGGTCATATTAAACAGTGAATGTGGAACACAGTCCTTGTTCAAATTAATTAGTGAATGTGGAACACGGACCGTGTTAAAATTAAACAGTGAATGTGGAACACAGTCCATGTTCAAATTAACCAATGAATGTGTACTCAGTCCATGTTCAAATTAAACAATGAATGTGGAACTGAGTCCATGTTCAAATTAAACAGTGAATGTGGAACACAGTCTATGGTCAAATTAAACAGTGAATATGGAACACGGTCCATGTTCAAATTAAACAATGAATGTGGAACTCAGTCCATGTTCAAAATAAACAGTGAATGTGGAACACAGTCTGTGGTCATATTAAACAGTGAATGTGGAACACAGTCCATGTTCAAATTAAACAGTGAATGTGGAACACAGTCCATGTTCAAATTAAACAATGAATGTGGAACACAGTCTATGGTCAAATTAAACAGTGAATGTGGAACACAGTCCATGTTCAAATTAAACAATGAATGTGGAACACAGTCCATGTCCAAATTAAACAGTGAATGTGGAACACATTCAATGTTCAAATTAAGCAATGAATGTGGAACACAGTCCATGTTCAAATTAAACAGTGAATGTGGAACTCAGTCCATATTCAAACTAAACAGTGAATGTGGAAAACAGTCCATGTTCAAACTAAACAGTGAATGTGGAATACAGTCCATATTCAAATTAAACAGTGAATGTGGAAAACAGTCCATGTTCAAACTAAACAGTGAATGTGGAACACAGTCCATGTTCAAATTAAGCAGTGAATGTGGAACATAGTCCATGTTCAAATTAAACAGTGAATGTGGAACACTGTCCATGTTCAAATTAAACAGTGAATGTGGTTCACAGTCTATGTTCAAATTAAACAGTGAATGTGGAACACTGTCCATGTTCAAATTAAACAGTGAATGTGGAACTCAGTCCATGTTCAAATTAAACAGTGAATGTGGAACACAGACCATGTTCAAATTAAACAGTGAATGTGGAACACAGTGCATGTTCAAATTAAACAGTGAATGTGGAACACAGTCCATGTTCAAATTAAACAGTGAATGTGGAACACATCCATGTTCAAATTAAACAGTGAATGTGGAACATTATCCATGATCAAATTAAACAGTGAATGTGGAACACAGTCCATGTTCAAATTATACAGTGAATGTGGAACATTATCCATGATCAAATTAAACAGTGAATGTGGAACACAGTCCAATTTCAAATTAAACAGTGAATGTGGGACACAGTACATGTTGAAATTAAGCAATGAATGTGGAACTCAGTCCATGTTCAACTTACGCAACAAATGTGGAAAACAGTCCATATTTAAATTAAACAGTGGTCATGGAAAACCCTCCATGTTCAATTTAAACAGTGA
The DNA here is from genome assembly GCF_037043375.1 of Chiloscyllium plagiosum. NCBI lineage: Eukaryota > Metazoa > Chordata > Chondrichthyes > Orectolobiformes > Hemiscylliidae > Chiloscyllium > Chiloscyllium plagiosum. The sequence continues at coordinate 4,569,396 of NW_028270162.1, read as the reverse complement.
ATGTGGAACACAATCCGTGTTCAAACTAAACATTGAATGTGGAACACAGTCCTTGTTCAAATTAATTAGTGAATGTGGATCACGGACCGTGTTAAAATTAAACAGTGAATGTGGAACACAGTCCATGTTCAAATTAACCAATGAATGTGTACTCAGTCCATGTTCAAATTAAACAATGAATGTGGAACTCAGTCCATATTCAGATAAACTGTGAATGGGGAACACAGTCCATGTTCAAATTAAGCAATGAATGTGGAAAACAGTCCATGTTCAAAATGAACAGTGAATGTGGAAAACAGTCCATGTTCAAATCAAACAGTGAATGTGGAACACAGTCCATGTTTAAATTAAACTGTGAATGTGGAACATTATCAACGTTCAAATTAAACAGTGAATGTGGAACACAGTCCATGTTCAAATTAAACATTGAATGGGAACACAGTCCATGTTCAAATTAAACAGTGAATGTGGAACACGGACCGTGTTCAAATTAAACAGTGAATATGGAATACAGTCCATGTTCAAATTCAACAATGAATGTGGAACTGAGTCCATGTTCAAATTAAACAGTGAATGTGGAACACAGTCTATGGTCAAATTAAACAGTGAATATGGAACACAGTCCATGTTCAAATTAAACAATGAATGTGGAACTCAGTCCATGTTCAAAATAAACAGTGAATGTGGAACACAGTCTATGGTCAAATTAAACAGTGAATGTGGAACACAGTCCATATTCAAATTAAACAGTGAATGTGGAAAACAGTCTATGTTGAAACTAAAAAGCGAATGTGGAACACAGTCCAAGTTCAAATTAAGCAGTGAATGTGGAACACAGTCCATGTTCAAATTAAACAGTGAATGTGGACTACAGTCCATGTTCAATTTAAACAGTGAATGTGGAACATAGTCCATGTTCAAATTAAACAGTGAATGTGGAACACAGTCCATGTTCAAATTAAACAGTGAATGTGGACCACAGTCCATGTTCAATTTAAACAGTGAAGGTGGAACACAGTCCATGTTCAAATTAAACAGTGAATGTGTTACACAGTATATGTTCAAATTAAACAATGAATGTGGAACTCAGTCCATGTTCAAATTAAACAGTGAATGTGGAACACAATCCATGTTCAAATTACGCAATAAATGTGGAAAACAGTCCATATTTAAATTAAACAGTGGTAGTGGAATACCCTCCATGTTCAATTTAAACAGAGAATGTGCAACACAGTCCATGTTTAAATTAAACAGTGAATGTCGAACTTTATCCATGTTCAAATTAAACAGAGAATGTGGAACTCAGTCCATGTTCAAATTAAACATTGAAAGTGGAACACAGTCCATGTTCAAATTATACAGTGAATGTGGAACACAATCCATGTTCCAACTAAACATTGAATGTGGAACACAGTCCTTGTTAAAATTAAACAGTTAATGTGGAACACAGTCCATGTTCAAATTAACCAATGAATGTGTACTCCGTCCATGTTCAAATTAAACAATGAATGTGGAACTCAGTCCATATTCAGGTAAACTGTGAATGTGGAACACAGTCCATTTTCAAATTAAGCAATGAATGTGGAAAACAGTCCATGTTCAAAATAAACAGTGAATATGGAAAACAGTCCATGTTCAAATCAAACATTGAATGGGGATTACAGTCCGTGTTCAAATTAAACAGTGAATGTGGAACACGGACCGTGTTCAAATTAAACAGTGAATATGGAATACAGTCCATGTTCAAATTCAACAATGAATGTGGAACTGAGTCCATGTTCAAATTAAACAGTGAATGTGGAACACTGTCTATGGTCAAATTAAACAGTGAATATGGAACACAGTCCATGTTCAAATTAAACAATGAATGTGGAACTCAGTCCATGTTCAAAATAAACAGTGAATGTGGAACACAGTCTATGGTCAAATTAAACAGTGAATGTGGAACACAGTCCATGTTCAAATTAAACAGTGAATCTGGAACACAGTCTGTGGTCATATTAAACAGTGAATGTGGAACACAGTCCTTGTTCAAATTAATTAGTGAATGTGGAACACGGACCGTGTTAAAATTAAACAGTGAATGTGGAACACAGTCCATGTTCAAATTAACCAATGAATGTGTACTCAGTCCATGTTCAAATTAAACAATGAATGTGGAACTGAGTCCATGTTCAAATTAAACAGTGAATGTGGAACACAGTCTATGGTCAAATTAAACAGTGAATATGGAACACGGTCCATGTTCAAATTAAACAATGAATGTGGAACTCAGTCCATGTTCAAAATAAACAGTGAATGTGGAACACAGTCTGTGGTCATATTAAACAGTGAATGTGGAACACAGTCCATGTTCAAATTAAACAGTGAATGTGGAACACAGTCCATGTTCAAATTAAACAATGAATGTGGAACACAGTCTATGGTCAAATTAAACAGTGAATGTGGAACACAGTCCATGTTCAAATTAAACAATGAATGTGGAACACAGTCCATGTCCAAATTAAACAGTGAATGTGGAACACATTCAATGTTCAAATTAAGCAATGAATGTGGAACACAGTCCATGTTCAAATTAAACAGTGAATGTGGAACTCAGTCCATATTCAAACTAAACAGTGAATGTGGAAAACAGTCCATGTTCAAACTAAACAGTGAATGTGGAATACAGTCCATATTCAAATTAAACAGTGAATGTGGAAAACAGTCCATGTTCAAACTAAACAGTGAATGTGGAACACAGTCCATGTTCAAATTAAGCAGTGAATGTGGAACATAGTCCATGTTCAAATTAAACAGTGAATGTGGAACACTGTCCATGTTCAAATTAAACAGTGAATGTGGTTCACAGTCTATGTTCAAATTAAACAGTGAATGTGGAACACTGTCCATGTTCAAATTAAACAGTGAATGTGGAACTCAGTCCATGTTCAAATTAAACAGTGAATGTGGAACACAGACCATGTTCAAATTAAACAGTGAATGTGGAACACAGTGCATGTTCAAATTAAACAGTGAATGTGGAACACAGTCCATGTTCAAATTAAACAGTGAATGTGGAACACATCCATGTTCAAATTAAACAGTGAATGTGGAACATTATCCATGATCAAATTAAACAGTGAATGTGGAACACAGTCCATGTTCAAATTATACAGTGAATGTGGAACATTATCCATGATCAAATTAAACAGTGAATGTGGAACACAGTCCAATTTCAAATTAAACAGTGAATGTGGGACACAGTACATGTTGAAATTAAGCAATGAATGTGGAACTCAGTCCATGTTCAACTTACGCAATAAATGTGGAAAACAGTCCATATTTAAATTAAACAGTGGTCATGGAAAACCCTCCATGTTCAATTTAAACAGTGAATGTGGAACACAATCCGTGTTCAAACTAAACATTGAATGTGGAACACAGTCCTTGTTCAAATTAATTAGTGAATGTGGATCACGGACCGTGTTAAAATTAAACAGTGAATGTGGAACACAGTCCATGTTCAAATTAACCAATGAATGTGTACTCAGTCCATGTTCAAATTAAACAATGAATGTGGAACTCAGTCCATATTCAGATAAACTGTGAATGGGGAACACAGTCCATGTTCAAATTAAGCAATGAATGTGGAAAACAGTCCATGTTCAAAATAAACAGTGAATATGGAAAACAGTCCATGTTTAAATTAAACTGTGAATGTGGAACATTATCAACGTTCAAATTAAACAGTGAATGTGGAACACAGTCCATGTTCAAATTAAACATTGAATGGGGATTACAGTCCGTGTTCAAATTAAACAGTGAATGTGGAACACGGACCGTGTTCAAATTAAACAGTGAATATGGAATACAGTCCATGTTCAAATTCAACAATGAATGTGGAACTGAGTCCATGTTCAAATTAAACAGTGAATGTGGAACACAGTGTATGGTCAAATTAAACAGTGAATATGGAACACAGTCCATGTTCAAATTAAACAATGAATGTGGAACTCAGTCCATGTTCAAAATAAACAGTGAATGTGGAACACAGTCTATGGTCAAATTAAACAGTGAATGTGGAACACAGTCCATGTTCAAATTAAACAGTGAATGTGGAACACAGTCCTTGTTCAAATTAATTAGTGAATGTGGAACACGGACCGTGTTAAAATTAAACAGTGAATGTGGAACACAGTCCATGTTCAAATTAAACAGTGAATGTGGAACACAGTCCATGTTCAAATTAAACAATGAATGTGGAACACAGTCTATGGTCAAATTAAACAGTGAATGTGGAACACAGTCCATGTTCAAATTAAACAATGAATGTGGAACACAGTCCATGTCCAAATTAAACAGTGAATGTGGAACACATTCAATGTTCAAATTAAGCAATGAATGTGGAACACAGTCCATGTTCAAATTAAACAGTGAATGTGGAACTCAGTCCATATTCAAACTAAACAGTGAATGTGGAAAACAGTCCATGTTCAAACTAAACAGTGAATGTGGAATACAGTCCATATTCAAATTAAACAGTGAATGTGGAAAACAGTCCATGTTCAAACTAAACAGTGAATGTGGAACACAGTCCATGTTCAAATTAAGCAGTGAATGTGGAACATAGTCCATGTTCAAATTAAACAGTGAATGTGGAACACTGTCCATGTTCAAATTAAACAGTGAATGTGGTTCACAGTCTATGTTTAAATTAAACAGTGAATGTGGAACACTGTCCATGTTCAAATTAAACAGTGAATGTGGAACACAGTCTATGTTCAAATTAAACAGTGAATGTGGAACACTGTCCATGTTCAAATTAAGCAGTGAATATGGAACACAGTCCATGTTCAAATTAAACAGTGAATGTGGAACACAGCCCATGTTCAAATTAAACAGTGAATGTGGACTACAGACCACGTTCAAATTAAACAATGAATGTGGAACTCAGTCCAGGTTCAAATTAAACAGTGAATGTGGAACACAATCCATGTTCAAATTAAACAGTGAATGTGGAACACAGTCCATGTTCAAATTAAACAGTGAATGTGGAACACAGTCCATGTTCAAATTAAACTGTGAATGTGGAACACAGTCCATGTTCAAATTAAACAGTGAATGTGGAACTCAGTCCATCTTCAAATTAAACAATGAATGTGGAACTCAGTCCATATTCAGATAAACTGTGAATGAGGAACACAGTCCATTTTCAAATTAAGCAATGAATGTGGAAAACAGTCCATGTTCAAAATAAACAGTGAATGTTGAAAACATTCCATGTTCAAATCAAACAGTGAATGTGGAACACAGTCCATGTTTAAATTAAACAGTGAATGTGGAACATTACCAACGTTCAAATTATACAGTGAATGTGGAACACAGTCCATGTTCAAATTAAACATTGAATGGGGAACACAGTCCATGTTCAAATTAAACAGTGAATGTGGAACACGGACCGTGTTCAAATTAAACAGTGAATGTGGAACACAGTCCATGTTCAAATTAAACATTGAATGTGGAACACAGTCCATGTTCAAATTAAACATTGAATGGGGAACACAGTCCATGTTCAAATTAAACAGTGAATGTGGAACACAGTCTATGGTCAAATTAAACAGTGAATATGGAACACAGTCCATGTTCAAATTAAACAATGAATGTGGAACTCAGTCCATGTTCAAAATAAACAGTGAATGTGGAACACAGTCTATGGTCAAATTAAACAGTGAATGTGGAACACAGTCCATGTTCAAATTAAACAGTGAATGTGGAACACAGTCCATGTTCAAAATAAACAATGAATGTGGAACTCAGTCCATGTTCAAATTAAACAATGAATGTGGATCTCAGTCCATGTTCAAATTAAACAGTGAATGTGGAACACAGTCTATGGTCAAATTAAACAGTGAATGTGGAAAACAGTCCATGTTAAAATTAAACAATGAATGTGGAACACAGTCCATGTTCAAATTAAACAATGAATGTGGAACTCAGTCCATGTTCAAATTAAACAGTGAATGTGGAATACAGTCTATGGTCAAATTAAACAGTGAATGTGGAACACAGTCCATGTTCAAATTAAACAATGAATGTGGAACACAGTCCATGTTCAAATTAAGCAATGAATGTGGAACTCAGTCCATGTTCAAATTAAACAGTGAATGTGGAACACAGTCTATGGTCAAATTAAACAATGAATGTGGAAAACAGTCCATGTTCAAATTAAACAGTGAATGTGGAACTCAGTCCATGTTCAAATTAAACTGTGAATGTGGAACACAGTCCATGTTCAAATTAAACAATGAATGTGGAACTCAGTCCATGTTCAATAAACAATGAATGTGGAACTCAGTCCATGTTCAAATTAAACAATGAATGTGGAACTCAGTCCATGTTCAAATTAAACAGTGAATGTGGAATACAGTCTATGGTCAAATTAAACAGTGAATGTGGAACACAGTCCATGTTCAAATTAAACAATGAATGTGGAACACAGTCCATGTTCAAATTAAGCAATGAATGTGGAACTCAGTCCATGTTCAAATTAAACAGTGAATGTGGAACACAGTCTATGGTCAAATTAAACAATGAATGTGGAAAACAGTCCATGTTCAAATTAAACAGTGAATGTGGAACTCAGTCCATGTTCAAATTAAACTGTGAATGTGGAACACAGTCCATGTTCAAATTAAACAATGAATGTGGAACTCAGTCCATGTTCAATAAACAATGAATGTGGAACTCAGTCCATGTTCAAATTAAACAATGAATGTGGAACTCAGTCCATATTCAAATTAAACAGTGAATGTGGAACACAGTCCATGTTCAAATTAAACAGTGAATGTGGAACACAGTCCATCTTCAAATTAAACAATGAATGTGGAACTCAGTCCATGTTCAAATTAAACATTGAATGTGGAACTCAGTCCATATTCAAATTAAACAGTGAATGTGGAACACAGTCCATGTTCAAATTAAACAATGAATGTGGAACTCAGTCCATGTTCAATAAACAATGAATGTGGAACTCAGTCCATGTTCAAATTAAACAATGAATGTGGAACACAGTCCATGTTCAAATTAAACAATGAATGTGGAACTCAGTCCATGTTCAATAAACAGTGAATGTGGAACTCAGTCCATGTTCAAATTAAACTGTGAATGTGGAACACAGTCCACGTTCAAATTAAACAATGAATGTGGAACTCAGTCCATGTTCAATAAACAATGAATGTGGAACTCAGTCCATGTTCAAATTAAACAATGAATGTGGAACTCAGTCCATGTACAAATTAAACAGTGAATGTGGAACACAGTCCATGTTCAATAAACAGTGAATGTGGAACTCAGTCCATGTTCAAATTAAACTGTGAATGTGGAACACAGTCCATGTTCAAATTAAACAATGAATGTGGAACTCAGTCCATGTTCAATAAACAGTGAATGTGGAACTCAGTCCATGTTCAAATTAAACAATGAATGTGGAACTCAGTCCATGTTCAATAAACAGTGAATGTGGAACTCAGTCCATGTTCAAATTAAACTGTGAATGTGGAACACAGTCCATGTTCAAATTAAACAATGAATGTGGAACTCAGTCCATGTTCAATAAACAATGAATGTGGAACTCAGTCCATGTTCAAATTAAACAATGAATGTGGAACTCAGTCCATATTCAAATTAAACAGTGAATGTGGAACACAGTCCATGTTCAAATTAAACAGTGAATGTGGAACACAGTCCATCTTCAAATTAAACAATGAATGTGGAACTCAGTCCATGTTCAAATTAAACAATGAATGTGGAACTCAGTCCATATTCAAATTAAACAGTGAATGTGGAACACAGTCCATGTTCAAATTAAACAGTGAATGTGGAACACAGTCCATGTTCAAATTAAGCAGTGAATGTGGAACACAGTCCATGTTCAAATTAAACAGTGAATGTGGAACACAGTCGATGTTCAAATTAAACAGTGAATGTGGAACACAGTCCATCTTCAAATTAAACAATGAATGTGGAACTCAGTCCATGTTCAAATTAAACAATGAATGTGGAACTCAGTCCATATTCAAATTAAACAGTGAATGTTGAACACAGACCATGTTCAAATTAAACAGTGAATGTGGAACACAGTCCATGTTCAAATTAAACAGTGAAGGTTGAAAACAGTCCATGTTCAAATTAAACAGTGAATGTCGAACACAGTCCATATTCAGATAAACTGTGAATGTGGAACATAGTCCATGTTAAAATTAAACAGTGAATGTGGAACTTTATCCATGTTCAAATTAAACAATGAATGTGGAACTCAGTCAATGTTCAAACTTAACAGTGAATGTGGAACACAGTCCATGTTTAAATTAAACAGTGAATGTGGAACACTGTCCATGTTCAAATTAAACATTGAATGTGGAACACAGTCCATGTTCAAATTAAGCAGTGAATGTGGAACACAATCCATGTTCAAATTAAACAGTGAATGTGGAACACAGTCAATGTTCAAATTATACCATGAAGTGGAAAACAGTCCATGTTCAAATTAAACAGTGAATGTGGAATACAGTCCATGTTCAAATTAAGCAATGAATGTGGAACTCAGTCCTTGTTCAAATTAAACAGTGAATGTGGAACACTGACCATGTTCAAATTAAACAGTGAATGTGCAACACAATCCATGTTCAAATTAAGCATTGAATGTGGAATACAATCTATGTTCAAACTAAACAGTGAATGTGGAACACAGTTCATGTTCAGATTAAACAGTGAATGTGGAACACAGTCCATGTTCAAATTAAACAATGAATGTGGAACTCAGTCCATGTTCAAAATAAACAGTGAATGTGGAACACAGTCTGTGGTCATATTAAACAGTGAATGTGGAACACAGTCCATGTTCAAATTAAACAGTGAATGTGGAACACAGTCCATGTTCAAATTAAACAATGAATGCGGATCTCAGTCCATGTTCAAATTAAACAGTGAATGTGGAACACAGTCTATGGTCAAATTAAACAGTGAATGTGGAACACAGTCCATGTTCAAATGAAACAATGAATGTGGAACACAGTCCATGTCCAAATTAAACAGTGAATGTGGAACACATTCCATGTTCAAATTAAGCAATGAATGTGGAACACAGTCCATGTTCAAATTAAACAGTGAATGTGGAACACAGTCCATGTTCAAATTAAACAATGAATGTGGAACTCAGTCCATGTTCAATAAACAATGAATGTGGAACTCAGTCCATGTTCAAATTAAACAATGAATGTGGAACTCAGTCCATGTTCAATTAACAGTGAATGTGGAACTCAGTCCATGTTCAAATTAAACTGTGAATGTGGAACACAGTCCATGTTCAAATTAAACAATGAATGTGGAACTCAGTCCATGTTCAATAAACAGTGAATGTGGAACTCAGTCCATGTTCAAATTAAACAATGAATGTGGAACTCAGTCCATGTTCAATAAACAGTGAATGTGGAACTCAGTCCATGTTCAAATTAAACTGTGAATGTGGAACACAGTCCATGTTCAAATTAAACAATGAATGTGGAACTCAGTCCATGTTCAATAAACAATGAATGTGGAACTCAGTCCATGTTCAAATTAAACAATGAATGTGGAACTCAGTCCATATTCAAATTAAACAGTGAATGTGGAACACAGTCCATGTTCAAATTAAACAGTGAATGTGGAACACAGTCCATCTTCAAATTAAACAATGAATGTGGAACTCAGTCCATGTTCAAATTAAACAATGAATGTGGAACTCAGTCCATATTCAAATTAAACAGTGAATGTGGAACACAGTCCATGTTCAAATTAAACAGTGAATGTGGAACACAGTCCATGTTCAAATTAAGCAGTGAATGTGGAACACAGTCCATGTTCAAATTAAACAGTGAATGTGGAACACAGTCGATGTTCAAATTAAACAGTGAATGTGGAACACAGTCCATCTTCAAATTAAACAATGAATGTGGAACTCAGTCCATGTTCAAATTAAACAATGAATGTGGAACTCAGTCCATATTCAAATTAAACAGTGAATGTTGAACACAGACCATGTTCAAATTAAACAGTGAATGTGGAACACAGTCCATGTTCAAATTAAACAGTGAAGGTTGAAAACAGTCCATGTTCAAATTAAACAGTGAATGTCGAACACAGTCCATATTCAGATAAACTGTGAATGTGGAACATAGTCCATGTTAAAATTAAACAGTGAATGTGGAACTTTATCCATGTTCAAATTAAACAATGAATGTGGAACTCAGTCAATGTTCAAACGAAACAGTGAATGTGGAACACAGTCCATGTTTAAATTAAACAGTGAATGTGGAACACTGTCCATGTTCAAATTAAACATTGAATGTGGAACACAGTCCATGTTCAAATTAAGCAGTGAATGTGGAACACAATCCATGTTCAAATTAAACAGTGAATGTGGAACACAGTCAATGTTCAAATTATACCATGAAGTGGAAAACAGTCCATGTTCAAATTAAACAGTGAATGTGGAATACAGTCCATGTTCAAATTAAGCAATGAATGTGGAACTCAGTCCTTGTTCAAATTAAACAGTGAATGTGGAACACTGACCATGTTCAAATTAAACAGTGAATGTGCAACACAATCCATGTTCAAATTAAGCATTGAATGTGGAATACAATCTATGTTCAAACTAAACAGTGAATGTAGAACACAGTTCATGTTCAGATTAAACAGTGAATGTGGAACACAGTCCATGTTCAAATTAAACAATGAATGTGGAACTCAGTCCATGTTCAAAATAAACAGTGAATGTGGAACACAGTCTGTGGTCATATTAAACAGTGAATGTGGAACACAGTCCATGTTCAAATTAAACAGTGAATGTGGAACACAGTCCATGTTCAAATTAAACAATGAATGCGGATCTCAGTCCATGTTCAAATTAAACAGTGAATGTGGAACACAGTCTATGGTCAAATTAAACAGTGAATGTGGAACACAGTCCATGTTCAAATGAAACAATGAATGTGGAACACAGTCCATGTCCAAATTAAACAGTGAATGTGGAACACATTCCATGTTCAAATTAAGCAATGAATGTGGAACACAGTCCATGTTCAAATTAAACAGTGAATGTGGAACTCAGTCCATATTCAAACTAAACAGTGAATGTGGAGAACAGTCCATGTTCAAACTAAACAGTGAATGTGGAACACAGTCCATATTCAAATTAAACAGTAAATGTGGAAAACAGTCCATGTTCAAACTAAACAGTGAATGTGGAACTCAGTCCATGTTCAAATTAAACAGTGAATGTGGAACACAGTCTATGGTCAAATTATACAATGAATGTGTAAAACAGTCCATGTTCAAATTAAACAGTGAATGTGGAACTCAGTCCATGTTCAAATTAAACTGTGAATGTGGAACACAGTCTATGGTCAAATTATACAATGAATGTGTAAAACAGTCCATGTTCAACGTAAACAATGAATGTGGTACTCAGTCCATGTTCAATAAACAATGAATGTGGAACTCAGTCCATGTTCAAATTAAACAATGAATGTGGAACACAGTCCATCTTCAAATTAAACAATGAATGTGGAACTCAGTCCATGTTCAAATTAAACAATGAATGTGGAACTCAGTCCATATTCAAATTAAACAGTGAATGTGGAACACAGTCCATGTTCAAATTAAACAGTGAATGTGGAACACAGTCCATGTTCAAATTAAACAGTGAATGTGGAACACAGTCGATGTTCAAATTAAACAGTGAACGTGGAACACAGTCCATCTTCAAATTAAACAATGAATGTGGAACTCAGTCCATGTTCAAATTTATCAATGAATGTGGAACTCAGTCAATGTTCAAACTTAACAGTGAATGTGGAACACAGTCCATGTTTAAATTAAACAGTGAATGTGGAACACTGTCCATGTTCAAATTAAACATTGAATGTGGAACACAGTCCATGTTCAAATTAAGCAGTGAATGTGGAACACAATCCATGTTCAAATTAAACAGTGAATGTGGAACACAGTCAATGTTCAAATTATACCATGAAGTGGAAAACAGTCCATGTTCAAATTAAACAGTGAATGTGGAATACAGTCCATGTTCAAATTAAGCAATGAATGTGGAACTCAGTCCTTGTTCAAATTAAACAGTGAATGTGGAACACTGACCATGTTCAAATTAAACAGTGAATGTGCAACACAATCCATGTTCAAATTAAGCATTGAATGTGGAATACAATCTATGTTCAAACTAAACAGTGAATGTGGAACACAGTTCATGTTCAGATTAAACAGTGAATGTGGAACACAGTCCATGTTCAAATTAAACAATGAATGTGGAACTCAGTCCATGTTCAAAATAAACAGTGAATGTGGAACACAGTCTGTGGTCATATTAAACAGTGAATGTGGAACACAGTCCATGTTCAAATTAAACAGTGAATGTGGAACACAGTCCATGTTCAAATTAAACAATGAATGCGGATCTCAGTCCATGTTCAAATTAAACAGTGAATGTGGAACACAGTCTATGGTCAAATTAAACAGTGAATGTGGAACACAGTCCATGTTCAAATGAAACAATGAATGTGGAACACAGTCCATGTCCAAATTAAACAGTGAATGTGGAACACATTCCATGTTCAAATTAAGCAATGAATGTGGAACACAGTCCATGTTCAAATTAAACAGTGAATGTGGAACACAGTCCATGTTCAAATTAAACAATGAATGTGGAACTCAGTCCATGTTCAATAAACAATGAATGTGGAACTCAGTCCATGTTCAAATTAAACAATGAATGTGGAACTCAGTCCATGTTCAATTAACAGTGAATGTGGAACTCAGTCCATGTTCAAATTAAACTGTGAATGTGGAATACAGTCCATGTTCAAATTAAGCAATGAATGTGGAACTCAGTCCTTGTTCAAATTAAACAGTGAATGTGGAACACTGACCATGTTCAAATTAAACAGTGAATGTGCAACACAATCCATGTTCAAATTAAGCATTGAATGTGGAATACAATCTATGTTCAAACTAAACAGTGAATGTGGAACACAGTTCATGTTCAGATTAAACAGTGAATGTGGAACACAGTCCATGTTCAAATTAAACAATGAATGTGGAACTCAGTCCATGTTCAAAATAAACAGTGAATGTGGAACACAGTCTGTGGTCATATTAAACAGTGAATGTGGAACACAGTCCATGTTCAAATTAAACAGTGAATGTGGAACACAGTCCATGTTCAAATTAAACAATGAATGCGGATCTCAGTCCATGTTCAAATTAAACAGTGAATGTGGAACACAGTCTATGGTCAAATTAAACAGTGAATGTGGAACACAGTCCATGTTCAAATGAAACAATGAATGTGGAACACAGTCCATGTCCAAATTAAACAGTGAATGTGGAACACATTCCATGTTCAAATTAAGCAATGAATGTGGAACACAGTCCATGTTCAAATTAAACAGTGAATGTGGAACACAGTCCATGTTCAAATTAAACAATGAATGTGGAACTCAGTCCATGTTCAATAAACAATGAATGTGGAACTCAGTCCATGTTCAAATTAAACAATGAATGTGGAACTCAGTCCATGTTCAATTAACAGTGAATGTGGAACTCAGTCCATGTTCAAATTAAACTGTGAATGTGGAACACAGTCCATGTTCAAATTAAACAATGAATGTGGAACTCAGTCCATGTTCAATAAACAGTGAATGTGGAACTCAGTCCATGTTCAAATTAAACAATGAATGTGGAACTCAGTCCATGTTCAATAAACAGTGAATGTGGAACTCAGTCCATGTTCAAATTAAACTGTGAATGTGGAACACAGTCCATGTTCAAATTAAACAATGAATGTGGAACTCAGTCCATGTTCAATAAACAATGAATGTGGAACTCAGTCCATGTTCAAATTAAACAATGAATGTGGAACTCAGTCCATATTCAAATTAAACAGTGAATGTGGAACACAGTCCATGTTCAAATTAAACAGTGAATGTGGAACACAGTCCATCTTCAAATTAAACAATGAATGTGGAACTCAGTCCATGTTCAAATTAAACAATGAATGTGGAACTCAGTCCATATTCAAATTAAACAGTGAATGTGGAACACAGTCCATGTTCAAATTAAACAGTGAATGTGGAACACAGTCCATGTTCAAATTAAGCAGTGAATGTGGAACACAGTCCATGTTCAAATTAAACAGTGAATGTGGAACACAGTCGATGTTCAAATTAAACAGTGAATGTGGAACACAGTCCATCTTCAAATTAAACAATGAATGTGGAACTCAGTCCATGTTCAAATTAAACAATGAATGTGGAACTCAGTCCATATTCAAATTAAACAGTGAATGTTGAACACAGACCATGTTCAAATTAAACAGTGAATGTGGAACACAGTCCATGTTCAAATTAAACAGTGAAGGTTGAAAACAGTCCATGTTCAAATTAAACAGTGAATGTCGAACACAGTCCATATTCAGATAAACTGTGAATGTGGAACATAGTCCATGTTAAAATTAAACAGTGAATGTGGAACTTTATCCATGTTCAAATTAAACAATGAATGTGGAACTCAGTCAATGTTCAAACGAAACAGTGAATGTGGAACACAGTCCATGTTTAAATTAAACAGTGAATGTGGAACACTGTCCATGTTCAAATTAAACATTGAATGTGGAACACAGTCCATGTTCAAATTAAGCAGTGAATGTGGAACACAATCCATGTTCAAATTAAACAGTGAATGTGGAACACAGTCAATGTTCAAATTATACCATGAAGTGGAAAACAGTCCATGTTCAAATTAAACAGTGAATGTGGAATACAGTCCATGTTCAAATTAAGCAATGAATGTGGAACTCAGTCCTTGTTCAAATTAAACAGTGAATGTGGAACACTGACCATGTTCAAATTAAACAGTGAATGTGCAACACAATCCATGTTCAAATTAAGCATTGAATGTGGAATACAATCTATGTTCAAACTAAACAGTGAATGTAGAACACAGTTCATGTTCAGATTAAACAGTGAATGTGGAACACAGTCCATGTTCAAATTAAACAATGAATGTGGAACTCAGTCCATGTTCAAAATAAACAGTGAATGTGGAACACAGTCTGTGGTCATATTAAACAGTGAATGTGGAACACAGTCCATGTTCAAATTAAACAGTGAATGTGGAACACAGTCCATGTTCAAATTAAACAATGAATGCGGATCTCAGTCCATGTTCAAATTAAACAGTGAATGTGGAACACAGTCTATGGTCAAATTAAACAGTGAATGTGGAACACAGTCCATGTTCAAATGAAACAATGAATGTGGAACACAGTCCATGTCCAAATTAAACAGTGAATGTGGAACACATTCCATGTTCAAATTAAGCAATGAATGTGGAACACAGTCCATGTTCAAATTAAACAGTGAATGTGGAACTCAGTCCATATTCAAACTAAACAGTGAATGTGGAGAACAGTCCATGTTCAAACTAAACAGTGAATGTGGAACACAGTCCATATTCAAATTAAACAGTGAATGTGGAAAACAGTCCATGTTCAAATTAAACAGTGAAGGTGGAACACAGTCCATGTTCAAATTAAACAGTGAATGTGTTACACAGTATATGTTCAAATTAAACAATGAATGTGGAACTCAGTCCATGTTCAAATTAAACAGTGAATGTGGAACACAATCCATGTTCAAATTACGCAATAAATGTGGAAAACAGTCCATATTTAAATTAAACAGTGGTAGTGGAATACCCTCCATGTTCAATTTAAACAGTGAATGTGCAACACAGTCCATGTTTAAATTAAACAGTGAATGTCGAACTTTATCCATGTTCAAATTAAACAGAGAATGTGGAACTCAGTCCATGTTCAAATTAAACATTGAAAGTGGAACACAGTCCATGTTCAAATTATACAGTGAATGTGGAACACAATCCATGTTCAAACTAAACATTGAATGTGGAACACAGTCCTTGTTAAAATTAAACAGTGAATGTGGAACACAGTCCATGTTCAAATTAACCAATGAATGTGTACTCAGTCCATGTTCAAATTAAACAATGAATGTGGAACTCAGTCCATATTCAGGTAAACTGTGAATGTGGAACACAGTCCATTTTCAAATTAAGCAATGAATGTGGAAAACAGTCCATGTTAAAAATAAACAGTGAATGTGGAAAACAGTCCATGTTCAAATCAAACAGTGAATGTGGAACACAGTCCATGTTTAAATTAAACTGTGAATGTGGAACATTATCAACGTTCAAATTAAACAGTGAATGTGGAACACACTCCATGTTCAAATTAAACATTGAATGGGGAACACAGTCCATGTTCAAATTAAACAGTGAATGTGGAACACGGACCGTGTTCAAATTAAACAGTGAATATGGAATACAGTCTATGGTCAAATTAAACAGTGAATATGGAACACAGTCCATGTTCAAATTAAACAATGAATGTGGAACTCAGTCCATGTTCAAAATAAACAGTGAATGTGGAACACAGTCTATGGTCAAAATAAACAGTGAATGTGTATCACAGTCCATGTTCAAATTAAACAGTGAATGTGGAACACAGGCCATGTTCAAACTAAACATTGAATGTGGAACACAGTCCTTGTTCAAATTAATTAGTGAATGTGGAACACGTACCGTGTTAAAATTAAACAGTGAATGTGGAACACAGTCCATGTTCAAATTAACCAATGAATGTGTACTCAGTTTATGTTCAAATTAAACAATGAATGTGGAACTGAGTCGATGTTCAAATTAAACAGTGAATGTGGAACACAGGTCTATGGTCAAATTAAACAGTGAATATGGAACACAGTCCATGTTCAAATTAAACAATGAATGTGGAACTCAGTCCATGTTCAAAATAAACAGTGAATGTGGAACACAGTCTATGGTCAAATTAAACAGTGAATGTGGAACACAGTCCATGTTCAAATTAAACAGTGAATGTGGAACACAGTCCATGTTCAAAATAAACAATGAATGTGGAACTCAGTCCATGTTCAAATTAAACAATGAATGTGGAACACAGTCTATGGTCAAATTAAACAGTGAATGTGGAACACAGTCCATGTTCAAATTAAACAATGAATGTGGAACACAGCCCATGTTTAAATTAAACAGTGAATGTGGAATACAGTCTATGGTCAAATTAAACAGTGAATGTGGAACACAGTCCATGTTCAAATTAAACAATGAATGTGGAACACAGTCCATGTTCAAATTAAACAATGAATGTGGAACTGAGTCCATGTTCAAATTAAACAGTGAATGTGGAACACAGTCTAATGTCAAATTAAACAATGAATGTGGAACTCAGTCCATGTTCAAATTAAACAGTGAATGTGGAACTCAGTCCATGTTCAAATTAAACAGTGAAGGTGGAACACAGTCCATGTTCAAATTAAACAGTGAATGTGTTACACAGTATATGTTCAAATTAAACAATGAATGTGGAACTCAGTCCATGTTCAAATTAAACAGTGAATGTGGAACACAATCCATGTTCAAATTACGCAATAAATGTGGAAAACAGTCCATATTTAAATTAAACAGTGGTAGTGGAATACCCTCCATGTTCAATTTAAACAGTGAATGTGCAACACAGTCCATGTTTAAATTAAACAGTGAATGTCGAACTTTATCCATGTTCAAATTAAACAGAGAATGTGGAACTCAGTCCATGTTCAAATTAAACATTGAAAGTGGAACACAGTCCATGTTCAAATTATACAGTGAATGTGGAACACAATCCATGTTCAAACTAAACATTGAATGTGGAACACAGTCCTTGTTAAAATTAAACAGTGAATGTGGAACACAGTCCATGTTCAAATTAACCAATGAATGTGTACTCAGTCCATGTTCAAATTAAACAATGAATGTGGAACTCAGTCCATATTCAGGTAAACTGTGAATGTGGAACACAGTCCATTTTCAAATTAAGCAATGAATGTGGAAAACAGTCCATGTTAAAAATAAACAGTGAATGTGGAAAACAGTCCATGTTCAAATCAAACAGTGAATGTGGAACACAGTCCATGTTTAAATTAAACTGTGAATGTGGAACATTATCAACGTTCAAATTAAACAGTGAATGTGGAACACACTCCATGTTCAAATTAAACATTGAATGGGGAACACAGTCCATGTTCAAATTAAACAGTGAATGTGGAACACGGACCGTGTTCAAATTAAACAGTGAATATGGAATACAGTCTATGGTCAAATTAAACAGTGAATATGGAACACAGTCCATGTTCAAATTAAACAATGAATGTGGAACTCAGTCCATGTTCAAAATAAACAGTGAATGTGGAACACAGTCTATGGTCAAAATAAACAGTGAATGTGTATCACAGTCCATGTTCAAATTAAACAGTGAATGTGGAACACAGGCCATGTTCAAACTAAACATTGAATGTGGAACACAGTCCTTGTTCAAATTAATTAGTGAATGTGGAACACGTACCGTGTTAAAATTAAACAGTGAATGTGGAACACAGTCCATGTTCAAATTAACCAATGAATGTGTACTCAGTTTATGTTCAAATTAAACAATGAATGTGGAACTGAGTCGATGTTCAAATTAAACAGTGAATGTGGAACACAGGTCTATGGTCAAATTAAACAGTGAATATGGAACACAGTCCATGTTCAAATTAAACAATGAATGTGGAACTCAGTCCATGTTCAAAATAAACAGTGAATGTGGAACACAGTCTATGGTCAAATTAAACAGTGAATGTGGAACACAGTCCATGTTCAAATTAAACAGTGAATGTGGAACACAGTCCATGTTCAAAATAAACAATGAATGTGGAACTCAGTCCATGTTCAAATTAAACAATGAATGTGGAACACAGTCTATGGTCAAATTAAACAGTGAATGTGGAACACAGTCCATGTTCAAATTAAACAATGAATGTGGAACACAGCCCATGTTTAAATTAAACAGTGAATGTGGAATACAGTCTATGGTCAAATTAAACAGTGAATGTGGAACACAGTCCATGTTCAAATTAAACAATGAATGTGGAACACAGTCCATGTTCAAATTAAACAATGAATGTGGAACTGAGTCCATGTTCAAATTAAACAGTGAATGTGGAACACAGTCTAATGTCAAATTAAACAATGAATGTGGAACTCAGTCCATGTTCAAATTAAACAGTGAATGTGGAACTCAGTCCATGTTCAAATTAAACTGTGAATGTGGAACACAGTCCATGTTCAAATTAAACAATGAATGTGGAACTCAGTCCATGTTCAATAAACAATGAATGTGGAACTCAGTCCATGTTCAAATTAAACAATGATTGTGGAACTCAGTCCATATTCAAATTAAACAGTGAATGTGGAACACAGTCCATTTTCAAATTAAGCAATGAATGTGGAAAACAGTCCATGTTCAAAATAAACAGTGAATGTGGAAAACAGTCCATGTTCAAATTAAACAGTGAATGTGGAACACAGTCCATGTTCAAATTAAACATTGAATGGGAACACAGTCCATGTTCAAATTAAACAGTGAATGTGGAACACGGACCGTGTTCAAATTAAACAGTGAATATGGAATACAGTCCATGTTCAAATTCAACAGTGAATGTGGAACACAGTCTATGGTCAAATTAAACAGTGAATGTGGAACACAGTCCATATTCAAATTAAACAGTGAATGTGGAAAACAGTCTATGTTGAAACTAAACAGCGAATGTGGAACACAGTCCATGTTCAAATTAAGCAGTGAATGTGGAACATAGTCCATGTTCAAATTAAACAGTGAATGTGGAACACAGTCCATGTTCAAATTAAACAGTGAATGTGGACCACAGTCCATGTTCAATTTAAACAGTGAAGGTGGAACACAGTCCATGTTCAAATTAAACAGTGAATGTGTTACACAGTATATGTTCAAATTAAACAATGAATGTGGAAATCAGTCCATGTTCAAATTAAACAGTGAATGTGGAACACAATCCATGTTCAAATTACGCAATAAATGTGGAAAACAGTCCATATTTAAATTAAACAGTGGTAGTGGAATACCCTCCATGTTCAATTTAAACAGTGAATGTGCAACACAGTCCATGTTTAAATTAAACAGTGAATGTCGAACTTTATCCATGTTCAAATTAAACAGAGAATGTGGAACTCAGTCCATGTTCAAATTAAACATTGAAAGTGGAACACAGTCCATGTTCAAATTATACAGTGAATGTGGAACACAATCCATGTTCAAACTAAACATTGAATGTGGAACACAGTCCTTGTTAAAATTAAACAGTGAATGTGGAACACAGTCCATGTTCAAATTAACCAATGAATGTGTACTCAGTCCATGTTCAAATTAAACAATGAATGTGGAACTCAGTCCATATTCAGGTAAACTGTGAATGTGGAACACAGTCCATTTTCAAATTAAGCAATGAATGTGGAAAACAGTCCATGTTCAAAATAAACAGTGAATGTGGAAAACAGTCCATGTTCAAATCAAACAGTGAATGTGGAACACAGTCCATGTTTAAATTAAACTGTGAATGTGGAACATTATCAACGTTCAAATTAAACAGTGAATGTGGAACACAGTCCATGTTCAAATTAAACATTGAATGGGGAATACAGTCCATGTTCAAATTAAACAGTGAATGTGGAACACGGACCGTGTTCAAATTAAACAGTGAATATGGAATACAGTCCATGTTCAAATTCAACAATGAATGTGGAACTCAGTCCATGTTCAAATTAAACAGTGAATGTGGAACACAGTCTATGGTCAAATTAAACAGTGAATATGGAACACAGTCCATGTTCAAATTAAACAGTGAATGTGGAACTGAGTCCATGTTCAAATTAAACAGTGAATATGGAACACAGTCTATGGTCAAATTAAACAGTGAATGTGGAACACAGTCCATATTCAAATTAAACAGTGAATGTGGAAAACAGTCTATGTTCAAATTAAACAATGAATGTGGAACTCAGTCCATGTTCAAAATAAACAGTGAATGTGGAACACAGTCTATGGTCAAATTAAACAGTGAATGTGGAACACAGTCCATGTTCAAATTAAACAGTGAATGTGGAACACAGTCCATGTTCAAACTAAACATTGAATGTGGAACACAGTCCTTGTTCATATTAATTAGTGAATGTGGAACACGGACCGTGTTAAAATTAAACAGTGAATGTGGAACACAGTCCATGTTCAAATTAACCAATGAATGTGTTCTCAGTCCATGTTCAAATTAAACAATGAATGTGGAACTGAGTCCATGTTCAAATTAAACAGTGAATGTGGAACACAGTCTATGGTCAAATTAAACAGTGAATATGGAACACGGTCCATGTTCAAATTAAACAATGAATGTGGAACTCAGTCCATGTTCAAAATAAACAGTGAATGTGGAACACAGTCTGTGGTCATATTAAATAGAGAATGTGGAACACAGTACATGTTCAAATTAAACAGTGAATGTGGAACACAGTCCATGTTCAACTTAAACAATGAATGTGCTCTCAGTCCATGGTCAAATTAAACAGTGAATGTGGAACACAGTCCATGTTCAAATTAAACAATGAATGTGGAACACAGTCCATGTCCAAATTAAACAGTGAATGTGGAACACATTCCATGTTCAAATTAAGCAATGAATGTGGAACACAGTCCATGTTCAAATTAAACAGTGAATGTGGAACTCAGTCCATATACAAACTAAACAGTGAATGTGGAAAACAGTCCATGTTCAAACTAAACAGTGAATGTGGAACACAGTCCATATTCAAATTAAACAGTGAATGTGGAAAACAGTCCATGTTCAAACTAAACAGTGAATGTGGAACACAGTCCATGTTCAAATTAAGCAGTGAATGTGGAACATAGTCCATGTTCAAATTAAACAGTGAATGTGGAACACTGTCCATGTTCAAATTAAACAGTGAATGTGGAACACAGTCTATGTTCAAATTAAACAGTGAATGTGGAACACTGTCCATGTTCAAATTAAACAGTGAATGTGGAACACAGTCTATGTTCAAATTAAGCAGTGAATATGCAACACAGTCCATGTTCAAATTAAACAGTGAATGTGGAACACAGTCCATGTTCAAATTAAACAGTGAATGTGGAACACTGTCCATGTTCAAATTAAACAGTGAATGTGGAACACAGTCTATGTTCAAATTAAGCAGTGAATATGCAACACAGTCCATGTTCAAATTAAACAGTGAATGTGGAACACAGTCCATGTTCAAATTAAACAGTGAATGTGGAACACTGTCCATGTTCAAATTAAACAGTGAATGTGGAACACAGTCTATGTTCAAATTAAGCAGTGAATATGCAACACAGTCCATGTTCAAATTAAACAGTGAATGTGGAACACAGTCCATGTTCAAATTAAGCAGTGAATATGCAACACAGTCCATGTTCAAATTAAACAGTGAATGTGGAACACAGCCCATGTTCAAATTAAACAGTGAATGTGGACTACAGACCATGTTCAAATTAAACAATGAATGTGGAACTCAGTCCAGGTTCAAATTAAACAGTGAATGTGGAACACAGTCCATATTCAATTTAAACAGTGAATGTGGAAAACAGTCTATGTTGAAACTAAACAGCGAATGTGGAACACAGTCCATGTTCAAATTAAGCAGTGAATGTGGAACATAGTCCATGTTCAAATTAAACAGTGAATGTGGAACACAGTCCATGTTCAAATTAAGCAGTGAATATGGAACACAGTCCATGTTCAAATTAAACAGTGAATGTGGAACACAGCCCATGTTCAAATTAAACAGTGAATGTGGACTACAGACCATGTTCAAAATAAACAGTGAATGTGGAACACAGTCTATGGTCAAATTAAACAGTGAATGTGGAACACAGTCCATATTCAAATTAAACAGTGAATGTGGAAAACAGTCTATGTTGAAACTAAACAGCGAATGTGGAACACAGTCCATGTTCAAATTAAGCAGTGAATGTGGAACATAGTCCATGTTCAAATTAAACTGTGAATGTGGAACACAGTCCATGTTCAAATTAAACAGTGAAGGTGGAACACAGTCCATGTTCAAATTAAACAATGAATGTGGAACTCAGTCCATGTTCAAATTAAACAGTGAAGGTGGAACACAGTCCATATTCAAATTAAACAGTGAATGTGGAAAACAGTCTATGTTGAAACTAAACAGCGAATGTGGAACACAGTCCATGTTCAAATTAAGCAGTGAATGTGGAACATAGTCCATGTTCAAATTAAACAGTGAATGTGGAACACAGTCCATGTTCAAATTAAACAGTGAATGTGGACCACAGTCCATGTTCAATTTAAACAGTGAAGGTGGAACACAGTCCATGTTCAAATTAAACAGTGAATATGGAACATAGTCCATGTTCAAATTAAACAGTGAATGTGGAACACAGTCCATGTTCAAATTAAACAGTGAATGTGGAACATAGTCCATGTTCAAATTAAACAGTGAATGTGGAACACAGTCCATGTTCAAATTAAACAGTGAATGTGGACCACAGTCCATGTTCAATTTAAACAGTGAAGGTGGAACACAGTCCATGTTCAAATTAAACAGTGAATGTGTTACACAGTATATGTTCAAATTAAACAATGAATGTGGAACTCAGTCCATGTTCAAATTAAACAGTGAATGTGGGACACAATCCATGTTCAAATTATGCAATAAATGTGGAAAACAGTCCATATTTAAATTAAACAGTGGTAGTGGAATACCCTCCATGTTCAATTTAAACAGTGAATGTGCAACACAGTCCATGTTTAAATTAAACAGTGAATGTCGAACTTTATCCATGTTCAAATTAAACAGAGAATGTGGAACTCAGTCCATGTTCAAATTAAACATTGAAAGTGGAACACAGTCCATGTTAAAATTATACAGTGAATGTGGAACACAATCCATGTTCAAACTAAACATTGAATGTGGAACACAGTCATTGTTAAAATTAAACAGTGAATGTGGAACACAGTCCATGTTCAAATTAACCAATGAATGTGTACTCAGTCCATGTTCAAATTAAACTGTGAATGTGGAACACAGTCCATTTTCAAATTAAGCAATGAATGTGGAAAACAGTCCATGTTCAAAATAAACAGTGAATGTGGAAAACAGTCCATGTTCAAATCAAACAGTGAATGTGGAAAACAGTCCATGTTCAAATCAAACAGTGAATGTGGAACACAGTCCATGTTCAAATTAAACAGTGAATGTGGAACACAGTCCATGTTTAAATTAAACTGTGAATGTGGAACATTATCAACGTTCAAATTAAACAGTGAATGTGGAACACAGTCCATGTTCAAATTAAACATTGAATGGGGAATACAGTCCATGTTCAAATTAAACAGTGAATGTGGAACACGGACCGTGTTCAAATTAAACAGTGAATATGGAATACAGTCCATGTTCAAATTCAACAATGAATGTGGAACTCAGTCCATGTTCAAAATAAACAGTGAATGTGGAACACAGTCTATGGTCAAATTAAACAGTGAATGTGGAACACAGTCCATGTTCAAAGTAAACATTGAATGTTGAACACAGTCCTTGTTCAAATTAATTAGTGAATGTGGAACACGGACCGTGTTAAAATTAAACAGTGAATGTGGAACACAGTCCATGTTCAAATTAACCAATGAATGTGTACTCAGTCCATGTTCAAATTAAACAATGAATGTGGAACTGAGTCCATTTTCAAATTAAACAGTGAATGTGGAACACAGTCTATGGTCAAATTAAACAGTGAATATGGAACACGGTCCATGTTCAAATTAAACAATGAATGTGGAACTCAGTCCATGTTCAAAATAAACAGTGAATGTGGAACACAGTCTGTGGTCATATTAAACAGTGAATGTGGAACACAGTCCATGTGGAAATTAAACAGTGAATGTGGAACACAGTCCATGTTCAAATTAAACAATGAATGTGGATCTCAGTCCATGTTCAAATTAAACAGTGAATGTGGAACACAGTCTATGGTCAAATTAAACAGTGAATGTGGAACACAGTCCATGTTCAAATTAAACAATGAATGTGGAACACAGTCCATGTCCAAATTAAACAGTGAATGTGGAACACATTCCATGTTCAAATTAAGCAATGAATGTGGAACACAGTCCATGTTCAAATTAAACAGTGAATGTGGAACTCAGTCCATATTCAAACTAAACAGTGAATGTGGAAAACAGTCCATGTTCAAACTAAACAGTGAATGTGGAACACAGTCCATATTCAAATTAAACAGTGAATGTGGAAAACAGTCCATGTTCAAACTAAACAGTGAATGTGGAACACAGTCCATGTTCAAATTAAGCAGTGAATGTGGAACATAGTCCATGTTCAAATTAAACAGTGAAGGTGGAACACAGTCCATGTTCAAATTAAACAGTGAATGTGTTAAACAGTATATGTTCAAATTAAACAATGAATGTGGAACTCAGTCCATGTTCAAATTAAACAGTGAATGTGGAACACAATCCATGTTCAAATTACGCAATAAATGTGGAAAACAGTCCATATTTAAATTAAACAGTGGTAGTGGAATACCCTCCATGTTCAATTTAAACAGTGAATGTGCAACACAGTCCATGTTTAAATTAAACAGTGAATGTCGAACTTTATCCATGTTCAAATTAAACAGAGAATGTGGAACTCAGTCCATGTTCAAATTAAACATTGAAAGTGGAACACAGTCCATGTTCAAATTATACAGTGAATGTGGAACACAATCCATGTTCAAACTAAATATTGAATGTGGAACACAGTCATTGTTCAAATTAACCAATGAATGTGTACTGTCCATGTTCAAATTAAACAATGAATGTGGAACTCAGTCCATATTCAGGTAAACAGTGAATGTGGAAAACAGTCCATGTTCAAAATAAACAGTGAATGTGGAAAACAGTCCATGTTCAAATCAAACAGTGAATGTGGAACACAGTCCATGTTTAAATTAAACTGTGAATGTGGAACATTATCAACGTTCAAATTAAACAGTGAATGTGGAACACAGTCCATGTTCAAATTAAACATTGAATGGGGAATACAGTCCATGTTCAAATTAAACAGTGAATGTGGAACACGGACCGTGTTCAAATTAAACAGTGAATGTGGAACACAGTCTATGGTCAAATTAAACAGTGAATATGGAACACAGTCCATGTTCAAATTAAACAATGAATGTGGAACACTGTCCATGTTCAAATTAACCAATGAATGTGTACTCAGTCCATGTTCAAATTAAACAATGAATGTGGAACACAGTCTGTGGTCATATTAAACAGTGAATGTGGAACACAGTCCATGTTCAAATTAAACAGTGAATGTGGAACACAGTCCATGTTCAAATTAAACAATGAATGTGGATCTCAGTCCATGTTCAAATTAAACAGTGAATGTGGAACACAGTCTATGGTCAAATTAAACAGTGAATGTGGAACACAGTCCATGTTCAAATTAAACAATGAATGTGGAACACAGTCCATGTTCAAAATAAACAGTGAATGTGGAATACAGTCTGTGGTCATATTAAACAGTGAATGTGGAACACAGTCCATGTTCAAATTAAACAGTGAATGTGGAACACAGTCCATGTTCAAATTAAACAATGAATGTGGAACTCAGTCCATGTTCAAAATAAACAGTGAATGTGGAACACAGTCTGTGGTCATATTAAACAGTGAATGTGGAACACAGTCCATGTTCAAATTAAACAGTGAATGTGGAACACAGTCCATGTTCAAATTAAACAATGAATGTGGATCTCAGTCCATGTCCAAATTAAGCAGTGAATATGGAAAACAGTCCATGTTCAAATTAAACAGTGAATGTGGAACACAGTCCATGTTCAAATTAAACAATGAATGTGGAACTCAGTCCAGGTTCAAATTAAACAGTGAATGTGGAACAAAATCCATGTTCAAATTAAACAGTGAATGTGGAACACAGTCCATGTTCAAATTAAACAATGAATGTGGATCTCAGTCCATGTTCAAATTAAACAGTGAATGTGGAACACAGTCTATGGTCAAATTAAACAGTGAATGTGGAACACAGTCCATGTTCAAATTAAACAATGAATGTGGAACACAGTCCATGTCCAAATTAAACAGTGAATGTGGAACACATTCCATGTTCAAATTAAGCAATGAATGTGGAACACAGTCCATGTTCTAATTAAACAGTGAATGTGGAACTCAGTCCATATTCAAACTAAACAGTGAATGTGGAAAACAGTCCATGTCCAAACTAAACAGTGAATTTGGAACACAGTCCATATTCAAATTAAACAGTGAATGTGGAAAACAGTCCATGTTCAAACTAAACAGTGAATGTGGAACACAGTCCATGTTTAAATTAAGCAGTGAATGAGGAACATAGTCCATGTTCAAATTAAACAGTGAATGTGGAACACTGTCCATGTTCAAATTAAACAGTGAATGTGGTTCACAGTCTATGTTCAAATTAAACATGAATGTGGACCACAGTCCATGTTCAATTTAAACAGTGAAGGTGGAACACAGTCCATGTTCAAATTAAACAGTGAATGTGTTACACAGTATATGTTCAAATTAAACAATGAATGTGGAACTCAGTCCATGTTCAAATTAAACAGTGAATGTGGGACACAATCCATGTTCAAATTACGCAATAAATGTGGAAAACAGTCCATATTTAAGTTAAACAGTGGTAGTGGAATACCCTCCATGTTCAATTTAAACAGTGAATGTGCAACACAGTCCATGTTTAAATTAAACAGTGAATGTCGAACTTTATCCATGTTCAAATTAAACAGAGAATGTGGAACTCAGTCCATGTTCAAATTAAACATTGAAAGTGGAACACAGTCCATGTTCAAATTATACAGTGAATGTGGAACACAATCCATGTTCAAACTAAACATTGAATGTGGAACACAGTCATTGTTAAAATTAAACAGTGAATGTGGAACACAGTCCATGTTCAAATTAACCAATGAATGTGTACTCAGTCCATGTTCAAATTAAACAATGAATGTGGAACTCAGTCCATATTCAGGTAAACTGTGAATGTGGAACACAGTCCATTTTCAAATTAAGCAATGAATGTGGAAAACAGTCCATGTTCAAAATAAACAGTGAATGTGGAAAACAGTCCATGTTCAAATCAAACAGTGAATGTGGAAAACAGTCCATGTTCAAATCAAACAGTGAATGTGGAACACAGTCCATGTTCAAATTAAACAGTGAATGTGGAACACAGTCCATGTTTAAATTAAACTGTGAATGTGGAACATTATCAACGTTCAAATTAAACAGTGAATGTGGAACACAGTCCATGTTCAAATTAAACATTGAATGGGGAATACAGTCCATGTTCAAATTAAACAGTGAATGTGGAACACGGACCGTGTTCAAATTAAACAGTGAATATGGAATACAGTCCATGTTCAAATTCAACAATGAATGTGGAACTCAGTCCATGTTCAAAATAAACAGTGAATGTGGAACACAGTCTATGGTCAAATTAAACAGTGAATGTGGAACACAGTCCATGTTCAAACTAAACATTGAATGTGGAACACAGTCCTTGTTCAAATTAATTAGTGAATGTGGAACACGGACCGTGTTAAAATTAAACAGTGAATGTGGAACACAGTCCATGTTCAAATTAACCAATGAATGTGTACTCAGTCCATGTTCAAATTAAACAATGAATGTGGAACTGAGTCCATGTTCAAATTAAACAGTGAATGTGGAACACAGTCTATGGTCAAATTAAACAGTGAAAATGGAACACGGTCCATGTTCAAATTAAACAATGAATGTGGAACTCAGTCCATGTTCAAAATAAACAGTGAATGTGGAACACAGTCTGTGGTCATATTAAACAGTGAATGTGGAACACAGTCCATGTTCAAATTAAACAGTGAATGTGGAACACAGTCCATGTTCAAATTAAACAATGAATGTGGATCTCAGTCCATGTTCAAATTAAACAGTGAATGTGGAACACAGTCTATGGTCAAATTAAACAGTGAATGTGGAACACAGTCCATGTTCAAATTAAACAATGAATGTGGAACACAGTCCATGTCCAAATTAAACAGTGAATGTGGAACACATTCCATGTTCAAATTAAGCAATGAATGTGGAACACAGTCCATGTTCAAATTAAACAGTGAATGTGGAACTCAGTCCATATTCAAACTAAACAGTGAATGTGGAAAACAGTCCATGTTCAAACTAAACAGTGAATGTGGAACACAGTCCATATTCAAATTAAACAGTGAATGTGGAAAACAGTCCATGTTCAAACTAAACAGTGAATGTGGAACACAGTCCATGTTCAAATTAAGCAGTGAATGTGGAACATAGTCCATGTTCAAATTAAACAGTGAAGGTGGAACACAGTCCATGTTCAAATTAAACAGTGAATGTGTTACACAGTATATGTTCAAATTAAACAATGAATGTGGAACTCAGTCCATGTTCAAATTAAACAGTGAATGTGGAACACAATCCATGTTCAAATTACGCAATAAATGTGGAAAACAGTCCATATTTAAATTAAACAGTGGTAGTGGAATACCCTCCATGTTCAATTTAAACAGTGAATGTGCAACACAGTCCATGTTTAAATTAAACAGTGAATGTCGAACTTTATCCATGTTCAAATTAAACAGAGAATGTGGAACTCAGTCCATGTTCAAATTAAACATTGAAAGTGGAACACAGTCCATGTTCAAATTATACAGTGAATGTGGAACACAATCCATGTTCAAACTAAACATTGAATGTGGAACACAGTCATTGTTAAAATTAAACAGTGAATGTGGAACACAGTCCATGTTCAAATTAACCAATGAATGTGTACTCAGTCCATGTTCAAATTAAACAATGAATGTGGAACTCAGTCCATATTCAGGTAAACTGTGAATGTGGAACACAGTCCATTTTCAAATTAAGCAATGAATGTGGAAAACAGTCCATGTTCAAAATAAACAGTGAATGTGGAAAACAGTCCATGTTCAAATTAAACATTGAATGGGGAATACAGTCCATGTTCAAATTAAACAGTGAATGTGGAACACGGACCGTGTTCAAATTAAACAGTGAATGTGGAACACAGTCTATGGTCAAATTAAACAGTGAATATGGAACACAGTCCATGTTCAAATTAAACAATGAATGTGGAACACTGTCCATGTTCAAATTAAACAATGAATGTGGATCTCAGTCCATGTTCAAATTAAACAGTGAATGTGGAACACAGTCTATGGTCAAATTAAACAGTGAATGTGGAACACAGTCCATGTTCAAATTAAACAATGAATGTGGAACACAGTCCATGTTCAAAATAAACAGTGAATGTGGAACACAGTCTGTGGTCATATTAAACAGTGAATGTGGAACACAGTCCATGTTCAAATTAAACAGTGAATGTGGAACACAGTCCATGTTCAAATTAAACAATGAATGTGGATCTCAGTCCATGTCCAAATTAAGCAGTGAATATGGAAAACAGTCCATGTTCAAATTAAACAGTGAATGTGGAACACAGCCCATGTTCAAATTAAACAGTGAATGTGGACTACAGACCATGTTCAAATTAAACAATGAATGTGGAACTCAGTCCAGGTTCAAATTAAACAGTGAATGTGGAACAAAATCCATGTTCAAATTAAACAGTGAATGTGGAACACAGTCCATGTTCAAATTAAACAATGAATGTGGATCTCAGTCCATGTTCAAATTAAACAGTGAATGTGGAACACAGTCTATGGTCAAATTAAACAGTGAATGTGGAACACAGTCCATGTTCAAATTAAACAATGAATGTGGAACACAGTCCATGTCCAAATTAAACAGTGAATGTGGAACACATTCCATGTTCAAATTAAGCAATGAATGTGGAACACAGTCCATGTTCTAATTAAACAGTGAATGTGGAACTCAGTCCATATTCAAACTAAACAGTGAATGTGGAAAACAGTCCATGTCCAAACTAAACAGTGAATTTGGAACACAGTCCATATTCAAATTAAACAGTGAATGTGGAAAACAGTCCATGTTCAAATTAAACAGTGAATGTGGAACACAGTCCATGTTCAAATTAAACAATGAATGTGGATCTCAGTCCATGTTTAAATTAAGCAGTGAATGAGGAACATAGTCCATGTTCAAATTAAACAGTGAATGTGGAACACTGTCCATGTTCAAATTAAACAGTGAATGTGGTTCACAGTCTATGTTCAAATTAAACATGAATGTGGAACACTGTCCATGTTCAAATTAAGCAGTGAATATGGAACACAGTCCATGTTCAAATTAAACAGTGAATGTGGAACACAGCCCATGTTCAAATTAAACAGTGAATGTGGACTACAGACCATGTTCAAATTAAACAATGAATGTGGAACTCTGTCCATGTTCAAATTAAACAGTGAATGTGGAACTCAGTCCATGTTCAAATTAAACAGTGAATGTGGAACTCAGTCCATATTCAAATTAAACAGTGAATGTGGAACACAGTCCATGTTTAAATAAAACAGTGAATGTCGAACTTTGTCCATGTTCAAATTAAACAGAGAATGTGGAACACAGTCCATGTTGAAATTAAACAGTGAATGTGGAACACAGTCCATGTTCAAATTAAACAGTGAATATGTAACATTATCCATGTTTAAATTAAACAGTGAATGTGGAACTGAGTCCATGTTCAAATTAAACGTGATTGTAGAACACAGTCCATGTTCAAATTAAACAGTGAATGTGGAACTCAGTCCATGTTCAAATTAAACAGTGAATGTGGAACACAGTACATGTTCAAATTAAACAGTGAATGTGTAACATTATCCATGTTTAAATTAAACAGTGAATGTGGAACTGAGTCCATGTTCAAATTAAACGTGATTGTAGAACACAGTCCATGTTCAAATTAAACAGTGAATGTGGAACTCAGTCCATGTTCAAATTAAACAGTGAATGTGGAACACAGTCCATGTTCAAATTAAACAGTGAATGTGGAACACAGTGCATGTTCAAATTAAACAGTGAATGTGGAACACAGTCCATGTTCAAATTAAACAGTGAATGTGGAACACAGTCCATGTTCAAATTAAACAGTGAATGTGTAACATTATCCATGTTTAAATTAAACAGTGAATGTGGAACACAGTCCATGTTCAAATTAAACAGTGAATGTGGAACTCAGTCCATGTTCAAATTAAACAATGAATGTGGAACTCAGTCCATGTTCAATAAACAATGAATGTGGAACTCAGTCCATGTTTAAATTAAACAGTGAATGTGGAACTCAGTCCATGTTCAAATTTAACAATGAAAGTGGAACTCAGTCCATATTCAAATTAAACAGTGAATGTGGAACACTGTACGTGTTCAAATTAAACAGTGAATGTGGAACACAGTCCATGTTCAAATTAAACAGTGAATGTGGAACACAGTCCATGTTCAAATTAAACAGTGAATGTGTAACATCATCCATCTTTAAATTAAACAGTGAATGTGGAACTGAGTCCATGTTCAAATTAAACGTGATTGTAGAACACAGTCCATGTTCAAATTAAACAATGAATGTGGAACTCAGTCCATGTTCAAATTAAACAATGAATGTGGAACTGAGTCGATGTTCAAATTAAACAGTGAATGTGGAACACAGGTCTATGGTCAAATTAAACAGTGAATATGGAACACAGTCCATGTTCAAATTAAACAATGAATGTGGAACTCAGTCCATGTTCAAAATAAACAGTGAATGTGGAACACAGTCTATGGTCAAATTAAACAGTGAATGGGGAACACAGTCCATGTTCAAATTAAACAGTGAATGTGGAACACAGTCCATGTTCAAAATAAACAATGAATGTGGAACTCAGTCCATGTTCAAATTAAACAATGAATGTGGATCTCAGTCCATGTTCAAATTAAACAGTGAATGTGGAACACAGTCTATGGTCAAATTAAACAGTGAATGTGGAACACAGTCCATGTTCAAATTAAACAATGAATGTGGAACACAGTCCATGTTCAAATTAAACAGTGAATGTGGAATACAGTCTATGGTCAAATTAAACAGTGAATATGGAACACAGTCCATGTTCAAATTAAACAATGAATGTGGAACACAGTCCATGTTCAAATTAAACAATGAATGTGGAACTGAGTCCATGTTCAAATTAAACAGTGAATGTGGAACACAGTCCATGTTCAAATTAAACAATGAATGTGGAACTCAGTCCATGTTCAATAAACAATGAATGTGGAACTCAGTCCATGTTCAAATTAAACAGTGAATGTGGAACACAGTCCATTTTCAAATTAAGCAATGAATGTGGAAAACAGTCCATGTTCAAAATAAACAGTGAATGTGGAAAACAGTCCATGTTCAAATTAAACAGTGAATGTGGAACACAGTCCATGTTCAAATTAAACATTGAATGGGAACACAGTCCATGTTCAAATTAAACAGTGAATGTGGAACACGGACCGTGTTCAAATTAAACAGTGAATATGGAATACAGTCCATGTTCAAATTCAACAATGAATGTGGAACTGAGTCCATGTTCAAATTAAACAGTGAATGTGGAACACAGTCTATGGTCAAATTAAACAGTGAATATGGAACACAGTCCATGTTCAAATTAAACAATGAATGTGGAACTCAGTCCATGTTCAAAATAAACAGTGAATGTGGAACACAGTCTATGGTCAAATTAAACAGTGAATGTGGAACACAGTCCATATTCAAATTAAACAGTGAATGTGGAAAACAGTCTATGTTGAAACTAAACAGCGAATGTGGAACACAGTCCATGTTCAAATTAAGCAGTGAATGTGGAACATAGTCCATGTTCAAATTAAACAGTGAATGTGGACCACAGTCCATGTTCAATTTAAACAGTGAAGGTGGAACACAGTCCATGTTCAAATTAAACAGTGAATGTGTTACACAGTATATGTTCAAATTAAACAATGAATGTGGAACTCAGTCCATGTTCAAATTAAACAGTGAATGTGGAACACAATCCATGTTCAAATTACGCAATAAATGTGGAAAACAGTCCATATTTAAATTAAACAGTGGTAGTGGAATACCCTCCATGTTCAATTTAAACAGTGAATGTGCAACACAGTCCATGTTTAAATTAAACAGTGAATGTCGAACTTTATCCATGTTCAAATTAAACAGAGAATGTGGAACTCAGTCCATGTTCAAATTAAACATTGAAAGTGGAACACAGTCCATGTTCAAATTATACAGTGAATGTGGAACACAATCCATGTTCAAACTAAACATTGAATGTGGAACACAGTCCTTGTTAAAATTAAACAGTGAATGTGGAACACAGTCCATGTTCAAATTAAGCAATGAATGTGTACTCAGTCCATGTTCAAATTAAACAATGAATGTGGAACTCAGTCCATATTCAGGTAAACTGTGAATGTGGAACACAGTCCATTTTCAAATTAAGCAATGAATGTGGAAAACAGTCCATGTTCAAAATAAACAGTGAATGTGGAAAACAGTCCATGTTCAAATCAAACAGTGAATGTGGAACACAGTCCATGTTTAAATTAAACTGTGAATGTGGAACATTATCAACGTTCAAATTAAACAGTGAATGTGGAACACAGTCCATGTTCAAATTAAACATTGAATGGGGAATACAGTCCATGTTCAAATTAAACAGTGAATGTGGAACACGGACCGTGTTCAAATTAAACAGTGAATATGGAATACAGTCCATGTTCAAATTCAACAATGAATGTGGAACTGAGTCCATGTTCAAATTAAACAGTGAATGTGGAACACAGTCTATGGTCAAATTAAACAGTGAATATGGAACACAGTCCATGTTCAAATTAAACAATGAATGTAGAACTCAGTCCATGTTCAAAATAAACAGTGAATGTGGAACACAGTCTATGGTCAAATTAAACAGTGAATGTGGAACACAGTCCATGTTCAAACTAAACATTGAATGTGGAACACAGTCCTTGTTCAAATTAATTAGTGAATGTGGAACACGGACCGTGTTAAAATTAAACAGTGAATGTGGAACACAGTACATGTTCAAATTAACCAATGAATGTGTACTCAGTCCATGTTCAAATTAAACAATGAATGTGGAACTGAGTCCATGTTCAAATTAAACAGTGAATGTGGAACACAGTCTATGGTCAAATTAAACAGTGAATATGGAACACGGTCCATGTTCAAATTAAACAATGAATGTGGAACTCAGTCCATGTTCAAAATAAACAGTGAATGTGGAACACAGTCTGTGGTCATATTAAACAGTGAATGTGGAACACAGTCCATGTTCAAATTAAACAGTGAATGTGGAACACAGTCCATGTTCAAATTAAACAATGAATGTGGATCTCAGTCCATGTTCAAATTAAACAGTGAATGTGGAACACAGTCTATGGTCAAATTAAACAGTGAATGTGGAACACAGTCCATGTTCAAATTAAACAATGAATGTGGAACACAGTCCATGTCCAAATTAAACAGTGAATATGGAAAACAGTCCATGTTCTAATTAAACAGTGAATGTGGAACACATTCCATGTTCAAATTAAGCAATGAATGTGGAACACAGTCCATGTTCAAATTAAACAGTGAATGTGGAACTCAGTCCATATTCAAACTAAACAGTGAATGTGGAAAACAGTCCATGTTCAAACTAAACAGTGAATGTGGAACACAGTCCATATTCAAATTAAACAGTGAATGTGGAAAACAGTCCATGTTCAAACTAAACAGTGAATGTGGAACACAGTCCATGTTCAAATTAAGCAGTGAATGTGGAACATAGTCCATGTTCAAATTAAACAGTGAAGGTGGAACACAGTCCATGTTCAAATTAAACAGTGAATGTGTTACACAGTATATGTTCAAATTAAACAATGAATGTGGAACTCAGTCCATGTTCAAATTAAACAGTGAATGTGGAACACAATCCATGTTCAAATTACGCAATAAATGTGGAAAACAGTCCATATTTAAATTAAACAGTGGTAGTGGAATACCCTCCATGTTCAATTTAAACAGTGAATGTGCAACACAGTCCATGTTTAAATTAAACAGTGAATGTCGAACTTTATCCATGTTCAAATTAAACAGAGAATGTGGAACTCAGTCCATGTTCAAATTAAACATTGAAAGTGGAACACAGTCCATGTTCAAATTATACAGTGAATGTGGAACACAATCCATGTTCAAACTAAACATTGAATGTGGAACACAGTCATTGTTAAAATTAAACAGTGAATGTGGAACACAGTCCATGTTCAAATTAACCAATGAATGTGTACTCAGTCCATGTTCAAATTAAACAATGAATGTGGAACTCAGTCCATATTCAGGTAAACTGTGAATGTGGAACACAGTCCATTTTCAAATTAAGCAATGAATGTGGAAAACAGTCCATGTTCAAAATAAACAGTGAATGTGGAAAACAGTCCATGTTCAAATCAAACAGTGAATGTGGAACACAGTCCATGTTTAAATTAAACTGTGAATGTGGAACATTATCAACGTTCAAATTAAACAGTGAATGTGGAACACAGTCCATGTTCAAATTAAACATTGAATGGGGAATACAGTCCATGTTCAAATTAAACAGTGAATGTGGAACACGGACCGTGTTCAAATTAAACAGTGAATATGGAATACAGTCCATGTTCAAATTCAACAATGAATGTGGAACTGAGTCCATGTTCAAATTAAACAGTGAATGTGGAACACAGTCTATGGTCAAATTAAACAGTGAATATGGAACACAGTCCATGTTCAAATTAAACAATGAATGTGGAACTCAGTCCATGTTCAAAATAAACAGTGAATGTGGAACACAGTCTATGGTCAAATTAAACAGTGAATGTGGAACACAGTCCATGTTCAAATTAAACAGTGAATGTGGAACACAGTCCTTGTTCAAATTAATTAGTGAATGTGGAACACGGACCGTGTTAAAATTAAACAGTGAATGTGGAACTCAGTCCATGTTCAAATTAAACAATGAATGTGGAACTGAGTCCATGTTCAAATTAAACAGTGAATGTGGGTCACAGTCTATGGTCAAATTAAACAGTGAATATGGAACACGGTCCATGTTCAAATTAAACAATGAATGTGGAACTCAGTCCATGTTCAAAATAAACAGTGAATGTGGAACACAGTCTGTGGTCATATTAAACAGTGAATGTGGAACACAGTCCATGTTCAAATTAAACAGTGAATGTGGAACACAGTCCATGTTCAAATTAAACAATGAATGTGGATCTCAGTCCATGTTCAAATTAAACAGTGAATGTGGAACACAGTCTATGGTCAAATTAAACAGTGAATGTGGAACACAGTCCATGTTCAAATTAAACAATGAATGTGGAACACAGTCCATGTCCAAATTAAGCAGTGAATATGGAAAACAGTCCATGTTCAAATTAAACAGTGAATGTGGAACACAGCCCATGTTCAAATTAAACAGTGAATGTGGACTACAGACCATGTTCAAATTAAACAATGAATGTGGAACTCAGTCCAGGTTCAAATTAAACAGTGAATGTGGAACACAATCCATGTTCAAATTAAACAGTGAATGTGGAACACAGTCCATGTTCAAATTAAACAGTGAATGTGGAACACAGTCCATGTTCAAATTAAACAATGAATGTGGATCTCAGTCCATATTCAAATTAAACAGTGAATGTGGAACACAGTCTATGGTCAAATTAAACAGTGAATGTGGAACACAGTCCATGTCCAAATTAAACAGTGAATGTGGAACACATTTCATGTTCAAATTAAGCAATGAATGTGGAACACAGTCCATGTTCTAATTAAACAGTGAATGTGGAACTCAGTCCATATTCAAACTAAACAGTGAATGTGGAAAACAGTCCATGTCCAAACTAAACAGTGAATGTGGAACACAGTCCATATTCAAATTAAACAGTGAATGTGGAAAACAGTCCATGTCCAAATTAAACAGTGAATGTGGAACACAGTCCATGTTCAAATTAAGCAGTGAATGAGGAACATAGTCCATGTTCAAATTAAACAGTGAATGTGGAACACTGTCCATGTTCAAATTAAACAGTGAATGTGGTTCACAGTCTATGATCAAATTAAACATGAATGTGGAACACTGTCCATGTTCAAATTAAACAGTGAATGTGGAACACAGTCCATGTTCAAATTAAGCAGTGAATATGGAACACAGTCCATGTTCAAATTAAACAGTGAATGTGGAACACAGCCCATGTTCAAATTAAACAGTGAATGTGGACTACAGACCATGTTCAAATTAAACAATGAATGTGGAACTCAGTCCAGGTTCAAATTAAACAGTGAATGTGGAACACAATCCATGTTCAAATTAAACAGTGAATGTGGAACACAGTCCATGTTCAAATTAAACAGTGAATGTGGAACACAGTCCATGTTCAAATTAAACAGTGAATGTGGAACTCAGTCCATGTTCAAATTAAACAGTGAATGTGGAAAACAGTCCATGTTCAAATTAAACAGTGAATGTGGAACACAGTCCATGTTCAAATTAAACAGAGAATGTGGAACACAGTCCATGTTGAAATTAAACAGTGAATGTGGAACACTGTACATGTTCAAATTAAACAGTGAATGTGGAACACAGTCCATGTTCAAATTAAACAGTGAATGTGTAACATTATCCATGTTTAAATTAAACAGTGAATGTGGAACTGAGTCCATGTTCAAATTAAACAGTGAATGTGGAACACAGTCCATGTTCAAATTAAACAGTGAATGTGGAACACAGTCCATGTTCAAATTAAACAGTGAATGTGGAACACAGTCCATGTTCAAATTAAACAGTGAATGTGGAACACAGTCCATGTTCAAATTAAACAGTGAATGTGTAACATTATCCATGTTTAAATTAAACAGTGAATGTGGAACACAGTCCATGTTCAAATTAAACAGTGAATGTGGAACTCAGTCCATGTTCAAATTAAACAATGAATGTGGAACTCAGTCCATGTTTAAATTAAACAGTGAATGTGGAACTCAGTCCATGTTCAAATTTAACAATGAAAGTGGAACTCAGTCCATATTCAAATTAAACAGTGAATGTGGAAAACAGTCCATGTTCAGATAAACTGTGAATGTGGAACACAGTCCATGTTAAAATTAAACAGTGAATGTGGAACACAGTCCATGTTCAAATTAAACAGTCAATGTGGAACACAGTCCATGTTCAAATTAAACAGTGAATGTGGAACACAGTCCATGTTCAAATTAAGAAGTGAATGTGGAACACAGCCCATGTTAAATTAAACGGTGAATGTGGTACACAGTACATGTTCAAATTAAACCATGAATGTGGAACTCAGTCCATTTTCAAATTAAACAGTGAATGTGGAAAACAGTCCATGTTCAAACTAAACAGTGAATGTGGAACACAGTCCGTGTTCAAATTAAGCAGTGAATGTGGAACATAGTCCATGTTCAAATTAAACAATGAATGTGGAACTCAGTCCATGTTCAAATTAAACAGTGAATGTGGAACACAATCCATGTTCAAATTACGCAATAAAAGTGGAAAACAGTCCATATTTAAATTAAACAGTGGTAGTGGAATACCCTCCATGTTCAATTTAAACAGTGAATGTGCAACACAGTCCATGTTTAAATTAAACAGTGAATGTCGAACTTTATCCATGTTCAAATTAAACAGAGAATGTGGAACTCAGTCCATGTTCAAATTAAACATTGAAAGTGGAACACAGTCCATGTTCAAATTATACAGTGAATGTGGAACACAATCCATGTTCAAACTAAACATTGAATGTGGAACACAGTCCTTGTTAAAATTAAACAGTGAATGTGGAACACAGTCCATGTTCAAATTAACCAATGAATGTGTACTCAGTCCATGTTCAAATTAAACAATGAATGTGGAACTCAGTCCATATTCAGGTAAACTGTGAATGTGGAACACAGTCCATTTTCAAATTAAGCAATGAATGTGGAAAACAGTCCATGTTCAAAATAAACAGTGAATGTGGAAAACAGTCCATGTTCAAATCAAACAGTGAATGTGGAACACAGTCCATGTTTAAATTAAACTGTGAATGTGGAACATTATCAACGTTCAAATTAAACAGTGAATGTGGAACACAGTCCATGTTCAAATTAAACAATGAATGTGGAACACAGTCCATGTTCAAATTAAACAATGAATGTGGAACTGAGTCCATGTTCAAATTAAACAGTGAATGTGGAACACAGTCTAATGTCAAATTAAACAATGAATGTGGAACTCAGTCCATGTTCAAATTAAACAGTGAATGTGGAACTCAGTCCATGTTCAAATTAAACTGTGAATGTGGAACACAGTCCATGTTCAAATTAAACAATGAATGTGGAACACAGTCCATGTCCAAATTAAACAATGAATGTGGAACTCAGTCCATGTTCAAATTAAACAATGAATGTGGAACTCAGTCCATGTTCAATAAACAATGAATGTGGAACTCAGTCCATGTTCAAATTAAACAATGATTGTGGAACTCAGTCCATATTCAAATTAAACAGTGAATGTGGAACACAGTCCATTTTCAAATTAAGCAATGAATGTGGAAAACAGTCCATGTTCAAAATAAACAGTGAATGTGGAAAACAGTCCATGTTCAAATTAAACAGTGAATGTGGAACACAGTCCATGTTCAAATTAAACATTGAATGTGGAACACGGACCGTGTTCAAATTAAACAGTGAATGTGGAACACAGCCCATGTTCAAATTAAACAGTGAATGTGGACTACAGACCATGTTCAAATTAAACAATGAATGTGGAACTCAGTCCAGGTTCAAATTAAACAGTGAATGTGGAACAAAATCCATGTTCAAATTAAACAGTGAATGTGGAACACAGTCCATGTTCAAATTAAACAATGAATGTGGATCTCAGTCCATGTTCAAATTAAACAGTGAATGTGGAACACAGTCTATGGTCAAATTAAACAGTGAATGTGGAACACAGTCCATGTTCAAATTAAACAATGAATGTGGAACACAGTCCATGTCCAAATTAAATAGTGAATGTGGAACACATTCCATGTTCAAATTAAGCAATGAATGTGGAACACAGTCCATGTTCTAATTAAACAGTGAATGTGGAACTCAGTCCATATTCAAACTAAACAGTGAATGTGGAAAACAGTCCATGTCCAAACTAAACAGT
Source organism: Chiloscyllium plagiosum (assembly GCF_037043375.1). Lineage (NCBI taxonomy): Eukaryota > Metazoa > Chordata > Chondrichthyes > Orectolobiformes > Hemiscylliidae > Chiloscyllium > Chiloscyllium plagiosum. The sequence continues at coordinate 4,528,067 of NW_028270162.1, read as the reverse complement.
GAATGTGGAACACAGTCCATATTCAAATTAAACAGTGAATGTGGAAAACAGTCCATGTTCAAACTAAACAGTGAATGTGGAACACAGTCCATGTTTAAATTAAGCAGTGAATGAGGAACATAGTCCATGTTCAAATTAAACAGTGAATGTGGAACACTGTCCATGTTCAAATTAAACAGTGAATGTGGTTCACAGTCTATGTTCAAATTAAACATGAATGTGGAACACTGTCCATGTTCAAATTAAACAGTGAATGTGGAACACAGTCCATGTTCAAATTAAGCAGTGAATATGGAACACAGTCCATGTTCAAATTAAACAGTGAATGTGGAACACAGCCCATGTTCAAATTAAACAGTGAATGTGGACTACAGACCATGTTCAAATTAAACAATGAATGTGGAACTCAGTCCAGGTTCAAATTAAACAGTGAATGTGGAACACAATCCATGTTCAAATTAAACAGTGAATGTGGAACACAGTCCATGTTCAAATTAAACAGTGAATGTGGAACACTGTCCATGTTCAAATTAAACAGTGAATGTGGAACTCAGTCCATGTTCAAATTAAACAGTGAATGTGGAACTCAGTCCATATTCAAATTAAACAGTGAATGTGGAACACAGTCCATGTTTAAATAAAACAGTGAATGTCGAACTTTGTCCATGTTCAAATTAAACAGAGAATGTGGAACACAGTCCATGTTGAAATTAAACAGTGAATGTGGAACACAGTCCATGTTCAAATTAAACAGTGAATGTGTAACATTATCCATGTTTAAATTAAACAGTGAATGTGGAACTGAGTCCATGTTCAAATTAAACGTGATTGTAGAACACAGTCCATGTTCAAATTAAACAGTGAATGTGGAACTCAGTCCATGTTCAAATTAAACAGTGAATGTGGAACACAGTCCATGTTCAAATTAAACAGTGAATGTGGAACACAGTGCATGTTCAAATTAAACAGTGAATGTGGAACACAGTCCATGTTCAAATTAAACAGTGAATGTGGAACACAGTCCATGTTCAAATTAAACAGTGAATGTGTAACATTATCCATGTTTAAATTAAACAGTGAATGTGGAACACAGTCCATGTTCAAATTAAACAGTGAATGTGGAACTCAGTCCATGTTCAAATTAAACAATGAATGTGGAACTCAGTCCATGTTCAATAAACAATGAATGTGGAACTCAGTCCATGTTTAAATTAAACAGTGAATGTGGAACTCAGTCCATGTTCAAATTTAACAATGAAAGTGGAACTCAGTCCATATTCAAATTAAACAGTGAATGTGGAACACTGTACGTGTTCAAATTAAACAGTGAATGTGGAACACAGTCCATGTTCAAATTAAACAGTGAATGTGTAACATCATCCATCTTTAAATTAAACAGTGAATGTGGAACTGAGTCCATGTTCAAATTAAACGTGATTGTAGAACACAGTCCATGTTCAAATTAAACAATGAATGTGGAACTGAGTCGATGTTCAAATTAAACAGTGAATGTGGAACACAGGTCTATGGTCAAATTAAACAGTGAATGTGGAACACAGTCCATGTTCAAATTAAACAGTGAATGTGGAACACAGTCCATGTTCAAAATAAACAATGAATGTGGAACTCAGTCCATGTTCAAATTAAACAATGAATGTGGATCTCAGTCCATGTTCAAATTAAACAGTGAATGTGGAACACAGTCTATGGTCAAATTAAACAGTGAATGTGGAACACAGTCCATGTTCAAATTAAACAATGAATGTGGAACACAGTCCATGTTCAAATTAAACAGTGAATGTGGAATACAGTCTATGGTCAAATTAAACAGTGAATATGGAACACAGTCCATGTTCAAATTAAACAATGAATGTGGAACACAGTCCATGTTCAAATTAAACAATGAATGTGGAACTGAGTCCATGTTCAAATTAAACAGTGAATGTGGAACACAGTCTAATGTCAAATTAAACAATGAATGTGGAACTCAGTCCATGTTCAAATTAAACAGTGAATGTGGAACTCAGTCCATGTTCAAATTAAACTGTGAATGTGGAACACAGTCCATGTTCAAATTAAACAATGAATGTGGAACTCAGTCCATGTTCAATAAACAATGAATGTGGAACTCAGTCCATGTTCAAATTATACAATGATTGTGGAACTCAGTCCATATTCAAATTAAACAGTGAATGTGGAACACAGTCCATTTTCAAATTAAGCAATGAATGTGGAAAACAGTCCATGTTCAAAATAAACAGTGAATGTGGAAAACAGTCCATGTTCAAATTAAACAGTGAATGTGGAACACAGTCCATGTTCAAATTAAACATTGAATGGGAACACAGTCCATGTTCAAATTTAACAGTGAATGTGGAACACGGACCGTGTTCAAATTAAACAGTGAATATGGAATACAGTCCATGTTCAAATTCAACAATGAATGTGGAACTGAGTCCATGTTCAAATTAAACAGTGAATGTGGAACACAGTCTATGGTCAAATTAAACAGTGAATATGGAACACAGTCCATGTTCAAATTAAACAATGAATGTGGAACTCAGTCCATGTTCAAAATAAACAGTGAATGTGGAACACAGTCTATGGTCAAATTAAACAGTGAATGTGGAACACAGTCCATATTCAAACTAAACAGCGAATGTGGAACACAGTCCATGTTCAAATTAAGCAGTGAATGTGGAACATAGTCCATGTTCAATTTAAACAGTGAAGGTGGAACACAGTCCATGTTCAAATTAAACAGTGAATGTGTTACACAGTATATGTTCAAATTAAACAATGAATGTGGAACTCAGTCCATGTTCAAATTAAACAGTGAATGTGGAACAAAATCCATGTTCAAATTACGCAATAAATGTGGAAAACAGTCCATATTTAAATTAAACAGTGGTAGTGGAATACCCTCCATGTTCAATTTAAACAGTGAATGTGCAACACAGTCCATGTTTAAATTAAACAGTGAATGTCGAACTTTATCCATGTTCAAATTAAACAGAGAATGTGGAACTCAGTCCATGTTCAAATTAAACATTGAAAGTGGAACACAGTCCATGTTCAAATTATACAGTGAATGTGGAACACAATCCATGTTCAACCTAAACATTGAATGTGGAACACAGTCCTTGTTAAAATTAAACAGTGAATGTGGAACACAGTCCATGTTCAAATTAAGCAATGAATGTGTACTCAGTCCATGTTCTAATTAAACAATGAATGTGGAACTCAGTCCATATTCAGGTAAACTGTGAATGTGGAACACAGTCCATTTTCAAATTAAGCAATGAATGTGGAAAACAGTCCATGTTAAAAATAAACAGTGAATGTGGAAAACAGTCCATGTTCAAATCAAACAGTGAATGTGGAACACAGTCCATGTTTAAATTAAACTGTGAATGTGGAACATTATCAACGTTCAAATTAAACAGTGAATGTGGAACACAGTCCATGTTCAAATTAAACATTGAATGGGGAACACAGTCCATGTTCAAATTAAACAGTGAATGTGGAACACGGACCGTGTTCAAATTAAACAGTGAATATGGAACACAGTCCATGTTCAAATTAAACAATGAATGTGGAACTCAGTCCATGTTCAAATTAAACAGTGAATGTGGAACTGAGTCCATGTTCAAATTAAACAGTGAATGTGGAACACAGTCTATGCTCAAATTAAACAGTGAATATGGAACACAGTCCATGTTCAAATTAAACAATGAATGTGGAACTCAGTCCATGTTCAAAATAAACAGTGAATGTGGAACACAGTCTATGGTCAAATTAAACAGTGAATGTGGAACACAGTCCATGTTCAAATTAAACAGTGAATGTGGAACACAGTCCTTGTTCAAATTAATTAGTGAATGTGGAACACGGACCGTGTTAAAATTAAACAATGAATGTGGAACACAGTCCATGTTCAAATTAACCAATGAATGTGTACTCAGTCCATGTTCAAATTAAACAATGAATGTGGAACTGAGTCCATGTTCAAATTAAACAGTGAATGTGGAACACAGTCTATGGTCAAATTAAACAGTGAATATGGAACACGGTCCATGTTCAAATTAAACAATGAATGTGGAACTCAGTCCATGTTCAAAATAAACAGTGAATGTGGAACACAGTCTGTGGTCATATTAAACAGTGAATGTGGAACACAGTCCATGTTCAAATTAAACAGTGAATGTGGAACACAGTCCATGTTCAAATTAAACAATGAATGTGGATCTCAGTCCATGTTCAAATTAAACAATGAATGTGGAACACAGTCCATGTCCAAATTAAACAATGAATGTGGAACACATTTCATGTTCAAATTAAGCAATGAATGTGGAACACAGTCCATGTTCTAATTAAACAGTGAATGTGGAACTCAGTCCATATTCAAACTAAACAGTGAATGTGGAAAACAGTCCATGTCCAAACTAAACAGTGAATGTGGAACACAGTCCATATTCAAATTAAACAGTGAATGTGGAAAACAGTCCATGTTCAAACTAAACAGTGAATGTGGAACACAGTCCATGTTCAAATTAAGCAGTGAATGAGGAACATAGTCCATGTTCAAATTAAACAGTGAATGTGGAACACTGTCCATGTTCAAATTAAACAGTGAATGTGGTTCACAGTCTATGTTCAAATTAAACATGAATGTGGAACACTGTCCATGTTCAAATTAAACAGTGAATGTGGAACACAGTCCATGTTCAAATTAAGCAGTGAATATGGAACACAGTCCATGTTCAAATTAAACAGTGAATGTGGAACACAGCCCATGTTCAAATTAAACAGTGAATGTGGACTACAGTCCATGTTCAAATTAAAAAATGAATGTGGAACACAGTCCATGTTCAAATTAAACATGAATGTGGAACACTGTCCATGTTCAAATTAAACAGTGAATGTGGAACTCAGTCCAGGTTCAAATTAAACAGTGAATGTGGAACACAATCCATGTTCAAATTAAACAGTGAATGTGGAACACAGCCCATGTTCAAATTAAACAGTGAATGTGGACTACAGACCATGTTCAAATTAAACAATGAATGTGGAACTCAGTCCAGGTTCAAATTAAACAGTGAATGTGGAACACAATCCATGTTCAAATTAAACAGTGAATGTGGAACACAGTCCATGTTCAAATTAAACAGTGAATGTGGAACACAGTCCATGTTCAAATTAAACAGTGAATGTGGAACACTGTCCATGTTCAAATTAAACAGTGAATGTGGAACTCAGTCCATGTTCAAATTAAACAGTGAATGTGGAACTCAGTCCATATTCAAATTAAACAGTGAATGTGGAACACAGTCCATGTTTAAATAAAACAGTGAATGTCGAACTTTGTCCATGTTCAAATTAAACAGAGAATGTGGAACACAGTCCATGTTGAAATTAAACAGTGAATGTGGAACACTGTACATGTTCAAATTAAACAGTGAATGTGGAACACAGTCCATGTTCAAATTAAACAGTGAATGTGGAACACAGTCCATGTTCAAATTAAACAGTGAATGTGGAACACAGTCCATGTTCAAATTAAACAGTGAATGTGTAACATTATCCATGTTTAAATTAAACAGTGAATGTGGAACACAGTCCATGTTCAAATTAAACAGTGAATGTGGAACTCAGTCCATGTTCAATAAACAATGAATGTGGAACTCAGTCCATGTTTAAATTAAACAGTGAATGTGGAACTCAGTCCATGTTCAAATTTAACAATGAAAGTGGAACTCAGTCCATATTCAAATTAAACAGTGAATGTGGAAAACAGTCCATGTTCAGATAAACTGTGAATGTGGAACACAGTCCATGTTAAAATTAAACAGTGAATGTGGAACACAGTCCATGTTCAAATTAAACAGTCAATGTGGAACACAGTCCATGTTCAAATTAAACAGTGAATGTGGAACACAGTCCATGTTCAAATTAAGAAGTGAATGTGGAACACAGCCCATGTTAAATTAAACGGTGAATGTGGTACACAGTACATGTTCAAATTAAACCATGAATGTGGAACTCAGTCCATTTTCAAATTAAACAGTGAATGTGGAAAACAGTCCATGTTCAAACTAAACAGTGAATGTGGAACACAGTCCGTGTTCAAATTAAGCAGTGAATGTGGAACATAGTCCATGTTCATATTAAACAATGAATGTGGAACTCAGTCCATGTTCAAATTAAACAGTGAATGTGGAACACAATCCATGTTCAAATTACGCAATAAAAGTGGAAAACAGTCCATATTTAAATTAAACAGTGGTAGTGGAATACCCTCCATGTTCAATTTAAACAGTGAATGTGCAACACAGTCCATGTTTAAATTAAACAGTGAATGTCGAACTTTATCCATGTTCAAATTAAACAGAGAATGTGGAACTCAGTCCATGTTCAAATTAAACATTGAAAGTGGAACACAGTCCATGTTCAAATTATACAGTGAATGTGGAACACAATCCATGTTCAAACTAAACATTGAATGTGGAACACAGTCCTTGTTAAAATTAAACAGTGAATGTGGAACACAGTCCATGTTCAAATTAAGCAATGAATGTGTACTCAGTCCATGTTCAAATTAAACAATGAATGTGGAACTCAGTCCATATTCAGGTAAACTGTGAATGTGGAACACAGTCCATTTTCAAATTAAGCAATGAATGTGGAAAACAGTCCATGTTCAAAATAAACAGTGAATGTGGAAAACAGTCCATGTTCAAATCAAACAGTGAATGTGGAACACAGTCCATGTTTAAATTAAACTGTGAATGTGGAACATTATCAACGTTCAAATTAAACAGTGAATGTGGAACACAGTCCATGTTCAAATTAAACAGTGAATATGGAACACAGTCCATGTTCAAATTAAACAGTGAATGTGGAACACAGTCCATGTTCAAATTAAACAGTGAATATGGAACACAGTCCATGTTCAAATTAAACAATGAATGTGGAACTGAGTCCATGTTCAAATTAAACAGTGAATGTGGAACACAGTCTAATGTCAAATTAAACAATGAATGTGGAACTCAGTCCATGTTCAAATTAAACAGTGAATGTGGAACTCAGTCCATGTTCAAATTAAACTGTGAATGTGGAACTCAGTCCATGTTCAAATTAAACAATGAATGTGGAACTCAGTCCATGTTCAATAAACAATGAATGTGGAACTCAGTCCATGTTCAAATTAAACAATGATTGTGGAACTCAGTCCATATTCAAATTAAACAGTGAATGTGGAACACAGTCCATTTTCAAATTAAGCAATGAATGTGGAAAACAGTCCATGTTCAAAATAAACAGTGAATGTGGAAAACAGTCCATGTTCAAATTAAACAGTGAATGTGGAACACAGTCCATGTTCAAATTAAACATTGAATGGGAACACAGTCCATGTTCAAATTAAACAGTGAATGTGGAACACGGACCGTGTTCAAATTAAACAATGAATATGGAAAACAGTCCATGTTCAAATTCAACAATGAATGTGGAACTGAGTCCATGTTCAAATTAAACAGTGAATGTGGAACACAGTCTATGGTCAAATTAAACAGTGAATATGGAACACAGTCCATGTTCAAATTAAACAATGAATGTGGAACTCAGTCCATGTTCAAAATAAACAGTGAATGTGGAACACTGTCTATGGTCAAATTAAACAGTGAATGTGGAACACAGTCCATATTCAAATTAAACAGTGAATGTGGAAAACAGTCTATGTTGAAACTAAACAGCGAATGTGGAACACAGTCCATGTTCAAATTAAGCAGTGAATGTGGAACACAGTCCATGTTCAAATTAAACAGTGAATGTGGACCACAGTCCATGTTCAAATTAAACAGAGAATGTGGAACTCAGTCCATGTTCAAATTAAACATTGAAAGTGGAACACAGTCCATGTTCAAATTATACAGTGAATGTGGAACACAATCCATGTTCAAAATAAACAGTGAATGTGGAAAACAGTCCATGTTCAAATCAAACAGTGAATGTGGAACACAGTCCATGTTTAAATTAAACTGTGAATGTGGAACATTATCAACGTTCAAATTAAACAGTGAATGTGGAACACAGTCCATGTTCAAATTAAACAGTGAATATGGAACACAGTCCATGTTCAAATTAAACAATGAATGTGGAACACAGTCCATGTTCAAATTAAACAGTGAATGTGGAACTCAGTCCATGTTCAAATTAAACTGTGAATGTGGAACACAGTCTAATGTCAAATTAAACAATGAATGTGGAACTCAGTCCATGTTCAAATTAAACAGTGAATGTGGAACTCAGTCCATGTTCAAATTAAACTGTGAATGTGGAACACAGTCCATGTTCAAATTAAACAATGAATGTGGAACTCAGTCCATGTTCAATAAACAATGAATGTGGAACTCAGTCCATGTTCAAATTAAACAATGATTGTGGAACTCAGTCCATATTCAAATTAAACAGTGAATGTGGAACACAGTCCATTTTCAAATTAAGCAATGAATGTGGAAAACAGTCCATGTTCAAAATAAACAGTGAATGTGGAAAACAGTCCATGTTCAAATTAAACAGTGAATGTGGAACACAGTCCATGTTCAAATTAAACATTGAATGGGAACACAGTCCATGTTCAAATTAAACAGTGAATGTGGAACACGGACCGTGTTCAAATTAAACAGTGAATATGGAAAACAGTCCATGTTCAAATTCAACAATGAATGTGGAACTGAGTCCATGTTCAAATTAAACAGTGAATGTGGAACACAGTCTATGGTCAAATTAAACAGTGAATATGGAACACAGTCCATGTTCAAATTAAACAATGAATGTGGAACTCAGTCCATGTTCAAAATAAACAGTGAATGTGGAACACAGTCTATGGTCAAATTAAACAGTGAATGTGGAACACAGTCCATATTCAAATTAAACAGTGAATGTGGAAAACAGTCTATGTTGAAACTAAACAGCGAATGTGGAACACAGTCCATGTTCAAATTAAGCAGTGAAAGTGGAACACAGTCCATGTTCAAATTAAACAGTGAATGTGGACCACAGTCCATGTTCAATTTAAACAGTGAAGGTGGAACACAGTCCATGTTCAAATTAAACAGTGAATGTGTTACACAGTATATGTTCAAATTAAACAATGAATGTGGAACTCAGTCCATGTTCAAATTAAACAGTGAATGTGGAACACAATCCAGTTCAAATTACGCAATAAATGTGGAAAACAGTCCATATTTAAATTAAACAGTGGTAGTGGAATACCCTCCATGTTCAATTTAAACAGTGAATGTGCAACATAGTCCATGTTTAAATTAAACAGTGAATGTCGAACTTTATCCATGTTCAAATTAAACAGAGAATATGGAACTCAGTCCATGTTCAAATTAAACATTGAAAGTGGAACACAATCCATGTTCAAATTATACAGTGAATGTGGAACACAATCCATGTTCAATCTAAACATTGAATGTGGAACACAGTCCTTGTTAAAATTAAACAGTAAATGTGGAACACAGTCCATGTTCAAATTAAGCAATGAATGTGTACTCAGTCCATGTTCAAATTAAACAATGAATGTGGAACTCAGTCCATATTCAGGTAAACTGTGAATGTGGAACTCAGTCCATTTTCAAATTAAGCAATGAATGTGGAAAACAGTCCATGTTCAAAATAAACAGTGAATGTGGAAAACAGTCCATGTTCAAATCAAACAGTGAATGTGGAACACAGTCCATGTTTAAATTAAACTGTGAATGTGGAACATTATCAACGTTCAAATTAAACAGTGAATGTGGAACACAGTCCATGTTCAAATTAAACATTGAATGGGGAATACAGTCCATGTTCAAATTAAACAGTGAATGTGGAACACGGACCGTGTTCAAATTAAACAGTGAATATGGAATACAGTCCATGTTCAAATTCAACAATGAATGTGGAACACAGTCCATGTTCAAATTAAACAGTGAATATGGAACACAGTCCATGTTCAAATTAAACAATGAATGTGGAACTCAGTCCATGTTCAAAATAAACAGTGAATGTGGAACACAGTCTATGGTCAAATTAAACAGTGAATGTGGAACACAGTCCATGTTCAAACTAAACATTGAATGTGGAACACAGTCCTTGTTCAAATTAATTAGTGAATGTGGAACACGGACCGTGTTAAAATTAAACAGTGAATGTGGAACACAGTCCATGTTCAAATTAACCAATGAATGTGGAACTGAGTCCATGTTCAAATTAAACAGTGAATGTGGAACACAGTCTATGGTCAAATTAAACAGTGAATATGGAACACGGTCCATGTTCAAATTAAACAATGAATGTGGAACTCAGTCCATGTTCAAAATAAACAGTGAATGTGGAACACAGTCTGTGGTCATATTAAACAGTGAATGTGGAACACAGTCCATGTTCAAATTAAACAGTGAATGTGGAACACAGTCCATGTTCAAATTAAACAATGAATGTGGATCTCAGTCCATGTTCAAATTAAACAGTGAATGTGGAACACAGTCTATGGTCAAATTAAACAGTGAATGTGGAACACAGTCCATGTTCAAATTAAACAATGAATGTGGAACACAGTCCATGTCCAAATTAAACAGTGAATGTGGAACACATTCCATGTTCAAATTAAGCAATGAATGTGGAACACAGTCCATGTTCAAATTAAACAGTGAATGTGGAACTCAGTCCATATTCAAACTAAACAGTGAATGTGGAAAACAGTCCATGTTCAAACTAAACAGTGAATGTGGAACACAGTCCATATTCAAATTAAACAGTGAATGTGGAAAACAGTCCATGTTCAAACTAAACAGTGAATGTGGAACACAGTCCATGTTCAAATTAAGCAGTGAATGTGGAACATAGTCCATGTTCAAATTAAACAGTGAAGGTGGAACACAGTCCATGTTCAAATTAAACAGTGAATGTGTTACACAGTATATGTTCAAATTAAACAATGAATGTGGAACTCAGTCCATGTTCAAATTAAACAGTGAATGTGGAACACAATCCATGTTCAAATTACGCAATAAATGTGGAAAACAGTCCATATTTAAATTAAACAGTGGTAGTGGAATACCCTCCATGTTCAATTTAAACAGTGAATGTGCAACACAGTCCATGTTTAAATTAAACAGTGAATGTCGAACTTTATCCATGTTCAAATTAAACAGAGAATGTGGAACTCAGTCCATGTTCAAATTAAACATTGAAAGTGGAACACAGTCCATGTTCAAATTATACAGTGAATGTGGAACACAATCCATGTTCAAACTAAACATTGAATGTGGAACACAGTCATTGTTAAAATTAAACAGTGAATGTGGAACACAGTCCATGTTCAAATTAACCAATGAATGTGTACTCAGTCCATGTTCAAATTAAACAATGAATGTGGAACTCAGTCCATATTCAGGTAAACTGTGAATGTGGAACACAGTCCATTTTCAAATTAAGCAATGAATGTGGAAAACAGTCCATGTTCAAATTAAACAGTGAATGTGGAACACAGACCGTGTTCAAATTAAACAGTGAATATGGAATACAGTCCATGTTCAAATTCAACAATGAATGTGGAACTGAGTCCATGTTCAAATTAAACAGTGAATGTGGAACACAGTCTATGGTCAAATTAAACAGTGAATGTGGAACACAGTCCATGTTCAAATTAAACAGTGAATGTGGAACACAGTCCTTGTTCAAATTAATTAGTGAATGTGGAACACGGACCGTGTTAAAATTAAACAGTGAATGTGGAATACAGTCCATGTTCAAATTCAACAATGAATGTGGAACACAGTCCATGTTCAAATTAAACAGTGAATATGGAACACAGTCCATGTTCAAATTAAACAGTGAATATGGAACACAGTCCATGTTCAAATTAAACAATGAATGTGGAACTCAGTCCATGTTCAAAATAAACAGTGAATGTGGAACACAGTCTATGGTCAAATTAAACAGTGAATGTGGAACACAGTCCATGTTCAAACTAAACATTGAATGTGGAACACAGTCCTTGTTCAAATTAATTAGTGAATGTGGAACACGGACCGTGTTAAAATTAAACAGTGAATGTGGAACACAGTCCATGTTCAAATTAACCAATGAATGTGGAACTGAGTCCATGTTCAAATTAAACAGTGAATGTGGAACACAGTCTATGGTCAAATTAAACAGTGAATATGGAACACGGTCCATGTTCAAATTAAACAATGAATGTGGAACTCAGTCCATGTTCAAAATAAACAGTGAATGTGGAACACAGTCTGTGGTCATATTAAACAGTGAATGTGGAACACAGTCCATGTTCAAATTAAACAGTGAATGTGGAACACAGTCCATGTTCAAATTAAACAATGAATGTGGATCTCAGTCCATGTTCAAATTAAACAGTGAATGTGGAACACAGTCTATGGTCAAATTAAACAGTGAATGTGGAACACAGTCCATGTTCAAATTAAACAATGAATGTGGAACACAGTCCATGTCCAAATTAAACAGTGAATGTGGAACACATTCCATGTTCAAATTAAGCAATGAATGTGGAACACAGTCCATGTTCAAATTAAACAGTGAATGTGGAACTCAGTCCATATTCAAACTAAACAGTGAATGTGGAAAACAGTCCATGTTCAAACTAAACAGTGAATGTGGAACACAGTCCATATTCAAATTAAACAGTGAATGTGGAAAACAGTCCATGTTCAAACTAAACAGTGAATGTGGAACACAGTCCATGTTCAAATTAAGCAGTGAATGTGGAACATAGTCCATGTTCAAATTAAACAGTGAAGGTGGAACACAGTCCATGTTCAAATTAAACAGTGAATGTGTTACACAGTATATGTTCAAATTAAACAATGAATGTGGAACTCAGTCCATGTTCAAATTAAACAGTGAATGTGGAACACAATCCATGTTCAAATTACGCAATAAATGTGGAAAACAGTCCATATTTAAATTAAACAGTGGTAGTGGAATACCCTCCATGTTCAATTTAAACAGTGAATGTGCAACACAGTCCATGTTTAAATTAAACAGTGAATGTCGAACTTTATCCATGTTCAAATTAAACAGAGAATGTGGAACTCAGTCCATGTTCAAATTAAACATTGAAAGTGGAACACAGTCCATGTTCAAATTATACAGTGAATGTGGAACACAATCCATGTTCAAACTAAACATTGAATGTGGAACACAGTCATTGTTAAAATTAAACAGTGAATGTGGAACACAGTCCATGTTCAAATTAACCAATGAATGTGTACTCAGTCCATGTTCAAATTAAACAATGAATGTGGAACTCAGTCCATATTCAGGTAAACTGTGAATGTGGAACACAGTCCATTTTCAAATTAAGCAATGAATGTGGAAAACAGTCCATGTTCAAATTAAACAGTGAATGTGGAACACAGACCGTGTTCAAATTAAACAGTGAATATGGAATACAGTCCATGTTCAAATTCAACAATGAATGTGGAACTGAGTCCATGTTCAAATTAAACAGTGAATGTGGAACACAGTCTATGGTCAAATTAAACAGTGAATGTGGAACACAGTCCATGTTCAAATTAATTAGTGAATGTGGAACACGGACCGTGTTAAAATTAAACAGTGAATGTGGAACACAGTCCATGTTCAAATTCAACAATGAATGTGGAACACAGTCCATGTTCAAATTAAACAGTGAATGTGGAACACAGTCCTTGTTCAAATTAATTAGTGAATGTGGAACACGGACCGTGTTAAAATTAAACAGTGAATGTGGAACACAGTCCATGTTCAAATTAACCAATGAATGTGTACTCAGTCCATGTTCAAATTAAAAAGTGAATGTGGAACACAGTCTATGGTCAAATTAAACAGTGAATATGGAACACGGTCCATGTTCAAATTAAACAATGAATGTGGATCTCAGTCCATGTTCAAATTAAACAGTGAATGTGGAACACAGTCTATGGTCAAATTAAACAATGAATGTGGAACTGAGTCCATGTTCAAATTAAACAGTGAATGTGGAACACAGTCTAATGTCAAATTAAACAATGAATGTGGAACTCAGTCCATGTTCAAATTAAACAGTGAATGTGGAACTCAGTCCATGTTCAAATTAAACTGTGAATGTGGAACACAGTCCATGTTCAAATTAAACAATGAATGTGGAACTCAGTCCATGTTCAATAAACAATGAATGTGGAACTCAGTCCATGTTCAAATTAAACAATGATTGTGGAACTCAGTCCATATTCAAATTAAACAGTGAATGTGGAACACAGTTCATTTTCAAATTAAGCAATGAATGTGGAAAACAGTCCATGTTCAAAATAAACAGTGAATGTGGAAAACAGTCCATGTTCAAATTAAACAGTGAATGTGGAACACAGTCCATGTTCAAATTAAACATTGAATGGGAACACAGTCCATGTTCAAATTAAACAGTGAATGTGGAACACGGACCGTGTTCAAATTAAACAGTGAATATGGAAAACAGTCCATGTTCAAATTCAACAATGAATGTGGAACTGAGTCCATGTTCAAATTAAACAGTGAATGTGGAACACAGTCTATGGTCAAATTAAACAGTGAATATGGAACACAGTCCATGTTCAAATTAAACAATGAATGTGGAACTCAGTCCATGTTCAAAATAAACAGTGAATGTGGAACACAGTCTATGGTCAAATTAAACAGTGAATGTGGAACACAGTCCATATTCAAATTAAACAGTGAATGTGGAAAACAGTCTATGTTGAAACTAAACAGCGAATGTGGAACACAGTCGATGTTCAAATTAAGCAGTGAATGTGGAACATAGTCCATGTTCAAATTAAACAGTGAATGTGGAACACAGTCCATGTTCAAATTAAACAGTGAATGTGGACCACAGTCCATGTTCAAATTAAACAGTGAATGTGGAACACAGTCCATGTTCAAATTAAACAGTGAATGTGGACCACAGTCCATGTTCAATTTAAACAGTGAATGTGGAACACAGTCCATGTTCAAACTAAACATTGAATGTGGAACACAGTCCTTGTTCAAATTAATTAGTGAATGTGGAACACGGACCGTGTTAAAATTAAACAGTGAATGTGGAACACAGTCCATGTTCAAATTAACCAATGAATGTGTACTCAGTCCATGTTCAAATTAAACAATGAATGTGGAACTGAGTCCATGTTCAAATTAACCAGTGAATGTGGAACACAATCCATGTTCAAATTAAACAGTGAATGTGGAACACAGTCCATGTTCAAATTAAACAGTGAATATGGAACACGGTCCATGTTCAAATTAAACAATGAATGTGGAACACAGTCTATGGTCAAATTAAACAATGAATGTGGATCTCAGTCCATGTTCAAATTAAACAGTGAATGTGTAACACAGTCTATGGTCAAATTAAACAGTGAATGTGGAACACAGTCCATGTTCAAATTAAACAATGAATGTGGAACACAGTCCATGTCCAAATTAAACAGTGAATGTGGAACACATTCCATGTTCAAATTAAGCAATGAATGTGGAACACAGTCCATGTTCAAATTAAACAGTGAATGTGGAACTCAGTCCATATTCAAACTAAACAGTGAATGTGGAAAACAGTCCATGTTCAAACTAAACAGTGAATGTGGAACACAGTCCATATTCAAATTAAAGAGTGAATGTGGAAAACAGTCCATGTTCAAACTAAACAGTGAATGTGGAACACAGTCCATGTTCAAATTAAGCAGTGAATGTGGAACACTGTCCATGTTCAAATTAAACAGTGAATGTGGAACACAGTCCATGTTCAAATTAAGCAGTGAATGTGGAACACAGTCCATGTTCAAATTAAACAGTGAATGTGGAACTCAGTCCATGTTCAAATTAAACAGTGAATGTGGAACACTGTCCATGTTCAAATTAAACAGTGAATGTGGAACACAGTCTATGTTCAAATTAAACAGTGAATGTGGAACACTGTCCATGTTCAAATTAAACAGTGAATGTGGAACACAGTCCATGTTCAAATTAAACAGTGAATGTGGAACTCAGTCCATGTTCAAATTAAACAGTGAATGTGGAACACTGTCCATGTTCAAATTAAACAGTGAATGTGGAACACAGTCTATGTTCAAATTAAACAGTGAATGTGGAACACTGTCCATGTTCAAATTAAACAGTGAATGTGGAACACAGTCCATGTTCAAATTAAACAGTGAATGTGGAACACTGTCCATGTTCAAATTAAACAGTGAATGTGGAACACAGTCCATGTTCAAATTAAGCAGTGAATATGGAACACAGCCCATGTTCAAATTAAACAGTGAATGTGGAACACAGTCCATGTTCAAATTAAGCAGTGAATATGGAACTCAGTCCATGTTCAAATTAAACAGTGAATGTGGACTACAGACCACGTTCAAATTAAACAATGAATGTGGAACTCAGTCCAGGTTCAAATTAAACAGTGAATGTGGAACACAATCCATGTTCAAATTAAACAGTGAATGTGGAACACAGTCCATGTTCAAATTAAACAGTGAATGTGGAACACTGTCCATGTTCAAATTAAACAGTGAATGTGGAACTCAGTCCATGTTCAAATTAAACAGTGAATGTGGAACTCAGTCCATATTCAAATTAAACAGTGAATGTGGAACACAGTCCATGTTTAAATAAAACAGTGAATGTCGAACTTTGTCCATGTTCAAATTAAACAGAGAATGTGGAACACAGTCCATGTTGAAATTAAACAGTGAATGTGGAACACTGTACATGTTCAAATTAAACAGTGAATGTGGAACACAGTCCATGTTCAAATTAAACAGTGAATGTGGAACACAGTCCATGTTCAAATTAAACAGTGAATGTGTAACATTATCCATGTTTAAATTAAACAATGAATGTGGAACTCAGTCCATGTTCAATGAACAATGAATGTGGAACTCAGTCCATGTTTAAATTAAACAGTGAATGTGGAACACAGTCCATGTTCAAATTAAACAATGAAAGTGGAACTCAGTCCATATTCAAATTAAACAGTGAATGTGGAAAACAGTCCATGTTCAGATAAACTGTGAATGTGGAACACAGTCCATGTTCAAATTAAACAGTCAATGTGGAACACAGTCCATGTTCAAATTAAACAGTGAATGTGGAACACAGTCCATGTTCAAATTAAGAAGTGAATGTGGAACACAGCCCATGTTAAATTAAACGGTGAATGTGGTACACATTACATGTTCAAATTAAACCATGAATGTGGAACTCAGTCCATTTTCAAATTAAACAGTGAATGTGGAAAACAGTCCATGTTCAAACTAAACAGTGAATGTGGAACACAGTCCGTGTTCAAATTAAGCAGTGAATGTGGAACATAGTCCATGTTCAAATTAAACAGTGAATGTGGAACACAGTCCATGTTCAAATTAAACAGTGAATGTGGAACACAGTCCTTGTTAAAATTAATTAGTGAATGTGGAACACGGACCGTGTTAAATTTGGACAGTGAATGTGGAACACAGTCCATGTTGCTTTTGCAGCAACACATTTTCAGCTTCCACATTCACTGATTAATTTCAACATGGACTGTGTTCCACATTCACTGTTTAATTTGAACATGCACTGTGTTCCACCTTCACTGTCCAATTTTAAAACGGTCCGTGTTCCACATTCACTGTTTAATTTGAACATGGACTGTGTTCCACATTCACTGTTTAATTTGAACATGGACGGTGTTCCACATTCACTGTTTAATTTGAACATGGACTGTGTTCCACATTCACTTCTTAATTTGAACTTCTTAATTTGTCCATGTTCAAATGAAACAGTGAATTTGGAATATAGTCCGTGTTCAAATTAAACAGTGAATGTGGAACACAGTCCATGTTCAAATTAAACAGTGAACGTGGAACACAGTCCATGTTCAAATTAAACAGTGAATGTGGAACACAGTTCATGTTTAAATTAAACAGTGAATGTGGAACACAGTCCATGTTCAAATTAAACAGCGAATGTGGAACACAGTCCATGTTTAAATTAAACAGTGAATGTGGAACACAGTCCATGTTCAAATTAAACAGTGAATGTGGAACACTGTCCATGTTCAAATGAAACAGTGAATTTGGAATATAGTCCGTGTTCAAATTAAACAGTGACTGTGGAACACAGTCCATGTTTAAATTAAACAGTGAATGTGGAACACAGTCCATGTTCAAATTAAACAGTGAATGTGGAACACAGTCCATGTTCAAATTAAACAGTGAATGTGGAACACAGTCCATGTTCAAATTAAACAGTGAATGTGGAACACTGTCCATGTTCAAATTAAACAGTGAATGTGGAACACAGTCCATGTTCAAATTAAACAGTGAATGTGGAACACTGTCCATGTTCAAATGAAACAGTGAATTTGGAATATAGTCCGTGTTCAAATTAAACAGTGAATGTGGAACACAGTCCATGTTTAAATTAAACAGTGAATGTGGAACACAGTCCATGTTCAAATTAAACAGTGAATGTGGAACACTGTCCATGTTCAAATTAAACAGTGAATGTGGAAGACAGTCCATGTTCAAATTAAACAGTGAATGTGGAACACAGTCCATGTTCAAATTAAACAGTGAATGTGGAACACAGTCCATGTTTAAATTAAACAGTGAATGTGGAACACAGTCCATGTTCGAATTAAAGAATGAATGTGGATCGCAGTCCATACTCAAATTAGACTGTGAGCATGGAACACAATCCATATTACAACTAAACAGTGAGAGTGGAACACAGTCCTGGTTTAAAATAGTGATGTGGAATTAATTTTCGAATTTGACAGTGACTGTGGAACACAATCCATATTCAAATTAAACAATGAATGTGGAACACAGTCCATTTTCAAATTAAACAATTAATGTGGAACCCAGTCCATGTTCAAATTAAACAGTGAATGTGGAAAACAGTCCATGTTCAAACTAAACAGTGAATGTGGAACACAGTTCATGTTCAAATTAAACAGTGAATGTTGAACACAGTCCATGTTCAAATTAAACAGTGAAGGTTGAAAACAGTCCATGTTCAAATTAAACAGTGAATGTGGATCACAGTCCATGTTCAGATAAACAGTGAATGTGGAACACAGTCCCTGTTAAAATTAAACAGTGAATGTGGAACACAGTCCATGTTCAAAATAAACAATGAATGTGGAACTCAGCCAATGTTCAAATTGAAAAGTGAATGTGGAACACAGTCCATGTTCAAATTAAACAGTCAATGTGGAACACAGTCCATGTTCAAATTAAACAGTGAATGTGGAATACAGTCCATGTTCAAATTAAGAAGTGAATGTGGAACACAGTCCATGTTAAATTAAACGGTGAATGTGGAACACAGTACATGTTCAAATTAAACCATGAATGTGGAACACAGTCCATGTTAAATTAAACGGTGAATGTGGAACTCAGTCCATGTTCAAATTAAACAATGAATGTGGAACACAGTCCATGTACAAATTCAACAATGAATGTGGAACACAGTCCATTTTCAAATTAAACAATGAATGTGGAACTCAGTCCATGTTCAAATTAAACAATGAATGTGGAACTCAGTCCATATTCAAATTAAACAGTGAATGTGGAAAACAGTCCATGTTCAAACTAAACAGTGAATGTCGAACACAGTCCATGTTCATATTTTACAGTGAATGTGGAACACAGTCCATGTTCAAATTAAACATTCAATGTGGAACACAATCCATGTTCAAATTAAACAGTGAATGTGGAACACAGTCCATGTTCAAATTAAACAGTGAAGGTTGAAAACAGTCCATGTTCAAATTAAACAGTGAATGTGGAACACAGTCCATGTTCAGATAAACTGTGAATGTGGAACACAGTCCATGTTAAAATTAAACAGTGAATGTGGAACACAGTCCATGTTCAAATTAAACAATGAATGTGGAACTCAGCCAATGTTCAAATTAAGCAATGAATGTGTACTCAGTCCATGTTCAAATTAAACAATGAATGTGGAACTCAGTCCATATTCAGGTAAACTGTGAATGTGGAACACAGTCCATTTTCAAATTAAGCAATGAATGTGGAAAACAGTCCATGTTCAAAATAAACAGTGAATGTGGAAAACAGTCCATGTTCAAATCAAACAGTGAATGTGGAACACAGTCCATGTTTAAATTAAACTGTGAATGTGGAACATTATCAACGTTCAAATTAAACAGTGAATGTGGAACACAGTCCATGTTCAAATTAAACATTGAATGGGGAATACAGTCCATGTTCAAATTAAACAGTGAATGTGGAACACGGACCGTGTTCAAATTAAACAGTGAATATGGAATACAGTCCATGTTCAAATTCAACAATGAATGTGGAACACAGTCCATGTTCAAATTAAACAGTGAATATGGAACACAGTCCATGTTCAAATTAAACAATGAATGTGGAACTCAGTCCATGTTCAAAATAAACAGTGAATGTGGAACACAGTCTATGGTCAAATTAAACAGTGAATGTGGAACACAGTCCATGTTCAAACTAAACATTGAATGTGGAACACAGTCCTTGTTCAAATTAATTAGTGAATGTGGAACACGGACCGTGTTAAAATTAAACAGTGAATGTGGAACACAGTCCATGTTCAAATTAACCAATGAATGTGGAACTGAGTCCATGTTCAAATTAAACAGTGAATGTGGAACACAGTCTATGGTCAAATTAAACAGTGAATATGGAACACGGTCCATGTTCAAATTAAACAATGAATGTGGAACTCAGTCCATGTTCAAAATAAACAGTGAATGTGGAACACAGTCTGTGGTCATATTAAACAGTGAATGTGGAACACAGTCCATGTTCAAATTAAACAGTGAATGTGGAACACAGTCCATGTTCAAATTAAACAATGAATGTGGATCTCAGTCCATGTTCAAATTAAACAGTGAATGTGGAACACAGTCTATGGTCAAATTAAACAGTGAATGTGGAACACAGTCCATGTTCAAATTAAACAATGAATGTGGAACACAGTCCATGTCCAAATTAAACAGTGAATGTGGAACACATTCCATGTTCAAATTAAGCAATGAATGTGGAACGCAGTCCATGTTCAAATTAAACAGTGAATGTGGAACTCAGTCCATATTCAAACTAAACAGTGAATGTGGAAAACAGTCCATGTTCAAACTAAACAGTGAATGTGGAACACAGTCCATATTCAAATTAAACAGTGAATGTGGAAAACAGTCCATGTTCAAACTAAACAGTGAATGTGGAACACAGTCCATGTTCAAATTAAGCAGTGAATGTGGAACATAGTCCATGTTCAAATTAAACAGTGAAGGTGGAACACAGTCCATGTTCAAATTAAACAGTGAATGTGTTACACAGTATATGTTCAAATTAAACAATGAATGTGGAACTCAGTCCATGTTCAAATTAAACAGTGAATGTGGAACACAATCCATGTTCAAATTACGCAATAAATGTGGAAAACAGTCCATATTTAAATTAAACAGTGGTAGTGGAATACCCTCCATGTTCAATTTAAACAGTGAATGTGCAACACAGTCCATGTTTAAATTAAACAGTGAATGTCGAACTTTATCCATGTTCAAATTAAACAGAGAATGTGGAACTCAGTCCATGTTCAAATTAAACATTGAAAGTGGAACACAGTCCATGTTCAAATTATACAGTGAATGTGGAACACAATCCATGTTCAAACTAAACATTGAATGTGGAACACAGTCATTGTTAAAATTAAACAGTGAATGTGGAACACAGTCCATGTTCAAATTAACCAATGAATGTGTACTCAGTCCATGTTCAAATTAAACAATGAATGTGGAACTCAGTCCATATTCAGGTAAACTGTGAATGTGGAACACAGTCCATTTTCAAATTAAGCAATGAATGTGGAAAACAGTCCATGTTCAAATTAAACAGTGAATGTGGAACACAGACCGTGTTCAAATTAAACAGTGAATATGGAATACAGTCCATGTTCAAATTCCACAATGAATGTGGAACTGAGTCCATGTTCAAATTAAACAGTGAATGTGGAACACAGTCCATGTTCAAATTAAACAGTGAATGTGGAACACAGTCGTTGTTCAAATTAATTAGTGAATGTGGAACACGGACCGTGTTAAAATTAAACAGTGAATGTGGAATACAGTCCATGTTCAAATTCAACAATGAATGTGGAACACAGTCCATGTTCAAATTAAACAGTGAATATGGAACACAGTCCATGTTCAAATTAAACAGTGAATATGGAACACAGTCCATGTTCAAATTAAACAATGAATGTGGAACTCAGTCCATGTTCAAAATAAACAGTGAATGTGGAACACAGTCTATGGTCAAATTAAACAGTGAATGTGGAACACAGTCCATGTTCAAACTAAACATTGAATGTGGAACACAGTCCTTGTTCAAATTAATTAGTGAATGTGGAACACGGACCGTGTTAAAATTAAACAGTGAATGTGGAACACAGTCCATGTTCAAATTAACCAATGAATGTGGAACTGAGTCCATGTTCAAATTAAACAGTGAATGTGGAACACAGTCTATGGTCAAATTAAACAGTGAATATGGAACACGGTCCATGTTCAAATTAAACAATGAATGTGGAACTCAGTCCATGTTCAAAATAAACAGTGAATGTGGAACACAGTCTGTGGTCATATTAAACAGTGAATGTGGAACACAGTCCATGTTCACATTAAACAGTGAATGTGGAACACAGTCCATGTTCAAATTAAACAATGAATGTGGATCTCAGTCCATGTTCAAATTAAACAGTGAATGTGGAACACAGTCTATGGTCAAATTAAACAGTGAATGTGGAACACAGTCCATGTTCAAATTAAACAATGAATGTGGAACACAGTCCATGTCCAAATTAAACAGTGAATGTGGAACACATTCCATGTTCAAATTAAGCAATGAATGTGGAACACAGTCCATGTTCAAATTAAACAGTGAATGTGGAACTCAGTCCATATTCAAACTAAACAGTGAATGTGGAAAACAGTCCATGTTCAAACTAAACAGTGAATGTGGAACACAGTCCATATTCAAATTAAACAGTGAATGTGGAAAACAGTCCATGTTCAAACTAAACAGTGAATGTGGAACACAGTCCATGTTCAAATTAAGCAGTGAATGTGGAACATAGTCCATGTTCAAATTAAACAGTGAAGGTGGAACACAGTCCATGTTCAAATTAAACAGTGAATGTGTTACACAGTATATGTTCAAATTAAACAATGAATGTGGAACTCAGTCCATGTTCAAATTAAACAGTGAATGTGGAACACAATCCATGTTCAAATTACGCAATAAATGTGGAAAACAGTCCATATTTAAATTAAACAGTGGTAGTGGAATACCCTCCATGTTCAATTTAAACAGTGAATGTGCAACACAGTCCATGTTTAAATTAAACAGTGAATGTCGAACTTTATCCATGTTCAAATTAAACAGAGAATGTGGAACTCAGTCCATGTTCAAATTATACAGTGAATGTGGAACACAATCCATGTTCAAACTAAACATTGAATGTGGAACACAGTCATTGTTAAAATTAAACAGTGAATGTGGAACACAGTCCATGTTCAAATTAACCAATGAATGTGTACTCAGTCCATGTTCAAATTAAACAATGAATGTGGAACTCAGTCCATATTCAGGTAAACTGTGAATGTGGAACACAGTCCATTTTCAAATTAAGCAATGAATGTGGAAAACAGTCCATGTTCAAATTAAACAGTGAATGTGGAACACAGACCGTGTTCAAATTAAACAGTGAATATGGAATACAGTCCATGTTCAAATTCAACAATGAATGTGGAACTGAGGCCATGTTCAAATTAAACAGTGAATGTGGAACACAGTCTATGGTCAAATTAAACAGTGAATGTGGAACACAGTCCATGTTCAAATTAAACAGTGAATGTGGAACACAGTCCTTGTTCAAATTAATTAGTGAATGTGGAACACGGACCGTGTTAAAATTAAACAGTGAATGTGGAACACAGTCCATGTTCAAATTAACCAATGAATGTGTACTCAGTCCATGTTCAAATTAAAAAGTGAATGTGGAACACAGTCTATGGTCAAATTAAACAGTGAATATGGAACACGGTCCATGTTCAAATTAAACAATGAATGTGGATCTCAGTCCATGTTCAAATTAAACAGTGAATGTGGAACACAGTCTATGGTCAAATTAAACAGTGGTAGTGGAATACCCTCCATGTTCAATTTAAACAGTGAATGTGCAACACAGTCCATGTTCAAATTAAACAATGAATGTGGAACTGAGTCCATGTTCAAATTAAACAGTGAATGTGGAACACAGTCTAATGTCAAATTAAACAATGAATGTGGAACTCAGTCCATGTTCAAATTAAACAGTGAATGTGGAACTCAGTCCATGTTCAAATTAAACTGTGAATGTGGAACACAGTCCATGTTCAAATTAAACAATGAATGTGGAACTCAGTCCATGTTCAATAAACAATGAATGTGGAACTCAGTCCATGTTCAAATTAAACAATGATTGTGGAACTCAGTCCATATTCAAATTAAACAGTGAATGTGGAACACAGTCCATTTTCAAATTAAGCAATGAATGTGGAAAACAGTCCATGTTCAAAATAAACAGTGAATGTGGAAAACAGTCCATGTTCAAATTAAACAGTGAATGTGGAACACAGTCCATGTTCAAATTAAACATTGAATGGGAACACAGTCCATGTTCAAATTAAACAGTGAATGTGGAACACGGACCGTGTTCAAATTAAACAGTGAATATGGAAAACAGTCCATGTTCAAATTCAACAATGAATGTGGAACTGAGTCCATGTTCAAATTAAACAGTGAATGTGGAACACAGTCTATGGTCAAATTAAACAGTGAATATGGAACACAGTCCATGTTCAAATTAAACAATGAATGTGGAACTCAGTCCATGTTCAAAATAAACAGTGAATGTGGAACACAGTCTATGGTCAAATTAAACAGTGAATGTGGAACACAGTCCATATTCAAATTAAACAGTGAATGTGGAAAACAGTCTATGTTGAAACTAAACAGCGAATGTGGAACACAGTCGATGTTCAAATTAAGCAGTGAATGTGGAACATAGTCCATGTTCAAATTAAACAGTGAATGTGGACCACAGTCCATGTTCAAATTAAACAGTGAATATGGAACACAGTCCATGTTCAAATTAAACAGTGAATGTGGACCACAGTCCATGTTCAATTTAAACAGTGAATGTGGAACACAGTCCATGTTCAAACTAAACATTGAATGTGGAACACAGTCCTTATTCAAATTAATTAGTGAATGTGGAACACGGACCGTGTAAAAATTAAACAGTGAATGTGGAACACAGTCCATGTTCAAATTAACCAATGAATGTGTACTCAGTCCATGTTCAAATTAAACAATGAATGTGGAACTGAGTCCATGTTCAAATTAAACAGTGAATGTGGAACACAATCCATGTTCAAATTAAACAGTGAATGTGGAACACAGTCCATGTTCAAATTAAACAGTGGATATGGAACACGGTCCATGTTCAAATTAAACAATGAATGTGGAACACAGTCTATGGTCAAATTAAACAATGAATGTGGATCTCAGTCCATGTTCAAATTAAACAGTGAATGTGTAACACAGTCTATGGTCAAATTAAACAGTGAATGTGGAACACAGTCCATGTTCAAATTAAACAATGAATGTGGAACACAGTCCATGTTCAAATTAAACAGTGAATGTGGAACTCAGTCCATATTCAAACTAAACAGTGAATGTGGAAAACAGTCCATGTTCAAACTAAACAGTGAATGTGGAACACAGTCCATATTCAAATTAAAGAGTGAATGTGGAAAACAGTCCATGTTCAAACTAAACAGTGAATGTGGAACACAGTCCATGTTCAAATTAAGCAGTGAATGTGGAACACTGTCCATGTTCAAATTAAACAGTGAATGTGGAACACAGTCCATGTTCAAATTAAGCAGTGAATGTGGAACACAGTCCATGTTCAAATTAAACGGTGAATGTGGAACACTGTCCATGTTCAAATTAAACAGTGAATGTGGAACACAGTCCATGTTCAAATTAAACAGTGAATGTGGAACTCAGTCCATGTTCAAATTAAACAGTGAATGTGGAACACTGTCCATGTTCAAATTAAACAGTGAATGTGGAACACAGTCTATGTTCAAATTAAACAGTGAATGTGGAACACTGTCCATGTTCAAATTAAACAGTGAATGTGGAACACAGTCCATGTTCAAATTAAACAGTGAATGTGGAACTCAGTCCATGTTCAAATTAAACAGTGAATGTGGAACACTGTCCATGTTCAAATTAAACAGTGAATGTGGAACACAGTCTATGTTCAAATTAAACAGTGAATGTGGAACACTGTCCATGTTCAAATTAAACAGTGAATGTGGAACACAGTCCATGTTCAAATTAAGCAGTGAATATGGAACACAGTCCATGTTCAAATTAAACAGTGAATGTGGAACTCAGTCCATGTTCAAATTAAACAGTGAATGTGGAACACTGTCCATGTTCAAATTAAACAGTGAATGTGGAACACAGTCTATGTTCAAATTAAACAGTGAATGTGGAACACTGTCCATGTTCAAATTAAACAGTGAATGTGGAACACAGTCCATGTTCAAATTAAACAGTGAATGTGGAACACAGTCCATGTTCAAATTAAGCAGTGAATATGGAACACAGCCCATGTTCAAATTAAACAGTGAATGTGGAACACAGTCCATGTTCAAATTAAGCAGTGAATATGGAACTCAGTCCATGTTCAAATTAAACAGTGAATGTGGACTACAGACCACGTTCAAATTAAACAATGAATGTGGAACTCAGTCCAGGTTCAAATTAAACAGTGAATGTGGAACACAATCCATGTTCAAATTAAACAGTGAATGTGGAACACTGTCCATGTTCAAATTAAACAGTGAATGTGGAACTCAGTCCATGTTCAAATTAAACAGTGAATGTGGAACTCAGTCCATATTCAAATTAAACAGTGAATGTGGAACACAGTCCATGTTTAAATAAAACAGTGAATGTCGAACTTTGTCCATGTTCAAATTAAACAGAGAATGTGGAACACAGTCCATGTTGAAATTAAACAGTGAATGTGGAACACTGTACATGTTCAAATTAAACAGTGAATGTGGAACACAGTCCATGTTCAAATTAAACAGTGAATGTGGAACACAGTCCATGTTCAAATTAAACAGTGAATGTGTAACATTATCCATGTTTAAATTAAACAATGAATGTGGAACTCAGTCCATGTTCAATGAACAATGAATGTGGAACTCAGTCCATGTTTAAATTAAACAGTGAATGTGGAACACAGTCCATGTTCAAATTAAACAATGAAAGTGGAACTCAGTCCATATTCAAATTAAACAGTGAATGTGGAAAACAGTCCATGTTCAGATAAACTGTGAATGTGGAACACAGTCCATGTTAAAATTAAACAGTGAATGTGGAACACAGTCCATGTTCAAATTAAACAGTCAATGTGGAACACAGTCCATGTTCAAATTAAACAGTGAATGTGGAACACAGTCCATGTTCAAATTAAGAAGTGAATGTGGAACACAGCCCATGTTAAATTAAACGGTGAATGTGGTACACAGTACATGTTCAAATTAAACCATGAATGTGGAACTCAGTCCATTTTCAAATTAAACAGTGAATGTGGAAAACAGTCCATGTTCAAACTAAACAGTGAATGTGGAACACAGTCCGTGTTCAAATTAAGCAGTGAATGTGGAACATAGTCCATGTTCAAATTAAACAGTGAATGTGGAACACAGTCCATGTCCAAATTAAACAGTGAATGTGGAATACATTCCATGTTCAAATTAAGCAATGAATGTGGAAAACAGTCTATGTTCAAACTAAACAGTGAATGTGGACCACAGTCTATGTTCAAATTAAACAGTGAATGTGGAACACAGTCCATGTTCAAATTAAACAGTGAATGTGGAACACAGTCCTTGTTAAAATTAATTAGTGAATGTGGAACACGGACCGTGTTAAAATTGGACAGTGAATGTGGAACACAGTCCATGTTGCTTTTGCAGCAACACATTTTCAGCTTCCACATTCACTGATTAATTTCAACATGGACTGTGTTCCACATTCACTGTTTAATTTGAACATGCACTGTGTTCCACCTTCACTGTCCAATTTTAAAACGGTCCGTGTTCCACATTCACTGTTTAATTTGAACATGGACTGTGTTCCACATTCACTGTTTAATTTGAACATGGACGGTGTTCCACATTCACTGTTTAATTTGAACATGGACTGTGTTCCACATTCACTTCTTAATTTGAACTTCTTAATTTGTCCATGTTCAAATGAAACAGTGAATTTGGAATATAGTCCGTGTTCAAATTAAACAGTGAATGTGGAACACAGTCCATGTTCAAATTAAACAGTGAACGTGGAACTCAGTCCATGTTCAAATTAAACAATGAATGTGGAACTCAGTCCATATTCAAATTAAACAGTGAATGTGTAAAACAGTCCATGTTCAAACTAAACAGTGAATGTGGAACACAGTCCATGTTCATATTTTACAGTGAATGTGGAACACAGTCCATGTTCAAATTAAACATTCAATGTGGAACACAATCCATGTTCAAATTAAACAGTGAATGTGGAACACAGTCCATGTTCAAATTAAACAGTGAAGGTTGAAAACAGTCCATGTTCAAATTAAACAGTGAATGTGGAACACAGTCCATGTTCAGATAAACTGTGAATGTGGAACACAGTCCATGTTAAAATTAAACAGTGAATGTGGAACACAGTCCATGTTCAAATTAAACAATGAATGTGGAACTCAGCCAATGTTCAAATTAAGCAATGAATGTGTACTCAGTCCATGTTCAAATTAAACAATGAATGTGGAACTCAGTCCATATTCAGGTAAACTGTGAATGTGGAACACAGTCCATTTTCAAATTAAGCAATGAATGTGGAAAACAGTCCATGTTCAAAATATACAGTGAATGTGGAAAACAGTCCATGTTCAAATCAAACAGTGAATGTGGAACACAGTCCATGTTTAAATTAAACTGTGAATGTGGAACATTATCAACGTTCAAATTAAACAGTGAATGTGGAACACAGTCCATGTTCAAATTAAACATTGAATGGGGAATACAGTCCATGTTCAAATTAAACAGTGAATGTGGAACACGGACCGTGTTCAAATTAAACAGTGAATATGGAATACAGTCCATGTTCAAATTCAACAATGAATGTGGAACACAGTCCATGTTCAAATTAAACAGTGAATATGGAACACAGTCCATGTTCAAATTAAACAATGAATGTGGAACTCAGTCCATGTTCAAAATAAACAGTGAATGTGGAACACAGTCTATGGTCAAATTAAACAGTGAATGTGGAACACAGTCCATGTTCAAACTAAACATTGAATGTGGAACACAGTCCTTGTTCAAATTAATTAGTGAATGTGGAACACGGACCGTGTTAAAATTAAACAGTGAATGTGGAACACAGTCCATGTTCAAATTAACCAATGAATGTGGAACTGAGTCCATGTTCAAATTAAACAGTGAATGTGGAACACAGTCTATGGTCAAATTAAACAGTGAATATGGAACACGGTCCATGTTCAAATTAAACAATGAATGTGGATCTCAGTCCATGTTCAAATTAAACAGTGAATGTGGAACACAGTCTATGGTCAAATTAAACAGTGAATGTGGAACACAGTCCATGTTCAAATTAAACAATGAATGTGGAACACAGTCCATGTCCAAATTAAACAGTGAATGTGGAACACATTCCATGTTCAAATTAAGCAATGAATGTGGAACGCAGTCCATGTTCAAATTAAACAGTGAATGTGGAACTCAGTCCATATTCAAACTAAACAGTGAATGTGGAAAACAGTCCATGTTCAAACTAAACAGTGAATGTGGAACACAGTCCATATTCAAATTAAACAGTGAATGTGGAAAACAGTCCATGTTCAAACTAAACAGTGAATGTGGAACACAGTCCATGTTCAAATTAAGCAGTGAATGTGGAACATAGTCCATGTTCAAATTAAACAGTGAAGGTGGAACACAGTCCATGTTCAAATTAAACAGTGAATGTGTTACACAGTATATGTTCAAATTAAACAATGAATGTGGAACTCAGTCCATGTTCAAATTAAACAGTGAATGTGGAACACAATCCATGTTCAAATTACGCAATAAATGTGGAAAACAGTCCATATTTAAATTAAACAGTGGTAGTGGAATACCCTCCATGTTCAATTTAAACAGTGAATGTGCAACACAGTCCATGTTTAAATTAAACAGTGAATGTCGAACTTTATCCATGTTCAAATTAAACAGAGAATGTGGAACTCAGTCCATGTTCAAATTAAACATTGAAAGTGGAACACAGTCCATGTTCAAATTATACAGTGAATGTGGAACACAATCCATGTTCAAACTAAACATTGAATGTGGAACACAGTCATTGTTAAAATTAAACAGTGAATGTGGAACACAGTCCATGTTCAAATTAACCAATGAATGTGTACTCAGTCCATGTTCAAATTAAACAATGAATGTGGAACTCAGTCCATATTCAGGTAAACTGTGAATGTGGAACACAGTCCATTTTCAAATTAAGCAATGAATGTGGAAAACAGTCCATGTTCAAATTAAACAGTGAATGTGGAACACAGACCGTGTTCAAATTAAACAGTGAATATGGAATACAGTCCATGTTCAAATTCCACAATGAATGTGGAACTGAGTCCATGTTCAAATTAAACAGTGAATGTGGAACACAGTCCGTGTTCAAATTAAACAGTGAATGTGGAACACAGTCGTTGTTCAAATTAATTAGTGAATGTGGAACACGGACCGTGTTAAAATTAAACAGTGAATGTGGAATACAGTCCATGTTCAAATTCAACAATGAATGTGGAACACAGTCCATGTTCAAATTAAACAGTGAATATGGAACACAGTCCATGTTCAAATTAAACAGTGAATATGGAACACAGTCCATGTTCAAATTAAACAATGAATGTGGAACTCAGTCCATGTTCAAAATAAACAGTGAATGTGGAACACAGTCTATGGTCAAATTAAACAGTGAATGTGGAACACAGTCCATGTTCAAACTAAACATTGAATGTGGAACACAGTCCTTGTTCAAATTAATTAGTGAATGTGGAACACGGACCGTGTTAAAATTAAACAGTGAATGTGGAACACAGTCCATGTTCAAATTAACCAATGAATGTGGAACTGAGTCCATGTTCAAATTAAACAGTGAATGTGGAACACAGTCTATGGTCAAATTAAACAGTGAATATGGAACACGGTCCATGTTCAAATTAAACAATGAATGTGGAACTCAGTCCATGTTCAAAATAAACAGTGAATGTGGAAAACAGTCTGTGGTCATATTAAACAGTGAATGTGGAACACAGTCCATGTTCAAATTAAACAGTGAATGTGGAACACAGTCCATGTTCAAATTAAACAATGAATGTGGATCTCAGTCCATGTTCAAATTAAACAGTGAATGTGGAACACAGTCTATGGTCAAATTAAACAGTGAATGTGGAACACAGTCCATGTTCAAATTAAACAATGAATGTGGAACACAGTCCATGTCCAAATTAAACAGTGAATGTGGAACACATTCCATGTTCAAATTAAGCAATGAATGTGGAACACAGTCCATGTTCAAATTAAACAGTGAATGTGGAACTCAGTCCATATTCAAACTAAACAGTGAATGTGGAAAACAGTCCATGTTCAAACTAAACAGTGAATGTGGAACACAGTCCATATTCAAATTAAACAGTGAATGTGGAAAACAGTCCATGTTCAAACTAAACAGTGAATGTGGAACACAGTCCATGTTCAAATTAAGCAGTGAATGTGGAACATAGTCCATGTTCAAATTAAACAGTGAAGGTGGAACACAGTCCATGTTCAAATTAAACAGTGAATGTGTTACACAGTATATGTTCAAATTAAACAATGAATGTGGAACTCAGTCCATGTTCAAATTAAACAGTGAATGTGGAACACAATCCATGTTCAAATTACGCAATAAATGTGGAAAACAGTCCATATTTAAATTAAACAGTGGTAGTGGAATACCCTCCATGTTCAATTTAAACAGTGAATGTGCAACACAGTCCATGTTTAAATTAAACAGTGAATGTCGAACTTTATCCATGTTCAAATTAAACAGAGAATGTGGAACTCAGTCCATGTTCAAATTATACAGTGAATGTGGAACACAATCCATGTTCAAACTAAACATTGAATGTGGAACACAGTCATTGTTAAAATTAAACAGTGAATGTGGAATACAGTCCATGTTCAAATTCAACAATGAATGTGGAACACAGTCCATGTTCAAATTAAACAGTGAATATGGAACACAGTCCATGTTCAAATTAAACAATGAATGTGGAACTCAGTCCATGTTCAAAATAAACAGTGAATGTGGAACACAGTCTATGGTCAAATTAAACAGTGAATGTGGAACACAGTCCATGTTCAAACTAAACATTGAATGTGGAACACAGTCCTTGTTCAAATTAATTAGTGAATGTGGAACACGGACCGTGTTAAAATTAAACAGTGAATGTGGAACACAGTCCATGTTCAAATTAACCAATGAATGTGGAACTGAGTCCATGTTCAAATTAAACAGTGAATGTGGAACACAGTCTATGGTCAAATTAAACAGTGAATATGGAACACGGTCCATGTTCAAATTAAACAATGAATGTGGAACTCAGTCCATGTTCAAAATAAACAGTGAATGTGGAAAACAGTCTGTGGTCATATTAAACAGTGAATGTGGAACACAGTCCATGTTCAAATTAAACAGTGAATGTGGAACACAGTCCATGTTCAAATTAAACAATGAATGTGGATCTCAGTCCATGTTCAAATTAAACAGTGAATGTGGAACACAGTCTATGGTCAAATTAAACAGTGAATGTGGAACACAGTCCATGTTCAAATTAAACAATGAATGTGGAACACAGTCCATGTCCAAATTAAACAGTGAATGTGGAACACATTCCATGTTCAAATTAAGCAATGAATGTGGAACACAGTCCATGTTCAAATTAAACAGTGAATGTGGAACTCAGTCCATATTCAAACTAAACAGTGAATGTGGAAAACAGTCCATGTTCAAACTAAACAGTGAATGTGGAACACAGTCCATATTCAAATTAAACAGTGAATGTGGAAAACAGTCCATGTTCAAACTAAACAGTGAATGTGGAACACAGTCCATGTTCAAATTAAGCAGTGAATGTGGAACATAGTCCATGTTCAAATTAAACAGTGAAGGTGGAACACAGTCCATGTTCAAATTAAACAGTGAATGTGTTACACAGTATATGTTCAAATTAAACAATGAATGTGGAACTCAGTCCATGTTCAAATTAAACAGTGAATGTGGAACACAATCCATGTTCAAATTACGCAATAAATGTGGAAAACAGTCCATATTTAAATTAAACAGTGGTAGTGGAATACCCTCCATGTTCAATTTAAACAGTGAATGTGCAACACAGTCCATGTTTAAATTAAACAGTGAATGTCGAACTTTATCCATGTTCAAATTAAACAGAGAATGTGGAACTCAGTCCATGTTCAAATTATACAGTGAATGTGGAACACAATCCATGTTCAAACTAAACATTGAATGTGGAACACAGTCATTGTTAAAATTAAACAGTGAATGTGGAACACAGTCCATGTTCAAATTAACCAATGAATGTGTACTCAGTCCATGTTCAAATTAAACAATGAATGTGGAACTCAGTCCATATTCAGGTAAACTGTGAATGTGGAACACAGTCCATTTTCAAATTAAGCAATGAATGTGGAAAACAGTCCATGTTCAAATTAAACAGTGAATGTGGAACACAGACCGTGTTCAAATTAAACAGTGAATATGGAATACAGTCCATGTTCAAATTCAACAATGAATGTGGAACTGAGGCCATGTTCAAATTAAACAGTGAATGTGGAACACAGTCTATGGTCAAATTAAACAGTGAATGTGGAACACAGTCCATGTTCAAATTAAACAGTGAATGTGGAACACAGTCCTTGTTCAAATTAATTAGTGAATGTGGAACACGGACCGTGTTAAAATTAAACAGTGAATGTGGAACACAGTCCATGTTCAAATTAACCAATGAATGTGTACTCAGTCCATGTTCAAATTAAAAAGTGAATGTGGAACACAGTCTATGGTCAAATTAAACAGTGAATATGGAACACGGTCCATGTTCAAATTAAACAATGAATGTGGATCTCAGTCCATGTTCAAATTAAACAGTGAATGTGGAACACAGTCTATGGTCAAATTAAACAGTGGTAGTGGAATACCCTCCATGTTCAATTTAAACAGTGAATGTGCAACACAGTCCATGTTCAAATTAAACAATGAATGTGGAACTGAGTCCATGTTCAAATTAAACAGTGAATGTGGAACACAGTCTAATGTCAAATTAAACAATGAATGTGGAACTCAGTCCATGTTCAAATTAAACAGTGAATGTGGAACTCAGTCCATGTTCAAATTAAACTGTGAATGTGGAACACAGTCCATGTTCAAATTAAACAATGAATGTGGAACTCAGTCCATGTTCAATAAACAATGAATGTGGAACTCAGTCCATGTTCAAATTAAACAATGATTGTGGAACTCAGTCCATATTCAAATTAAACAGTGAATGTGGAACACAGTCCATTTTCAAATTAAGCAATGAATGTGGAAAACAGTCCATGTTCAAAATAAACAGTGAATGTGGAAAACAGTCCATGTTCAAATTAAACAGTGAATGTGGAACACAGTCCATGTTCAAATTAAACATTGAATGGGAACACAGTCCATGTTCAAATTAAACAGTGAATGTGGAACACGGACCGTGTTCAAATTAAACAGTGAATATGGAAAACAGTCCATGTTCAAATTCAACAATGAATGTGGAACTGAGTCCATGTTCAAATTAAACAGTGAATGTGGAACACAGTCTATGGTCAAATTAAACAGTGAATATGGAACACAGTCCATGTTCAAATTAAACAATGAATGTGGAACTCAGTCCATGTTCAAAATAAACAGTGAATGTGGAACACAGTCTATGGTCAAATTAAACAGTGAATGTGGAACACAGTCCATATTCAAATTAAACAGTGAATGTGGAAAACAGTCTATGTTGAAACTAAACAGCGAATGTGGAACACAGTCGATGTTCAAATTAAGCAGTGAATGTGGAACATAGTCCATGTTCAAATTAAACAGTGAATGTGGAACACAGTCCATGTTCAAATTAAACAGTGAATGTGGACCACAGTCCATGTTCAAATTAAACAGTGAATGTGGAACACAGTCCATGTTCAAATTAAACAGTGAATGTGGACCACAGTCCATGTTCAATTTAAACAGTGAATGTGGAACACAGTCCATGTTCAAACTAAACATTGAATGTGGAACACAGTCCTTATTCAAATTAA
The DNA here is from genome assembly GCF_037043375.1 of Chiloscyllium plagiosum. Classification (NCBI taxonomy): domain Eukaryota; kingdom Metazoa; phylum Chordata; class Chondrichthyes; order Orectolobiformes; family Hemiscylliidae; genus Chiloscyllium; species Chiloscyllium plagiosum. Next base: position 4,492,408 of record NW_028270162.1, on the reverse strand, counting down.
TTAGTGAATGTGGAACACGGACCGTGTAAAAATTAAACAGTGAATGTGGAACACAGTCCATGTTCAAATTAACCAATGAATGTGTACTCAGTCCATGTTCAAATTAAACAATGAATGTGGAACTGAGTCCATGTTCAAATTAAACAGTGAATGTGGAACACAATCCATGTTCAAATTAAACAGTGAATGTGGAACACAGTCCATGTTCAAATTAAACAGTGAATATGGAACACGGTCCATGTTCAAATTAAACAATGAATGTGGAACACAGTCTATGGTCAAATTAAACAATGAATGTGGATCTCAGTCCATGTTCAAATTAAACAGTGAATGTGTAACACAGTCTATGGTCAAATTAAACAGTGAATGTGGAACACAGTCCATGTTCAAATTAAACAATGAATGTGGAACACAGTCCATGTCCAAATTAAACAGTGAATGTGGAACACATTCCATGTTCAAATTAAGCAATGAATGTGGAACACAGTCCATGTTCAAATTAAACAGTGAATGTGGAACTCAGTCCATATTCAAACTAAACAGTGAATGTGGAAAACAGTCCATGTTCAAACTAAACAGTGAATGTGGAACACAGTCCATATTCAAATTAAAGAGTGAATGTGGAAAACAGTCCATGTTCAAACTAAACAGTGAATGTGGAACACAGTCCATGTTCAAATTAAGCAGTGAATGTGGAACACTGTCCATGTTCAAATTAAACAGTGAATGTGGAACACAGTCCATGTTCAAATTAAGCAGTGAATGTGGAACACAGTCCATGTTCAAATTAAACAGTGAATGTGGAACTCAGTCCATGTTCAAATTAAACAGTGAATGTGGAACACTGTCCATGTTCAAATTAAACAGTGAATGTGGAACACAGTCTATGTTCAAATTAAACAGTGAATGTGGAACACTGTCCATGTTCAAATTAAACAGTGAATGTGGAACACAGTCCATGTTCAAATTAAACAGTGAATGTGGAACTCAGTCCATGTTCAAATTAAACAGTGAATGTGGAACACTGTCCATGTTCAAATTAAACAGTGAATGTGGAACACAGTCTATGTTCAAATTAAACAGTGAATGTGGAACACTGTCCATGTTCAAATTAAACAGTGAATGTGGAACACAGTCCATGTTCAAATTAAGCAGTGAATATGGAACACAGTCCATGTTCAAATTAAACAGTGAATGTGGAACTCAGTCCATGTTCAAATTAAACAGTGAATGTGGAACACTGTCCATGTTCAAATTAAACAGTGAATGTGGAACACAGTCTATGTTCAAATTAAACAGTGAATGTGGAACACTGTCCATGTTCAAATTAAACAATGAATGTGGAACACAGTCTATGGTCAAATTAAACAATGAATGTGGATCTCAGTCCATGTTCAAATTAAACAGTGAATGTGTAACACAGTCTATGGTCAAATTAAACAGTGAATGTGGAACACAGTCCATGTTCAAATTAAACAATGAATGTGGAACACAGTCCATGTCCAAATTAAACAGTGAATGTGGAACACATTCCATGTTCAAATTAAGCAATGAATGTGGAACACAGTCCATGTTCAAATTAAACAGTGAATGTGGAACTCAGTCCATATTCAAACTAAACAGTGAATGTGGAAAACAGTCCATGTTCAAACTAAACAGTGAATGTGGAACACAGTCCATATTCAAATTAAAGAGTGAATGTGGAAAACAGTCCATGTTCAAACTAAACAGTGAATGTGGAACACAGTCCATGTTCAAATTAAGCAGTGAATGTGGAACACTGTCCATGTTCAAATTAAACAGTGAATGTGGAACACAGTCCATGTTCAAATTAAGCAGTGAATGTGGAACACAGTCCATGTTCAAATTAAACAGTGAATGTGGAACTCAGTCCATGTTCAAATTAAACAGTGAATGTGGAACACTGTCCATGTTCAAATTAAACAGTGAATGTGGAACACAGTCTATGTTCAAATTAAACAGTGAATGTGGAACACTGTCCATGTTCAAATTAAACAGTGAATGTGGAACACAGTCCATGTTCAAATTAAACAGTGAATGTGGAACTCAGTCCATGTTCAAATTAAACAGTGAATGTGGAACACTGTCCATGTTCAAATTAAACAGTGAATGTGGAACACAGTCTATGTTCAAATTAAACAGTGAATGTGGAACACTGTCCATGTTCAAATTAAACAGTGAATGTGGAACACAGTCCATGTTCAAATTAAGCAGTGAATATGGAACACAGTCCATGTTCAAATTAAACAGTGAATGTGGAACTCAGTCCATGTTCAAATTAAACAGTGAATGTGGAACACTGTCCATGTTCAAATTAAACAGTGAATGTGGAACACAGTCTATGTTCAAATTAAACAGTGAATGTGGAACACTGTCCATGTTCAAATTAAACAGTGAATGTGGAACACAGTCCATGTTCAAATTAAACAGTGAATGTGGAACACTGTCCATGTTCAAATTAAACAGTGAATGTGGAACACAGTCCATGTTCAAATTAAGCAGTGAATATGGAACACAGCCCATGTTCAAATTAAACAGTGAATGTGGAACACAGTCCATGTTCAAATTAAGCAGTGAATATGGAACTCAGTCCATGTTCAAATTAAACAGTGAATGTGGACTACAGACCACGTTCAAATTAAACAATGAATGTGGAACTCAGTCCAGGTTCAAATTAAACAGTGAATGTGGAACACAATCCATGTTCAAATTAAACAGTGAATGTGGAACACAGTCCATGTTCAAATTAAACAGTGAATGTGGAACACTGTCCATGTTCAAATTAAACAGTGAATGTGGAACTCAGTCCATGTTCAAATTAAACAGTGAATGTGGAACTCAGTCCATATTCAAATTAAACAGTGAATGTGGAACACAGTCCATGTTTAAATAAAACAGTGAATGTCGAACTTTGTCCATGTTCAAATTAAACAGAGAATGTGGAACACAGTCCATGTTCAAATTAAACCGTGAATGTGGAACACAGTCCATGTTCAAATTAAACAGTGAATGTGGAACACAGTCCATGTTCAAATTAAACAGTGAATGTGTAACATTATCCATGTTTAAATTAAACAATGAATGTGGAACTCAGTCCATGTTCAATGAACAATGAATGTGGAACTCAGTCCATGTTTAAATTAAACAGTGAATGTGGAACACAGTCCATGTTCAAATTAAACAATGAAAGTGGAACTCAGTCCATATTCAAATTAAACAGTGAATGTGGAAAACAGTCCATGTTCAGATAAACTGTGAATGTGGAACACAGTCCATGTTAAAATTAAACAGTGAATGTGGAACACAGTCCATGTTCAAATTAAACAGTCAATGTGGAACACAGTCCATGTTCAAATTAAACAGTGAATGTGGAACACAGTCCATGTTCAAATTAAGAAGTGAATGTGGAACACAGCCCATGTTAAATTAAACGGTGAATGTGGTACACAGTACATGTTCAAATTAAACCATGAATGTGGAACTCAGTCCATTTTCAAATTAAACAGTGAATGTGGAAAACAGTCCATGTTCAAACTAAACAGTGAATGTGGAACACAGTCCGTGTTCAAATTAAGCAGTGAATGTGGAACATAGTCCATGTTCAAATTAAACAGTGAATGTGGAACACAGTCCATGTCCAAATTAAACAGTGAATGTGGAATACATTCCATGTTCAAATTAAGCAATGAATGTGGAAAACAGTCTATGTTCAAACTAAACAGTGAATGTGGACCACAGTCTATGTTCAAATTAAACAGTGAATGTGGAAAACAGTCCATGTTCAAATTAAACAGTGAATGTGGAACACAGTCCTTGTTAAAATTAATTAGTGAATGTGGAACACGGACCGTGTTAAAATTGGACAGTGAATGTGGAACACAGTCCATGTTGCTTTTGCAGCAACACATTTTCAGCTTCCACATTCACTGATTAATTTCAACATGGACTGTGTTCCACATTCACTGTTTAATTTGAACATGCACTGTGTTCCACCTTCACTGTCCAATTTTAAAACGGTCCGTGTTCCACATTCACTGTTTAATTTGAACATGGACTGTGTTCCACATTCACTGTTTAATTTGAACATGGACGGTGTTCCACATTCACTGTTTAATTTGAACATGGACTGTGTTCCACATTCACTTCTTAATTTGAACTTCTTAATTTGTCCATGTTCAAATGAAACAGTGAATTTGGAATATAGTCCGTGTTCAAATTAAACAGTGAATGTGGAACACAGTCCATGTTCAAATTAAACAGTGAACATGGAACACAGTCCATGTTCAAATTAAACAGTGAATGTGGAACACAGTCCATGTTTAAATTAAACAGTGAATGTGGAACACAGTCCATGTTCAAATTAAACAGTGAATGTGGAACACAGTCCATGTTTAAATTAAACAGTGAATGTGGAACACAGTCCATGTTCAAATTAAACAGTGAATGTGGAACACTGTCCATGTTCAAATGAAACAGTGAATTTGGAATATAGTCCGTGTTCAAATTAAACAGTGACTGTGGAACACAGTCCATGTTTAAATTAAACAGTGAATGTGGAACACAGTCCATGTTCAAATTAAACAGTGAATGTGGAACACAGTCCATGTTCAAATTAAACAGTGAATGTGGAACACAGTCCATGTTCAAATTAAACAGTGAATGTGGAACACTGTCCATGTTCAAATTAAACAGTGAATGTGGAACACAGTCCATGTTCAAATTAAACAGTGAATGTGGAACACTGTCCATGTTCAAATGAAACAGTGAATTTGGAATATAGTCCGTGTTCAAATTAAACAGTGAATGTGGAACACAGTCCATGTTTAAATTAAACAGTGAATGTGGAACACAGTCCATGTTCAAATTAAACAGTGAATGTGGAACACTGTCCATGTTCAAATTAAACAGTGAATGTGGAAGACAGTCCATGTTCAAATTAAACAGTGAATGTGGAACACAGTCCATGTTCAAATTAAACAGTGAATGTGGAACACAGTCCATGTTTAAATTAAACAGTGAATGTGGAACACAGTCCATGTTCGAATTAAAGAATGAATGTGGATCGCAGTCCATACTCAAATTAGACTGTGAGCATGGAACACAATCCATATTACAACTAAACAGTGAGAGTGGAACACAGTCCTGGTTTAAAATAGTGATGTGGAATTAATTTTCGAATTTGACAGTGACTGTGGAACACAATCCATATTCAAATTAAACAATGAATGTGGAACACAGTCCATTTTCAAATTAAACAATTAATGTGGAACCCAGTCCATGTTCAAATTAAACAGTGAATGTGGAAAACAGTCCATGTTCAAACTAAACAGTGAATGTGGAACACAGTTCATGTTCAAATTAAACAGTGAATGTTGAACACAGTCCATGTTCAAATTAAACAGTGAAGGTTGAAAACAGTCCATATTCAAATTAAACAGTGAATGTGGATCACAGTCCATGTTCAGATAAACAGTGAATGTGGAACACAGTCCCTGTTAAAATTAAACAGTGAATGTGGAACACAGTCCATGTTCAAAATAAACAATGAATGTGGAACTCAGCCAATGTTCAAATTGAAAAGTGAATGTGGAACACAGTCCATGTTCAAATTAAACAGTCAATGTGGAACACAGTCCATGTTCAAATTAAACAGTGAATGTGGAATACAGTCCATGTTCAAATTAAGAAGTGAATGTGGAACACAGTCCATGTTAAATTAAACGGTGAATGTGGAACACAGTACATGTTCAAATTAAACCATGAATGTGGAACACAGTCCATGTTAAATTAAACGGTGAATGTGGAACTCAGTCCATGTTCAAATTAAACAATGAATGTGGAACACAGTCCATGTACAAATTCAACAATGAATGTGGAACACAGTCCAATTTCAAATTAAACAATGAATGTGGAACTCAGTCCATGTTCAAATTAAACAATGAATGTGGAACTCAGTCCATATTCAAATTAAACAGTGAATGTGGAAAACATTCCATGTTCAAACTAAACAGTGAATGTGGAACACAGTCCATGTTCATATTTTACAGTGAATGTGGAACACAGTCCACGTTCAAATTAAACATTCAATGTGGAACACAATCCATGTTCAAATTAAACAGTGAATGTGGAACACAGTCCATGTTCAAATTAAACAGTGAAGGTTGAAAACAGTCCATGTTTAAATTAAACAGTGAATGTGGAACACAGTCCATGTTTAAATTAAACAGTGAATGTGGAACACAGTCCATGTTCAAATTAAACAGTGAATGTGGAACACAGTCCATGTTTAAATTAAACAGTGAATGTGGAACACAGTCCATGTTCAAATTAAACAGTGAATGTGGAACACTGTCCATGTTCAAATGAAACAGTGAATTTGGAATATAGTCCGTGTTCAAATTAAACAGTGACTGTGGAACACAGTCCATGTTTAAATTAAACAGTGAATGTGGAACACAGTCCATGTTCAAATTAAACAGTGAATGTGGAACACAGTCCATGTTCAAATTAAACAGTGAATGTGGAACACAGTCCATGTTCAAATTAAACAGTGAATGTGGAACACTGTCCATGTTCAAATTAAACAGTGAATGTGGAACACAGTCCATGTTCAAATTAAACAGTGAATGTGGAACACTGTCCATGTTCAAATGAAACAGTGAATTTGGAATATAGTCCGTGTTCAAATTAAACAGTGAATGTGGAACACAGTCCATGTTTAAATTAAACAGTGAATGTGGAACACAGTCCATGTTCAAATTAAACAGTGAATGTGGAACACTGTCCATGTTCAAATTAAACAGTGAATGTGGAAGACAGTCCATGTTCAAATTAAACAGTGAATGTGGAACACAGTCCATGTTCAAATTAAACAGTGAATGTGGAACACAGTCCATGTTTAAATTAAACAGTGAATGTGGAACACAGTCCATGTTCAAATTAAACAGTGAATGTGGAACACAGTCCATGTTCAAATTAAACAGTGAATGTGGAACACTGACCATGTTCAAATGAAACAGTGAATTTGGAATATAGTCCGTGTTCAAATTAAACAGTGAATGTGGAACACAGTCCATGTTCAAATTAAACAGTGAATTTGGAATATAGTCCGTGTTCAAATTAAACAGTGAATGTGGAACACAGTCCATGTTCAAATTAAACAGTGAATGTGGAACACAGTCCATGTTCAAATTAAACAGTGAATGTGGAACACAGTCCATGTTCAAATTAAACAGTGAATGTGGAAAACAGTCCATGTTCAAACTAAACAGTGAATGTGGAACACAGTCCATGTTCATATTTTACAGTGAATGTGGAACACAGTCCATGTTCAAATTAAACATTCAATGTGGAACACAATCCATGTTCAAATTAAACAGTGAATGTGGAACACAGTCCATGTTCAAATTAAACAGTGAAGGTTGAAAACAGTCCATGTTCAAATTAAACAGTGAATGTGGAACACAGTCCATGTTCAGATAAACTGTGAATGTGGAACACAGTCCATGTTAAAATTAAACAGTGAATGTGGAACACAGTCCATGTTCAAATTAAACAATGAATGTGGAACTCAGCCAATGTTCAAATTGAAAAGTGAATGTGGAACACAGTCCATGTTCAAATTAAACAGTCAATGTGGAACACAGTCCATGTTCAAATTAAACAGTGAATGTGGAACACAGTCCATGTTCAAATTAAGAAGTGAATGTGGAACACAGTCCATGTTAAATTAAACGGTGAATGTGGTACACAGTACATGTTCAAATTAAACCATGAATGTGGAACACAGTCCATGTTCAAATTAAACAATGAATGTGGAATACAGTCCATGTTGAAATTAAACAATGAATGTGGAACTCAGTCCTTGTTCAAATTAAACAGTGAATGTGGAACTCAGTCCATGTTCAGATTAAACAGTGAATGTGGAACACAGTTCATGTTCATCTTAAGCAGTGAACGTGGAACACAGTCCATGTTCAAATTAAACAGTGAATGTGGAACACAGTCCATGTTAAAATTAAACTGTGAATGTGGAACACAGTCAATGTTCAAATTCAACAATGAATGTGGAACATGGACCGTGTTTAAATTGGACAGTGAATGTGGAACACAGTCCATGTTCAAATTAAACAGTGAATGTGGAACACGGACCGTTTTAAAATTGGACAGTGAATTTGGAACACAGTCCATGTTCAAATTAAACAGTGAATGTGGAACACAGTCCATGTTCAAATTAAACAGTGAATGTGGAACACAGTCCATGTTCAAATTAAACAGTGTATGTGTAACACAGTCCATGTTCAAATTAAACAGTGAATGTGGAATTCAGTCCATGGTCATATTAAACAGTGAATGTGGAACACTGTCCATGTTCAAATTTAACATTAAATATAGAACACAATTCATGTTAAAATTAAACATTGAGTATGGACGACAGTCCGTATTTAAATTAAACAGTGAAGGTGGAAAACAGTCCGTGTTCAAATTAAACAGTGAATGTGGAACAAAATCCATGTTCCAATTAAACAGTGAATTTGGAAAACAGTCCGTGTTCAAAAAAAGAGAGTGAATGTGGATCGCAGTCCATGTTCAAATTAAACAGTCAATGTGGAACACAGTCCATGTTCAAATTAAACAGTGAATGTGGAACACAGTCCATGTTCAAATTAAGAAGAGAATGTGGAACACAGTCCATGTTAAATTAAACGGTGAATGTGGTACACAGTACATGTTCAAATTAAACAATGAATATGGAACACAGTCCATGTGCAAAATCAACAATGAATGTGGAACACAGACCATGTTCAAATTAAACAGTGAATGTGGAACACAGTCCATGTTCAAATTAAACATTCAATGTGGAACACAATCCATGGTCAAATTAAACAGTGAATGTGGAACACAGTCCATGTTCAAATTAAACAGTGAAGGTTGAAAACATTGCATGTTCAAATTAAACAGTGAATGTGGAACACAGTCCATGTTCAGATAAACTGTGAATGTGGAACACAGTCCATGTTCAAATTAAACAGTGACTGTGGAACACTGTCCATGTTCAAATTAAACATTGAATGTGGAACACAGTCCATGTTCAAATTAAACAGTGAATGTGGAACACAGTCCATGTTCAAATTGAACCATGAATGTGGAACACAGTCCATGTTCAAATTAAAAAGTGAATGTGGAACACAGTCCATGTTCAAATTAAACATTCAATGTGGAACACAATCCATGTTCAAATTAAACAGTGAAGGTTGAAATCAGTCCATGTTCAAATTAAACAGTGAATGTGGAACACAGTCCATGTTCAAATTAAACAGTGAATGTGGAACACAGTCCATCTTCAAATTAAACAATGAATGTGGAACTCAGCCAATGTTCAAATTGAAAAGTGAATGTGGAACACAGTCCATCTTCAAATTAAACAGTGAATGTGGAACACTGTCCATGTTCAAATTAAACATTGAATGTGGAACACAGTCCATGTTCAAATTAAACAGTGAATGTGGAACACAGTCCATGTTCAAATTAAACCATGAATGTGGAACACAGTCCATGTTCAAATTAAACAGTGAATGTGGAATACAGTCCATGTTCAAATTAAACAATGAATGTGGAACACAGTCCATCTTCAAATTAAACAGTGAATGTGGAACACTGTCCATGTTCAAATTAAACATTGAATGTGGAACACAGTCCATGTTCAAATTAAACAGTGAATGTGGAACACAGTCCATGTTCAAATTCAACAATGAATGTGGAACACAGTCCATGTTTAAATTAAACAGTGAATGAGGAACATTATCCATGTTCAAATTAAACAGTGAATGTGGAACATTATCCATGTTCAAATTAAACAGTGAATGTGGAACACTGTCCATGTTTAAATTAAACAGTGAATGTGGAACATTATCCATGTTCAAATTAAACAGTGAATGTGGAACATTATCCATGTTCAAATTAAACAGTGAATGTGGAACACTGTCCATGTTTAAATTAAACAGTGAATGTGGAACACAGTCCATGTTCGAATTAAAGAATGAATGTGGATCGCAGTCCATACTCAAATTAGACTGTGAACATGGAACACAATCCATATTACAACTAAACAGTGAGAGTGGAACACAGTCTTGTTTTAAAATAGTGATGTGGAATTAATTTTCGAATTAGACAGTGACTGTGGAACACAATCCATATTCAAATTAAACAACGAATGTCCAACGCAGTCCATGTTCAAATTAAACAGTGAATGTGGAACACAGTCCATGTTCAAATTAAACAGTGAATGTGGAACACAGTCCATGTTCAAATTAAGAAGTGAATGTGGAACACAGTCCATGTTAAATTAAACGGTGAATGTGGTACACAGTACATGTTCAAATTAAACAATGAATGTGGAACACAGTCCATGTTCAAATTCAACAATGAATGTGGAACACAGTCCATTTTCAAATTAAACAATGAATGTGGAACACAGTCCATGTTCAAATTAAGAAGAGAATGTGGAACACAGTCCATGTTCAAATTAAACAGTGAATGTGGAACACAGTCTATGGTCAAATTAAACAATGAATGTGGAACTCAGTCCATGTTCAAAATAAACAGTGAATGTGGAACTGAGTCCATGTTCAATGAACAATGAATGTGGAACTCAGTCCATGTTCAAATTAAACAGTGAATGTGGAACACAGTCTATGGTCAAATTAAACAGTGAATGTGGAACTCAGTCCATGTTCAAAATAAACAATGAATGTGGAACACAATCCATGTTCAAATTAAACAATGAATGTGGAACTCAGTCCATGTTCAAATTAAACAGTGAATGTGGAACTCAGTCCATGTTCAAATTAAACAGTGAATGTGGAACACAGTCGATGTTCGAATTAAACAGTGAATGTGGAACACAGTCCATGTTCAAATTAAACAGTGAATGTGGAACTCAGTCCATGTTCAAATTAAACAATGAAAGTGGAACTCAGTCCATATTCAAATTAAACAGTGAATGTGGAAAACAGTCCATGTTCAAACTAAACAGTGAATGTGGATTACAGTCCATGTTCAAATTAAATAATGAATGTGGAACTCAGTCCATGTTTAAATTAAACAGTGAATGTGGAACACAGTCTATGGTCAAATTAAACAATGAATGTGGAACTCAGTCCATGTTCAAATTTAACAATTAATGTGGAACTCAATCCATATTCAAATTAAACAATGAATGTGGAACTCAGTCCATTTTCAAATTAAACAGTGAATGTGGAAAACAGTCCATGTTCAAACTAAACAGTGAATGTGGAACACAGTCCGTGTTCAAATTAAGCAGTGAATGTGGAACATAGTCCATGTTCAAATTAAACAGTGAATGTGGAACACAGTCCGTGTCCAAATTAAACAGTGAATGTGGAATACATTCCATGTTCAAATTAAGCAATGAATGTGGAAAACAGTCTATGTTCAAACTAAACAGTGAATGTGGACCACAGTCTATGTTCAAATTAAACAGTGAATGTGGAACTCAGTCTAGGTTCAAATCAAACAATGAATGTGGAACTCAGTCCATATTCAAACTAAACAGTGAATGTGGAACACAGACCATGTTCAAATTAAACAGTGAATGTGGAACACGGACCGTGTTCAAATTAAACAGAGAATGTGGAACACAGTCCATGTTCAAATTAAACAGTGAATGTGGAACACTGTAAATGTTCAAATTAAACAATGAATGTGGAACTCAGTCCATGTTCAAATTAAACATTGAATGTGGAACACAGTCCATGTTCAAAATAAACAATAAATGTGGAACTCAGTCCATGTTCAAATTAAACAGTGAATGTGGAACACAGTCTATGGTCAAATTAAACAGTGAATGTGGAACACAGTCCATGTTCAAAATAAACAATGAATGTGGAACATAATCCATGTTCAAATTAAACAATGAATGTGGAACTCAGTCCATGTTCAAATTAAACAGTGAATGTGGAACTCAGTCCATGTTCAATAAACAATGAATGTGGAACTCAGTCCATGTTCAAATTAAACAGTGAATGTGGAACACAGTCCATGTTCAAATTAAACAATGAATGTGGAACTCAGTCCATGTTCAATAAACAATGAATGTGGAACTCAGTCCATGTTCAAATTAAACAGTGAATGTGGAACTCAGTCCATGTTCAAATTAAGCAGTGAATGTGGAACACAGTCCATGTTCAAATTAAACAGTGAATGTGGAACTCAGTCCATCTTCAAATTAAACAGTGAATGTGGAACACAGTCCATGTTCAAATTAAACAATGAATGTGGAACTCAGTCCATGTTCAATAAACAATGAATGTGGAACTCAGTCCATGTTCAAATTAAACAATGAATGTGGAACTCATTCAATGTTCAAATTAAACAGTGAATGTGGAAACCAGTCCATGTTCAAACTAAAAAGTGAATGTGGAACAAAATCCATGTTCAAATTAAACAATGAATGTGGAACTCAGTCCATGTTCAAATTAAACAGTGAATGTGGAACACAGTCTATGGTCAAATTAAACAGTGAATGTGGAACTCAGTCCATGTTCAAAATAAACAGTGAATGTGGAACTGAGTCCATGTTCAATGAACAATGAATGTGGAACTCAGTCCATGTTCAAATTAAACAGTGAATGTGGAACACAGTCTATGGTCAAATTAAACAGTGAATGTGGACCTCAGTCCATGTTCAAAATAAACAATGAATGTGGAACACAATCCATGTTCAAATTAAACAATGAATGTGGAACTCAGTCCATGTTCAAATTAAACAGTGAATGTGGAACTCAGTCCATGTTCAAATTAAACAGTGAATGTGGAACACAGTCGATGTTCGAATTAAACAGTGAATGTGGAACACAGTCCATGTTCAAATTAAACAGTGAATGTGGAACTCAGTCCATGTTCAAATTAAACAATGAATGTGGAACTCAGTCCATGTTCAATAAACAATGAATGTGGAACTCAGTCCATGTTCAAATTAAACAGTGAATGTGGAACTCAGTCCATGTTCAAATTAAACAATGAAAGTGGAACTCCGTCCATATTCAAATTAAACAGTGAATGTGGAAAACAGTCCATGTTCAAACTAAACAGTGAATGTGGATTACAGTCCATGTTCAAATTAAATAATGAATGTGGAACTCAGTCCATGTTTAAATTAAACAGTGAATGTGGAACACAGTCTATGGTCAAATTAAACAATGAATGTGGAACTCAGTCCATGTTCAAATTTAACAATTAATGTGGAACTCAATCCATATTCAAATTAAACAATGAATGTGGAACTCAGTCCATTTTCAAATTAAACAGTGAATGTGGAAAACAGTCCATGTTCAAACTAAACAGTGAATGTGGAACACAGTCCGTGTTCAAATTAAGCAGTGAATGTGGAACATAGTCCATGTTCAAATTAAACAGTGAATGTGGAACACAGTCCGTGTCCAAATTAAACAGTGAATGTGGAATACATTCCATGTTCAAATTAAGCAATGAATGTGGAAAACAGTCTATGTTCAAACTAAACAGTGAATGTGGACCACAGTCTATGTTCAAATTAAACAGTGAATGTGGAACTCAGTCTAGGTTCAAATCAAACAATGAATGTGGAACTCAGTCCATATTCAAACTAAACAGTGAATGTGGAACACAGACCATGTTCAAATTAAACAGTGAATGTGGAACATGGACCGTGTTCAAATTAAACAGAGAATGTGGAACACAGTCCATGTTCAAATTAAACAGTGAATGTGGAACACTGTCCGTGTTCAAATTCAACAGTGAATGTGGAACACAGTCCATGTTCAAATTCAACAGTGAATGTGGAACACAGTCCATGTTCAAATTAAACAGAGAATGTGGTACACAGTCCTTGTTAAAATTAATTAGTGAATGTGGAACACGGACCGTGTTAAAATTGGACAGTGAATGTGGAACACAGTCCATGTTCAAATTAAACAGTGAATGTGGACCACAGTCCATGTTCAAATTAAACAGTGAATGTGGAACACAGTCCTTGTTAAAATTAATTAGTGAATGTGGAACACGGACCGTGTTAAAATTGGACAGTGAATGTGGAACACAGTCCATGTTCAAATTAAACAGTGAATGTGGACCACAGTCCATGTTCAAATTAAACAGTGAATGTGGAACACGGACCGTGTTCAAATTAAACAGTGAATGTGGAACACAGTCCATGTTCAAATTAAACAATGAATGTGGAACTCAGTCCATGTTCAAATTAAACCATGAATGTGGAACACAGTCCATTTTCAAATTAAACAATGAATGTGGAACTCAGTCCATGTTCAAATTAAACAATGAATGTGGAACTCAGTCCATGTTCAAATTAAACAGTGAATGTGGAAAACAGTCCATGTTCAAACTAAACAGTGAATGTGGAACACAGTCCATGTTCATATTTTACAGTGAATGTGGAACACAGTCCATGTTCAAATTAAACATTCAATGTGGAACACAATCCATGTTCAAATTAAACAGTGAATGTGGAACACAGTCCATGTTCAAATTAAACAGTGAAGGTTGAAAACAGTCCATGTTCAAATTAAACAGTGAATGTGGAACACAGTCCATGTTCAGATAAACTGTGAATGTGGAACACAGTCCATGTTAAAATTAAACAGTGAATGTGGAACACAGTCCATGTTCAAATTAAACAATGAATGTGGAACTCAGCCAATGTTCAAATTGAAAAGTGAATGTGGAACACAGTCCATGTTCAAATTAAACAGTGAATGTGGAACACAGTCCATGTTCAAATTAAACAGTGAAGGTTGAAAACAGTCCATGTTCAAATTAAACAGTGAATGTGGAACACAGTCCATGTTCAGATAAACTGTGAATGTGGAACACAGTCCATGTTAAAATTAAACAGTGAATGTGGAACACAGTCCATGTTCAAATTAAACAATGAATGTGGAACACAGTCCATGTTCAAATTAAGAAGTGAATGTGGAACACAGTCCATGTTCAAATTAAACAGTGAATGTGGAACACAGTCCATGTTCAAATTAAGAAGTGAATGTGGAACACAGTCCATGTTAAATTAAACGGTGAATGTGGTACACAGTACATGTTCAAATTAAACCATGAATGTGGAACACAGTCCATGTTCAAATTAAACAATGAATGTGGAATACAGTCCATGTTGAAATTAAACAATGAATGTGGAACTCAGTCCATGTTCAGATTAAACAGTGAATGTGGAACACAGTTCATGTTCATCTTAAGCAGTGAACGTGGAACACAGTCCATGTTCAAATTAAACAGTGAATGTGGAACACAGTCCATGTTAAAATTAAACTGTGAATGTGGAACACAGTCAATGTTCAAATTCAACAATGAATGTGGAACATGGACCGTGTTAAATTGGACAGTGAATGTGGAACACAGTCCATGTTCAAATTAAACAGTGAATGTGGAACTCAGTCCATGTTCAAATTAAACAGTGAATGTGGAACACAGTCCATGTTCAAATTAAACAGTGTATGTGTAACACAGTCCATGTTCAAATTAAACAGTGAATGTGGAATTCAGTCCATGGTCATATTAAACAGTGAATGTGGAACACTGTCCATGTTCAAATTTAACATTAAATATAGAACACAATTCATGTTAAAATTAAACATTGAGTATGGACGACAGTCCGTATTTAAATTAAACAGTGAAGGTGGAAAACAGTCCGTGTTCAAATTAAACAGTGAATGTGGAACAAAATCCATGTTCCAATTAAACAGTGAATTTGGAAAACAGTCCGTGTTCAAAAAAAGAGAGTGAATGTGGATCGCAGTCCATGTTCAAATTAAACAGTCAATGTGGAACACAGTCCATGTTCAAATTAAACAGTGAATGTGGAACACAGTCCATGTTCAAATTAAGAAGAGAATGTGGAACACAGTCCATGTTAAATTAAACGGTGAATGTGGTACACAGTACATGTTCAAATTAAACAATGAATATGGAACACAGTCCATGTGCAAAATCAACAATGAATGTGGAACACAGACCATGTTCAAATTAAACAGTGAATGTGGAACACAGTCCATGTTCAAATTAAACATTCAATGTGGAACACAATCCATGGTCAAATTAAACAGTGAATGTGGAACACAGTCCATGTTCAAATTAAACAGTGAAGGTTGAAAACATTGCATGTTCAAATTAAACAGTGAATGTGGAACACAGTCCATGTTCAGATAAACTGTGAATGTGGAACACAGTCCATGTTCAAATTAAACAGTGACTGTGGAACACTGTCCATGTTCAAATTAAACATTGAATGTGGAACACAGTCCATGTTCAAATTAAACAGTGAATGTGGAACACAGTCCATGTTCAAATTGAACCATGAATGTGGAACACAGTCCATGTTCAAATTAAAAAGTGAATGTGGAACACAGTCCATGTTCAAATTAAACATTCAATGTGGAACACAATCCATGTTCAAATTAAACAGTGAAGGTTGAAATCAGTCCATGTTCAAATTAAACAGTGAATGTGGAACACAGTCCATGTTCAAATTAAACAGTGAATGTGGAACACAGTCCATCTTCAAATTAAACAATGAATGTGGAACTCAGCCAATGTTCAAATTGAAAAGTGAATGTGGAACACAGTCCATCTTCAAATTAAACAGTGAATGTGGAACACTGTCCATGTTCAAATTAAACATTGAATGTGGAACACAGTCCATGTTCAAATTAAACAGTGAATGTGGAACACAGTCCATGTTCAAATTAAACCATGAATGTGGAACACAGTCCATGTTCAAATTAAACAGTGAATGTGGAATACAGTCCATGTTCAAATTAAACAATGAATGTGGAACACAGTCCATCTTCAAATTAAACAGTGAATGTGGAACACTGTCCATGTTCAAATTAAACATTGAATGTGGAACACAGTCCATGTTCAAATTAAACAGTGAATGTGGAACACAGTCCATGTTCAAATTCAACAATGAATGTGGAACACAGTCCATGTTTAAATTAAACAGTGAATGAGGAACATTATCCATGTTCAAATTAAACAGTGAATGTGGAACATTATCCATGTTCAAATTAAACAGTGAATGTGGAACACAGTCCATCTTCAAATTAAACAATGAATGTGGAACTCAGCCAATGTTCAAATTGAAAAGTGAATGTGGAACACAGTCCATGTTCGAATTAAAGAATGAATGTGGATCGCAGTCCATACTCAAATTAGACTGTGAACATGGAACACAATCCATATTACAACTAAACAGTGAGAGTGGAACACAGTCTTGTTTTAAAATAGTGATGTGGAATTAATTTTCGAATTAGACAGTGACTGTGGAACACAATCCATATTCAAATTAAACAACGAATGTCCAACGCAGTCCATGTTCAAATTAAACAGTGAATGTGGAACACAGTCCATGTTCAAATTAAACAGTGAATGTGGAACACAGTCCATGTTCAAATTTAGAAGTGAATGTGGAACACAGTCCATGTTAAATTAAACGGTGAATGTGGTACACAGTACATGTTCAAATTAAACAATGAATGTGGAACACAGTCCATGTTCAAATTCAACAATGAATGTGGAACACAGTCCATTTTCAAATTAAACAATGAATGTGGAACTCAGTCCATGTTCAAATTAAACAATGAATGTGGAAATCAGTCCCTATTCAAATTAAACAGTGAATGTGGAAAACAGTCCATGTTCAAACTGAACACTGAATGTGGAACACAGTCCATGTTCATATTTTACAGTGAATGTGGAACACAGTCCATGTTCAAATTAAACATTCAATGTGGAACACAATCCATGTTCAAATTAAACATTCAATGTGGAACACAATCCATGTTCAAATTAAACATTCAATGTGGAACACAATCCATGTTCAAATTAAACATTCAATGTGGAACACAATCCATGTTCAAATTAAACATTCAATGTGGAACACAATCCATGTTCAAATTAAACAGTGAATGTGGAACACAGTCCATGTTCAAATTAAACAGTGAAGGTTGAAAACAGTCCATGTTCAAATTAAACAGTGAATGTGGAACACAGTGCATGTTCAAATTAAACAGTGAAGGTTGAAAACAGTCCATGTTCAAATTAAACAGTGAATGTGGAACACTGTCCATGTTCAAATTTAACATTGAATGTGGAACACAGTCCATGTTAAAATTAAACAGTGAATGTGGAACACAGTCCATGCTCAAATTAAACCATGAATGTGGAGCACAGTCCATGTTCAAATTAAACATTGAATGTGGAACACAGTCCATGTTCAAATTAAACCATGAATGTGGAACACAGTCCATGTTCAAATTAAACAGTGATGGTTGAAAACAGTCCATGTTCAGATTAAACAATGAATGTGGAACTCAGTCCATGTTCAGATTAAACAGTGAATGTGGAACACAGTTCATGTTCATCTTAAGCAGTGAACGTGGAACACAGTCCATGTTCAAGTTAAACAGTGAATGTGGAACACAGTCCATGTTAAAATTAAACTGTGAATGTGGAACGCAGTCAATGTTCAAATTCAACAATGAATGTGGAACATGGACCGTGTTAAAATTGGACAGTGAATGTGGAACACAGTCCATGTTCAAATTAAACAGTGAATGTGGAACACGGACCGTTTTAAAATTGGACAGTGAATTTGGAACACAGTCCATGTTCAAATTAAACAGTGAATGTGGAACACAGTCCATGTTCAAATTAAACAGTGAATGTGGAACACAGTCCATGTTCAAATTAAACAGTGAATGTGTAACACAGTCCATGTTCAAATTAAACAGTGAATGTGGAACACAGTCCATGTTCAAATTAACCAGTGAATGTGGAACACTGTCCATGTTCAAATTTAACATTAAATATGGAATACAATTCATGTTAAAATTAAACATTGAGTATGGACGACAGTCCGTATTTAAATTAAACAGTGAATGTGGAAAACAGTCCGTGTTCAAATTAAACAGTGAATGTGGAACAAAATCCATGTTCCTATTAAACAGTGAATTTGGAAAACAGTCCGTGTTCAAAAAAAAGAGTGAATGTGGATCGCAGTCCATGTTCAAATTAAACAGTCAATGTGGAACACAGTCCATGTTCAAATAAAACAGTGAATGTGGAACACAGTCCATGTTCAAATTAAGAAGTGAATGTGGAACACAGTCCATGTTAAATTAAACGGTGAATGTGGTACACAGTACATGTTCAAATTAAACAATGAATGTGGAACACAGTCCATGTTCCAATTAAACAATGAATGTGGAACTCAGTCCATGTTCAAATTAAACAATGAATGTGGAACTCAGTCCATATTCAAATTAAACAGTGAATGTGGAAAACAGTCCATGTTCAAACTAAACAGTGAATGTGGAACACAGTCCATGTTCAAATTAAACAGTGAATGTGGAACACAGTCCATGTTCAAATTAAACATTCAATGTGGAACACAATCCATGTTCAAATTAAACAGTGAATGTGGAACACAGTCCATGTTCAAATTAAACAGTGAATGTGGAACACAGTCCATGTTCAGATAAACTGCGAATGTGGAACACAGTCCATGTTAAAATTAAACAGTGAATGTGGAACACAGTCCATCTTCAAATTAAACAATGAATGTGGAACTCAGCCAATGTTCAAATTGAAAAGTGAATGTGGAACACAGTCCATGTTCAAATTAAACAGTGATTGTGAAACACTGTCCTTGTTCAAATTAAACATTGATTGTGGAACACAGTCCATGTTCAAATTAAACAGTGAATGTGGAACACATCCATGTTCTAATTGAACCATGAATGTGCAACACAGTCCATGTTCAAATTAAACAGTGAATGTGGAACACAGTCCATGTTCAGATAAACTGTGAATGTGGAACACAGTCCATGTTCAAATTAAACAGTGAATGTGGAAAACAGTTCATGTTCAAACTAAACAGTGAATGTGGAACACAGTCCATGTTCAAATTAAACAGTGAATGTGGAACACAGTCCATGTTCAGATAAACTGTGAATGTGGAACACAGTCCATGTTAAAATTAAACAGTGAATGTGGAACACAGTCCATCTTCAAATTAAACAATGAATGTGGAACTCAGCCAATGTTCAAATTGAAAAGTGAATGTGGAACACAGTCCATGTTCAAATTAAACAGTGAATGTGGAACACAGTCCATGTTCAAATTAAACCATGAATGTGGAACACAGTCCATGTTCAAATTAAACAGTGAATGTGGAACACAGTCCATGTTCAAATTAAACCATGAATGTGGAACACAGTCCATGTTCAAATTAAACAGTGAATGTGGAACACAGTCCATGTTCAGATAAACTGTGAATGTGGAACACAGTCCATGGTCAAATTAAACAGTGAATGTGGAAAACAGTTCATGTTCAAACTAAACAGTGAATGTGGAACACAGTCCGTGTTCAAATTGAAAAGTGAATGTGGAACACAGTCCATGTTCAAATTAAACAGTGAATGTGGAACACAGTCCATGTTCAAATTAAACCATGAATGTGGAACACAGTCCATGTTCAAATTAAACAGTGAATGTGGAACACAGTCCATGTTCAAATTAAACCATGAATGTGGAACACAGTCCATGTTCAAATTAAACAGTGAATGTGGAACACAGTCCATGTTCAAATTAAACATTCAATGTGGAACACAATCCATGTTCAAATTAAACAGTGAATGTGGAACACAGTCCATGTTCAAATTAAACAGTGAAGGTTGAAAACAGTCCATGTTCAAATTAAACAGTGAATGTGGAACACAGTCCATGTTCAGATAAACGGTGAATGTGGAACACAGTCCATGTTAAAATTAAACAGTGAATGTGGAACACAGTCCATCTTCAAATTAAACAGTGAATGTGGAACACAGTCCATGTTCAAATTAAACCATGAATGTGGAACACAGTCCATGTTCAAATTAAACAGTGAATGTGGAACACAGTCCATGTTCAAATTAAACCATGAATGTGGAACACAGTCCATGTTCAAATTAAACAGTGAATGTGGAACACAGTCCATGTTCAAATTAAACATTCAATGTGGAACACAATCCATGTTCAAATTAAACAGTGAATGTGGAACTCAGTCCATGTTCAAATTAAACAGTGAATGTGGAACACAGTCCATGTTCAAATTAAACAGTGAATGTGTAACACAGTCCATGTTCAAATTAAACAGTGAATGTGGAACACAGTCCATGTTCAAATTAACCAGTGAATGTGGAACACTGTCCATGTTCAAATTTAACATTAAATATGGAACACTATTCATGTTAAAATTAAACATTGAGTATGGACGACAGTCCGTATTTAAATTAAACAGTGAATGTGGAAAACAGTCCGTGTTCAAATTAAACAGTGAATGTGGAACAAAATCCATGTTCCTATTAAACAGTGAATTTGGAAAACAGTCCGTGTTCAAAAAAAAGAGTGAATGTGGATCGCAGTCCATGTTCAAATTAAACAGTCAATGTGGAACACAGTCCATGTTCAAATAAAACAGTGAATGTGGAACACAGTCCATGTTCAAATTAAGAAGTGAATGTGGAACACAGTCCATGTTAAATTAAACGGTGAATGTGGTACACAGTACATGTTCAAATTAAACAATGAATGTGGAACACAGTCCATGTTCCAATTAAACAATGAATGTGGAACTCAGTCCATGTTCAAATTAAACAATGAATGTGGAACTCAGTCCATATTCAAATTAAACAGTGAATGTGGAAAACAGTCCATGTTCAAACTAAACAGTGAATGTGGAACACAGTCCATGTTCAAATTAAACAGTGAATGTGGAACACAGTCCATGTTCAAATTAAACATTCAATGTGGAACACAATCCATGTTCAAATTAAACAGTGAATGTGGAACACAGTCCATGTTCAAATTAAACAGTGAATGTGGAACACAGTCCATGTTCAGATAAACTGTGAATGTGGAACACAGTCCATGTTAAAATTAAACAGTGAATGTGGAACACAGTCCATCTTCAAATTAAACAATGAATGTGGAACTCAGCCAATGTTCAAATTGAAAAGTGAATGTGGAACACAGTCCATGTTCAAATTAAACAGTGATTGTGAAACACTGTCCTTGTTCAAATTAAACATTGATTGTGGAACACAGTCCATGTTCAAATTAAACAGTGAATGTGGAACACATCCATGTTCAAATTGAACCATGAATGTGCAACACAGTCCATGTTCAAATTAAACAGTGAATGTGGAACACAGTCCATGTTAAATTAAACGGTGAATGTGGAAAACAGTTCATGTTCAAACTAAACAGTGAATGTGGAACACAGTCCATGTTCAAATTAAACAGTGAATGTGGAACACAGTCCATGTTCAGATAAACTGTGAATGTGGAACACAGTCCATGTTAAAATTAAACAGTGAATGTGGAACACAGTCCATCTTCAAATTAAACAATGAATGTGGAACTCAGCCAATGTTCAAATTGAAAAGTGAATGTGGAACACAGTCCATGTTCAAATTAAACAGTGAATGTGGAACACAGTCCATGTTCAAATTAAACCATGAATGTGGAACACAGTCCATGTTCAAATTAAACAGTGAATGTGGAACACAGTCCATGTTCAAATTAAACCATGAATGTGGAACACAGTCCATGTTCAAATTAAACAGTGAATGTGGAACACAGTCCATGTTCAGATAAACTGTGAATGTGGAACACAGTCCATGTTCAAATTAAACAGTGAATGTGGAAAACAGTTCATGTTCAAACTAAACAGTGAATGTGGAACACAGTCCGTGTTCAAATTGAAAAGTGAATGTGGAACACAGTCCATGTTCAAATTAAACAGTGAATGTGGAACACAGTCCATGTTCAAATTAAACAGTGAATGTGGAACACAGTCCATGTTCAAATTAAACCATGAATGTGGAACACAGTCCATGTTCAAATTAAACAGTGAATGTGGAACACAATCCATGTTCAAATTAAACATTCAATGTGGAACACAATCCATGTTCAAATTAAACAGTGAATGTGGAACACAGTCCATGTTCAAATTAAACAGTGAAGGTTGAAAACAGTCCATGTTCAAATTAAACAGTGAATGTGGAACACAGTCCATGTTCAGATAAACGGTGAATGTGGAACACAGTCCATGTTAAAATTAAACAGTGAATGTGGAACACAGTCCATCTTCAAATTAAACAATGAATGTGGAACTCAGCCAAGGTTCAAATTGAAAAGTGAATGTGGAACTCAGTCCATGTTCAAATTAAACAGTCAATGTGGAACACTGTCCATGTTCAAATTAAACATTGAATGTGGAACACAGTCCATGTTCAAATTAAACAGTGAATGTGGAACACTGTCCATGTTCAAATTAAACAGTGAATGTGGAATACAGTCCATGTTCAAATTAAACAATGAATGTGGAACACAGTCCATGTTCAAATTAAACAGTGAATGTGGAACTCAGTCCATGTTCAGTTTAAACAGTGAATGTGGAACTCAGTCCATGTTCAGTTTAAACAGTGAATGTGGAACACAGTTCATGTTAAAACTAAACAGTGAATGTGGAACACAGTCCATCTTCAAATTAAACAATGAATGTGGAACTCAGCCAATGTTCAAATTGAAAAGTGAATGTGGAACACAGTCCATGTTCAAATTAAACAGTGAATGTGGAACACTGTCCATGTTCAAATTAAACAGTGAATGTGGAACACAGTCCATGTTCAAATTAAACAGTGAATGTGGAACACAGTCCATGTTCAAATTAAACAGTGAATGTGGAACACGGACCGTTTTAAAATTGGACAGTTAATGTGGAACACAGTCCATGTTCACGTTAAACAGTGAATGTGGAACACATTCCATGTTCAACTTAAGAAGTGAATGTGGAACACAGTCCATGTTAAATTAAACGGTGAATGTGGTACACAGTACATGTTCAAATTAAACAATGAATGTGGAACACAGTCCATTTTCAAATTTAACAATGAATATGGAACTCAGTCCATATTCAAATTAAACAGTGAATGTGGAACACAATCCATGTTCAAATTAAACAGTGAATGTGGAACTCAGCCAATGTTCAAATTAAACAGTGAATATGGAACACAGTCCATGTTCAAATTAAACAGTGAATGTGGAACACAGTCCATGTTCAAAGAAAACAGTGAATGTGGAACACAGTCCATGTTCAAATTAAACAGTGAATGTGGAACACGGACCGTTTTAAAATTGGACAGTTAATGTGGAACACAGTCCATGTTCACGTTAAACAGTGAATGTGGAACACATTCCATGTTCAACTTAAGAAGTGAATGTGGAACACAGTCCATGTTAAATTAAACGGTGAATGTGGTACACAGTACATGTTCAAATTAAACAATGAATGTGGAACACAGTCCATTTTCAAATTTAACAATGAATATGGAACTCAGTCCATATTCAAATAAAACAGTGAATGTGGAACACAATCCATGTTCAAATTAAACAGTGAATGTGGAACTCAGCCAATGTTCAAATTAAACAATGAATGTGGAAGTCAGTCCATATTCAAATTAAACAGTGAATGTGGAAAACAGTCCATGTTCAAACTAAACAGTGAATGTGGAACACAGTCCATGTTCAAATTAAACAATGAATGTGGAACACAGTCCATATTCAAATTAAACAGTGAATGTGGAACTCAGCCAATGTTCAAATTAAACAATGAATGTGGAAGTCAGTCCATATTCAAATTAAACAGTGAATGTGGAAAACAGTCCATGTTCAAACTAAACAGTGAATGTGGAACACAGTCCATGTTCAAATTAAACAATGAATGTGGAACACAGTCCATATTCAAATTAAACAGTGAATGTGGAACACAGTCCATATTCAAATTAAACAATGAATGTGGAACACAGTCCATATTCAAATTAAACAGTGAATGTGGAACACAGTACATGTTCAAATTCAACAATGAATCTGGAACACAGTCCATATTCAAACTAAACAGTGAATGTGGAACACAGTCCATGTTCAAATTAAACAATGAATGTGGAACACAGTCCATGTTCAAATTAAACAGTGAATGTGGAACACAGTCCATATTCAAATTAAACAGTGAATGTGGAACACAGTCCATGTTCAAATTAAACAATGAATGTGGAACTCAGTCCATATTCAAATTAAACAGTGAATGTGGAAAACAGTCCATGTTCAAACTAAACAGTGAATGTGGATTACAGTCCATGTTCAAATTAAACAATGAATGTGGAACACAGTCCATATTCAAATTAAACAGTGAATGTGGAACACAGTCCATATTCAAATTAAACAATGAATGTGGAACACAGTCCATATTCAAATTAAACAGTGAATGTGGAACACAGTACATGTTCAAATTCAACAATGAATCTGGAACACAGTCCATATTCAAACTAAACAGTGAATGTGGAACACAGTCCATGTTCAAATTAAACAATGAATGTGGAACACAGTCCATGTTCAAATTAAACAGTGAATGTGGAACACAGTCCATATTCAAATTAAACAGTGAATGTGGAACACAGTCCATGTTCAAATTAAACAATGAATGTGGAACTCAGTCCATATTCAAATTAAACAGTGAATGTGGAAAACAGTCCATGTTCAAACTAAACAGTGAATGTGGAACACAGTCCATGTTCAAATTAAACAGTGAATGTGGAAAACAGTCCATGTTCAAACTAAACAGTGAATGTGGAACTCAGTCCATATTCAAATTAAACAGTGAATGTGGAAAACAGTCCATGTTCAAACTAAACAGTGAATGTGGAACACAGTCCATGTTCAAATTAAACAGTGAATGTGGAAAACAGTCCATGTTCAAACTAAACAGTGAATGTGGAACACAGTCCATGTTCAAATTAAACAGTGAATGTGGAACTCAGTCCATGTTCAAACTAAACAGTGAATGTGGAACACAGTCCATGTTCAAATTAAACATTCAATGTGGAACACAATCCATGTTCAAATTAAACAGTGAATGTGGAAAACAGTCCATGTTCAAATTAAACAGTGAATGTGGAAAACAGTCCATGTTCAAATTAAACAGTGAATGTGGAACACAGTCCATGTTCAGATAAACTGTGAATGTGGAACACAGTCCATGTTAAAATTAAACAGTGAATGTGGAACACAGTCCATCTTCAAATTAAACAATGAATGTGGAACTCAGCCAATGTTCAAATTGAAAAGTGAATGTGGAACACAGTCCATGTTCAAATTAAACAGTGAATGTGGAAAACAGTCCATGTTCAAACTAAACAGTGAATGTGGAACTCAGTCCATGTTCAAATTAAACAATGAATGTGGAACTCAGCCAATGTTCAAATTGAAAAGTGAATGTAGAACACAGTCCATGTTCAAACTAAACAGTGAATGTGGAACTCAGTCCATGTTCAAATTAAACAGTGAATGTGGAACACAGTCCATGTTCAAATTGAACCATGAATGTGGAACACAGTCCATGTTCAAATTAAACATTCAATGTGGAACACAATCCATGTTCAAATTAAACAGTGAATGTGGAACACAGTCCATGTTCAAATTAAACAGTCAATGTGGAACACAATCCATGTTCAAATTAAACAGTGAATGTGGAACACAGTCCATGTTCAAATTAAACAGTGAAGGTTGAAAACAGTCCATGTTCAAATTAAACAGTGAATGTGGAACACAGTCCATGTTCAAATTAAACATTCAATGTGGAACACAATCCATGTTCAAATTAAACAGTGAATGTGGAACACAGTCCATGTTCAAATTAAACAGTGATGGTTGAAAACAGTCCATGTTCAAATTAAACAGTGAATGTGGAACACAGTCCATGTTCAAATTAAACAGTGATGGTTGAAAACAGTCCATGTTCAAATTAAACAGTGAATGTGGAACACAGTCCATGTTAAAATTAAACAGTGAATGTGGAACACAGTCCATCTTCAAATTAAACAATGAATGTGGAACTCAGCCAATGTTCAAATTGAAAAGTGAATGTGGAACACAGTCCATGTTCAAATTAAACAGTGAATGTGGAACACAGCCCATGTTCAAATTAAACAGTCAATGTGGAACACAATCCATGTTCAAATTAAACAGTGAATGTGGAACACAGTCCATGTTCAAATTAAACAGTGAAGGTTGAAAACAGTCCATGTTCAAATTAAACAGTGAATGTGGAACACAGTCCATGTTCAGATAAACAGTGAATGTGGAACACAGTCCATGTTAAAATTAAACAGTGAATGTGGAACACAGTCCATGTTCAGATAAACAGTGAATGTGGAACACAGTCCATCTTCAAATTAAACAATGAATGTGGAACTCAGCCAATGTTCAAATTGAAAAGTGAATGTGGAACACAGTCCATGTTCAAATTAAACAGGGAATGTGGAACACAGTCCATGTTCAAATTAAACATTGAATGTGGAACACAGTCCATGTTCAAATTAAACAGTGAATGTGGAACACAGTCCATGTTCAAATTAAACCATGAATGTGGAACACAGTCCATGTTCAAATTAAACAATGAATGTGGAACTCAGTCCATGTTCAAATTAAACAGTGAATGTGGAACTCAGTCCATGTTCAGATTAAACAGTGAATGTGGAACACAGTTCATGTTCATCTTAAGCAGTGAATGTGGAACACAGTCCATATTAAAATTAAACTGTGAAAGTGGAACACAGTCCATGTTCATTTTAAGCAGTGAATGTGGAACACAGTCCATGTTCAAATTAAACAGTGAATGTGGAACTCAGTCCATGTTCAAGTTAAACAGTGAATGTGGAACACAGTCCATGTTCAAATTAAACAGTGAATGTGGAACACAATCCATGTTCAAATTAAACAGATAATGTGGAATTCAGTCCATGTTCAAATTAACCAGTGAATGTGGAACACTGTCCATGTTCAAATTTAACATTAAATATGGAACACAATTCATGTTAAAATTAAACATTGAGTATGGACGACAGTCCGTATTTAAATTAAACAGTGACTGTGGAAAACAGTCCGTGTTCAAATTAAACAGTGAATGTGGAACGAAATCCATGTTCCTATTAAACAGTGAATTTGGAAAACAGTCCGTGTTTAAAAAAACGAGTGAATGTGGATCGCAGTCCATGTTCTCATTTTCTCATTTCTGAAGGCTTCCCATTTTCCATCCGTCCCTTTACCTGCGAACATCTGCCTCCAATCAGCTTTCAAAAGTTCATGTCTAATACCGTCAACATTGGCCTTTCTCCAATTTAGAACTTCAACTTTTAGACCTGGTCTATCCTTTTCCATCACTATTTTAAAACACGTAGAATTCTGGTTGCTGGCCCCAAAGTGCTCCCCCACTGACACCTCAGTCACCAGCCCTGCTTTATTTCCCAAGAGTAGGTCAAGTTTTGCACCTTCTCTGGTAGGTACATTCACATACTGAATCAGAAAATTGTCTTGTACACATCTAAACCTTTAACACTATGATTCCAAAGTTCCGAAACAATGCAACAGCATATAAAACAGTAATTGCTGCTCCTGGAATTTGAAATCACCCCCAACACCTAAAATACCTCAAAAAAAGGAGCAGCTCGTACAGCCAGAAATTTTTCCTGTCCTCCATCTTGGATTACCCAGAAAGTATATCCCTGTCAGGGTGAAAGGGAAGGCTGGTAGGTATGGGGAATGCTGGGTGACTAAAGAAATTGAGGGTTTGGTTCAGAACAAGAAGGAAGCATATGTCAGGGATAGACAGGATAGATTGAGTGAATCCTTAGAAGAGTATAAAGAAAGTAGGAGTATACTGAAGAGGGAAATCAGGAGGGCAAAACGGGGACATGAGATAGCTTTGGCAAATAGATTTAAGGAGAATCCAAAGGGCTTTTACAAATATATGAAGGACAAAAGGGTAACTAGGGAGAGAATAGGGCCCCTCAAAGATCAGCAAGGCGACCTTTGTGTGGAGCCACAGAAAATGGGGAGATACTCAATGAATATTTTGCATCAGTATTTACTGTGGAAAAGGATATGGAAAATATAGACTGTCGGGAAACAGATGGTGACATCTTGCAAAATGTCCAGATTACAGAGGAGGAAGTGCTGGATGTCTTGAAACAGTGAAAATTGGATAAAAAAACCCCAGGACCTGATCAGGTGTACCCGAGAACTCTGTGGGAAGCGAGAGAAGTGATTGTTGGGCCTCTTGCTGAGATATTTGTATCATCGATAGTCACAGGTGAGGTGCCGGAAGACTGGAGGTTGGCAAACGTGGTGCCACTGTTTAAGAAGGGTGGTAAGGATAAGCCAGGGAACTATAGACCGGTGAACCTGATCTCGGTGGTGGGCAAGTTGTTGGAGAGAATCCTGAGGGACAGGATGTACATGTATTTGGAAAGGCAAGGACTGATTGGAAATAGTCAACATGGCTTTGTCCGTGAGAAATCATGTCTCACAAACTTGATTGAGGTTTTGAAGAAGTAACAAAAAAGATTGATGAGGGCAGAGCAGTAGATGTTGATCTATATGGACTTCAGTAAGGCGTTCGACAAGGTTCCCCATGGGAGACTGATTAGCAAGGTTAGATCTTATGGAATACAGGGAGAACTAGCCATTTGGATACAGAACTGGCTCAAAAGGTAGAAGACAGAGGGTGGTGGTGGAGGGTTGTTTTTCAGACTGGAGGTCTGTGACCAGTGGAGTGCCACAAGGATCAGTGCTGGGTCCTTTACTTTTTGTCATTTATATAAATGATTTGGATGCGAGCATAAGAGGTACAGTTAGTAAGTTTGCAGATGACACCAAAATTGGAGGTGTAGTGGACAGCGATGAGGGTTACCTCAGATTACAACAGGATCCAGACCAGATGGGCCAATGGACTGAGAAGTGGCAGATGGAGTTTAATTCAGATAAATGTGAGGTGTTGCATTTTGGGAAAGCAAATCTTAGCAGGAGTTATACATTTAATGGTAAGATCCTACGGAGTGTTGCTGAACAAAGAGACCTTGGAGTGCAGGTTCATAACTCCTTGAAAGTGGAGTCGCAGGTAGATAAGATAGTGAAGAAGGCGTTTGGTATGCTTTCCTTTATTGGTCAGAGTATTGAGTACAGGAGTTGGGAAGTCATGATGTGGCTGTACAGGACATTGGTGAGGCCACTGTTGGAATATTGCGTGCAATTCTGGTCTCCTTCCTATCGGAACGATGTTGTGAAACTTGAAAGGGTTCAGAAAAGATTTATAAGGATGTTGCCAGGGTTGGAGGATTTGAGCTATTGGGAGCGGCTGAACAGGCTGGGGCTGTTTTCCCTGGAGCGTCGGAGGCTGAGGGGTGACCTTATAGAGGTTTACAAAATTATGAGGGGCATGGATAGGAGAAATACACAAAGTCTTTTCCCTGGGGTCCGGGAGTCCAGAACTAGCGGGCACAGGTTTAGGGTGAGAGGGGAAAGATATAAAAGAGACCTAAGGGGCAACGTTTTCATGCAGAGGGTGGAAAGTGTATGGAATGAGCTGCCAGAGGATGTGATGGAGGCTGGCACAATTGCAACATTTAAGAGGCATTTGGGTATATGAATTGGAAGGGTTTGGAGGGATATGAGCCAGGTGCTGGCAGGTGGGACTAGATTGGGTTGGGATGTCTGGTCAACATGGACGGGTTGGACCAAAGGGTCTGTTTCCACGCTGTACATCTCTATGACTCTATGTTCAAATTAGACAATGAATGTGGAACACAGTCGATGTTTAAACAAAACAGTAATAGTGGAACACAGTTAATGTTCAAAATAAACAGTGAATGTGGAACACAGTCCATTTTCAAATTAAACAGTGAACGTGGAACACAGTCCATGTCAACTTAAACAGTGAATGTCAAACACAATCCACGTCAAATTGAACGGTGAATGTGGGATACCGTGCATTTTGAAATTAAACATTAAGTATGGAACACAATTCATGTTAAAATTAATCATTGAATGTGGAAGACAGTCCATCTCTAAATTAAACTGGATGTGGAACGTAGTCCATGCTGAAGCGAAACAGTGATAGTGGAACGTAGTCCATATTCAAAGTGCACAATGAATGCGGAACACAGACCATGTTCAAATTAAACAGTGAATGTGGAACAAAACCAATGTTCAAATTAAACAGTGAATGCGGAACACAGACCATGTTCAAATTAAACAGTGAATGTGGAACAAAACCCAAATTCAAATTAAACAATGAATGTGGAACACAGTTCATGTTCAACTTAAACATGGATCGTGGAACACAGTCCATGTCCAAATTAAACAATGAATGTGGAACACAGTCCATGTTCAAATTACACAGTATATTTGTAACACAGTCCGTATTCAAATTAAACAGTGAATGAGGAACACAGTCCATGTTCAAGATAGACAGTGAATGTGGAACACAGTCCCATGTTCAAATTAGACACTGAGCTTGGAACACAGTTAACGTTCAACCAAAAGAGTGAATGTGGAAATCAGTCCAAGTCCAAATTGAACAGTGAATGTGGAACACAGTCCAGGTTCAAATTAGACACAGTTTACGTTCAAATTAAAGAGTGAATGTGGAACACAGACCATGTTCAAATTAAACAGTAAATTTGTAACGCAGTCTGTAGTCAAATTAAACAGAGAATGTGGAACACAGTCCAGGTTCAAATTAAACATGGATAGTGGAATACATTCCATGTTCAAATTAGACTGTGAACATGGAACACAGTCTATGTTCAAATTAAACAATGAACTTGGAAACATAGTCCATGTTTAAATTAAACAGTGAATGTGGAACACAGACCATGTTCAAATTAAACAGTGAATGTGAAACGCAGTCCATGTTCAAATTAAACAGTGAACGTGGAACACAGTCCATTTTCAAATTAAACAGTGAATGTGAAACGCAGTCCATGATTAAATTAAACAGTGAACGTGTAACGCAATCCATGTTTAAATTAAACAGTGATAGTGGAACGCAGTCCATGTTCAAATTAAATAGTGAATGTGAAACACAGACAATGTTCAAATTAAACAGTGATCGTGCAACGCAGTCCATGTTGATATTAAACAGTGAATGTGGAACACAGTCCGTGTTCAAATTAAACAGTGAATGTGGAACACAGTCCATGTTCAAATTAAACAGTGAATGTGAAACGCAGTCCATGTTTAAATTAAACAGTGAACGTGGAACGCAATCCATGTTTAACTTAAACAGTGATAGTGGAACGCAGTCCATGTTCAAATTAAACAGTGAATGTGAAATGCAGTCCATGTTTAAATTAAACAGTGATCGTGCAACGCAGTCCATGTTGATATTAAACAGTGAATGTGGTAAACAGTCCATGTTCAAATTAAACAGTGAATGTGAAACGCAGTCCATGTTTAAATTAAACAGTGATAGTGGAACGCAGTCCATGTTTAAGTTAAACATTGATAGTGGAACACAGTCCATGTTCAAATTAAACAGTGAATGTGGAACACAGTCCATGTTCATATTAAACAGTGAATATGGAACACTGTCCATGTTTAAACTATACAGTGAATGTGGAACACAGTCCATTTTCAAATTAAACAGTGAATGTGAAACGCAGTCCATGTTTTAATTAAACAGTGAATGTGGAACACAGTCCATGTTCATATTAAACAGTGAACATGGAATGCAGTCCATGTTCAAATTAAACAGTGAATATGGAACACAGTCCATGTTCAAATTTAACAGTGAACGTGGAACGCAGTCTATGTTCAAGTTAAACAGTGAATGTGAAACGCAGTCCATGTTTAAATTATACAGTGAATGTGGGACTCCGTGCAATGTGAAATTAAACATTAAGTATGGAACACAATTCATGTTTAAATTAAACAGTGAATGTGGAACGCAGTCCATGTTCATATTAAACAGTGAATGTGGAACACAGTCCATGTTCAAATTAAACAGTGAATGTGGAACACAGTCCATGTTCAAATTAAGCAATGAATGTGGAAAACAGTCCATATTTAAACTAAACAGTGAATGTGGAACACAGTTCATGTTCAAATTAAAGAGTGAATGTGGAATGCAATGCATGTTCAGATTGAACAGCGACAGTGGAACACAGACCATGTTGCAAATTAAACATTAAATGTGCAACAAAATCCATGTTCAATTTAAACAGTCTAATTTGTACATTCCATGTACAAATTAGACAATAGACAATACACAATAGGTGCAGGAGTAGGCCATTCTGCCCTTCGAGCCTGCACCACCATTCAATATGATCATGGCTGATCATCCTTAATCAGTATCCTGTTCCTGCCTTATCTCCATAACCCTTGATTCCACTATCCTTGAGAGCTCTATCCAACTCTTTCTTAAATGAATCCAGAGACTGGGCCTCCACTGCCCTCTGCGGCAGAGCATTCCACACAGTCACCACTCTCTGGGTGAAGAAGTTTCTTCTCATCTCTGTCCTAAATGGTCTACCCCGTATTTCTAAGCTGTGTCCTCTGGTTCGGCACTCACCCATTAGCGGAAACATGTTTCCAGCCTCCAGAGTGTCCAATCCTTTAATAATCTTATATGTCTCAATCAGATCCCCTCTCAGTCTTCTAAACTCAAGGGTATACAAGCCCAGTCGCTCCAGTCTTTCAGCGTAAGGTAGTCCCACCATTCCAGGAATTGACCTCATGAACCTACGCTTCACTCCCTCAATAGCCAGAATGTCTTTTCTCAAATTTGGAGACCAGAACTGCACACAATATTCCAGGTGTGGTCTCACCAGGGCCCTGTACAGCTGCAGAAGAACCTCTTTGCTTCTATACTCAGTCCCTCTTGTTATGAAGGCCAGCATGCTATTAGCCTTCTTCACTACCTGCTGTACCTGCATGCTTACCTTCATTGACTGGTGTACAAGAACACCCAGATCTCTATGTTCTGCCCCTTTACCTAAATTGATTCCATTTAGGTAGTAATCTGCCTTCCTGTTCTTGCCACCAAAGTGGATAACCATACATTTATCCACATTAAACTGCATCTGCCATGCATCTGCCCACTCACCTAACCTGTCCAGGTCACCCTGTAATCTCCTGACATCCTCCTCACATTTCACCCTGCCACCCAGCTTAGTATCATCAGCAAATTTGCTAATGTTATTACTAATACCATCTTCTATATCATTAACATATATTGTAAAAAGCAGCGGTCCCAGCACTGATCCCTGTGGTACCCCACTGGTCACTGCCTGCCATTCCGAAATGGAGCCGTTTATCACTACTCTTTGTTTCCTATCAGCCAACCAATTTTCAATCCAAGTTAGTACTATGCCCCCAATACCATGCACCCTAATTTTGCTCACTAACCTCCTATGTGGGACTTTTATCAAAAGTTTTTTGAAAGTCCAGGTACACTACATTTACTGGATCTCCCTCATCCATTTTCAGAGTTACATCCTCAAAAAGTTCCAGAAGATTAGTCAAGCATGATTTCCCCTTCATAAATCCGTTCTGACTCTGACCTATCCTCTTACTACTATCCAGATGTGTCATAATTTCATCCTTTATAATAAACTCCAGCATCTTTCCCACTGAGGTCAGACTAACTGGTCTATAATTTCCTGCTTTCTCTCTCCCACCTTTCTTAAAAAGTGGTACAACATTAGCCACCCTCCAATCCGCAGGAACTGATCCTGAATCTATCAAACTCTGGAATATAATCACCAATGTATCCACGATTTCTCGAGCCACCTCCTTCAGTACCCTGGGATGTAGACCATCAGGCCCCGGGGACTTATCAACCTTCAGACCTAACAGTCTCTCCAACACCAATTCCTGGCAAATATAAATTCCCTTCAGTTCAGGCCCTTCAGCCACTGTTACCTCAGGGAGATTGCTTATGTCTTCCCCAGTGAACACAGATCTGAAGTACCAATTCAATTCTTCTGCCATTTCTTTGTTCCCTGTAATACATTCCCCTGTTTCTGTCTTCAAGGGCCCAATTTTAGTCTTAACCATTTTTTTGCTTTTCACATACCTAAAAAAGCTTTTACTATCATCCTTTATATTTTTGGCCAGTTTACCTTCGTACCTCATTTTCTCTCTGCATATTTCCTTCTTAGTAATCCTCTGTTGTTCTTTAAAAGCTTCCCAGTCCTCCGTTTTCCCACTTATCTTTGCTATGTTGTAATTTTTCTCTTTTAAGTTTATGTGTTTCTTAACTTCCCTCGTCAGCCACGGCCACCCATGCCTCCTCCTGGGATCTTTCTTCCTTTTTGGAATGAACTGATCCTGCATCTTCTGCATTATACACAGAAATATCTGCCATTGTTCCTCCACTATCATCCCTGCTAAGGTATTGCACCACTGAACTTTGGCCAGGTCCTCCCTCATAGCTCCATAGTTCCCTTTATTCAACTGAAATATTGTCACTTCCGGTTGTACCCTCTCCCTCTCAAATTGCAGATTGAAGCTTATTGCATTATGGTCACTACGTCCCAATGGCCCCTTCACTTCGAGGTCCCTGATCAATTCTGGTTCGTTGCACAAAACCAGATCCAGAATTGCCTTCTCCCTGGTAGGCTCTAGCACCAGCTGCTCTAAGAATCCATCTCGGAGGCACTCCACAAAGTCTCTTTCTTGAGGTCCAATACCATCCTGATTCTCCCAGTCTACTTGCGTGTTGAAATTAGACTGTGAACATGGAACACAGTCCAAGTTCAAATTAAACAGTCATAGTGTAAGACAGTCCATGTTGAAATCAAACAATGAATGTGGAACACAACCCACGTCGAATTGAACGGTGAATGTGGGACACCGTGCATTTTGAAATTAAACATGATGTATGGAACACAATTCATGTTAAAATTAATCATTGAGTGTGGAAGACAGTCCATCTCTAAATTAAACAGTGAATGTGGAACGTAGTCCATGTTCAAATTAAACAGTGACAATGGAACACAGTCAATGTCAAATTAAACAGTGAATATGGAACACAGTCCAGCTACAAATTAGACAGTGAATGTGGAACACAGTCCATGTTCAAATTAAACAATGAATGTGGAACCCAGTCCATATCCAAATTAGATGGTGAATTTTGAACACAGTCCATGTTTACATTGAACAGTAATTGTGGAACAGTGAATATGGAATACAGTCCATTTTCAAATATAACAGTGAATGTGGAACACAGTCCATGTTCAAATTAAACAGTGAATGTGGAACACTGTTCATGTTCAAATTAGACAGTGAATGTGGATTGCAGTCCATGTTTAAACGAAACAGGGATAGTGGAACACAGTCCATGTTCAATTTAGATGGTGAATGTAGATCACAGTCCCTGTTCAAAATCAACTTTAAGTGTGGAACACAGTCCATGTTCAAATTAAACAGTGTATAAAACATAGAATATTACAGCGCAATACAGGCCCTTCGGCCCTCGATGTTGCGCCGATCTCTCATACCAATCTGGAGCCCATCTAACCTACACTATTCCATATATGTCCATATGCTTGTCCAACGACGATTTAAATGTACTTAAAGTTGACGAATCTACTACCGTTGCAGGCAAAGCATTCCATACCCTTACTACTCTCTGAATAAAGATACTACCTCTAACGTCTGTCCTTTATCTATCACCCCTCAATTTAAAGCTATGCCCCCTCGTGCTCGCCGTCACCATACTTGGAAAAAGGCTCTCCCTGTCCACCCTACCTAACCCTCTGATTATCTTATAGGTCTCTATTAAGTCACCTCTCAACTTTCTTCTCTCTAATGAAAACAGCCTCAGGTCCCTCAGCTTTTCCTCGTAAGACCTTCCCTCCATACCAGGCAACATCCTAGTAAATCTCCTCTGCACCCTTTCCAAAGCTTCCACATCCTTCCTATAATGCGGTGACCAGAACTGTACACAATATTCCAAGTGCGGCCGCACCAGAGTTTTGTACAGCTGCAGCATAACCTCAGGTTCCAGAACTCGATCCCTCTATTAATAAAAGCTAAAACACTGTATGCCTTCTTAACAACCCTGTCAACCTGGGTGGCAACTTTCAAGGGTCTGTGTACCTGGACACTGAGATCTCTCTGCTCATCTACACTACCAAGAATCTTACCATTAGCCCAGTACTTTGCATTCTGGTTACTCCAACCAAAGTGAATCACCTCACACTTGTCCGCATTAAACTCCATTTGCCACCTCTCAGCCCAGCTCTGCAGCTTATCTATGTCTCTCTGTAACCTACAACATCCTTCGTCACTATCCACAACTCCATCGACCTTAGTGTCCCACCCTTCTATGCCCTCATCCAGGTCATTTATAAAAATGACGAACAGCAGTGGACCCAACACTGACCCTTGTGGTACACCACTGGTAACTGGACTCCAGGATGAACATTTCCCATCAACCACCACCCTCTGTCTTCTTTCAGCAAGCTAATTACTGATCCAAACTGCTATATCTCCCACAATCCCATTCCTCTGCATTTTGTACAATTGCCTACTGTGGGGAACCTTATCGAACACCTTGCTGAAATCCATATACACCACTTCAACCAGTTTACTCTCATCTACCTGTTTGGTCACCTTCTCAAAGAACTCAATAAGGTTTGTGAGGCACGACCTACCCTTCACAAAACCGTGCTGACTATCCCTAATCAAATTATTCTTTTCTAGATGATTGTAAATCCTATCTCTTATAACCTTTTCCAACACTTTACCAACAACTGAAGTAAGTCTCACTGGTCTATAATTACCAGGGTTGTCTCTACTCCCCTTCTTGAACAGGGGAACCACATTTGCTATCCTCCAGTCTTCTGGCACTATTCCTGTAGACAACGAGATTTAAAGATCAATGCCAAAGGCTCAGCAATGTCCTCCCTGGCTTCCCAAAGGATCCTAGGATAAATCCCATCTGGTCCAGGGACTTATCTATTTTCACACTCTGCAGGATTTTTAATACCTCTTCCTTGTGAACCTCAATCCCACCTCGTCTAGTAGGCTGTATCTCAGTATTCTCCTCAACAACATTGTCGTTTTCTAGAGTGGATACTGTTGAAAAATATTCATTAAATGCTTCCCTTATCTCCTCTGACTCCACACACAACTTCCCACTACTATCCTTGATTGGCCCTAATCTTACTCTCGTCATTCTTTTATTCCTTAAATGCCTATAGAAAGGCTTAGGTCTTACCCTGATTCTATCCGTCAACAAATTCTCATGTCTCCTCCTGGCTCTTCTGAGCTCTCCCTTTAGGTCTTTCCTGGCTACCTTGTAACCCTCAAGCACCCTAATTAAGCCTTCAAATCTCATCCTAACATAAGCCTTCTTCTTCCTCTTGACCAGCGATTCCACTTCCTTCATAAACCACGGCTCCCGCGCTCTACAGCTTCCTCCCTGCCTGACAGGTACATATTTATCTAGGACACTCAGGAGCTTTTCCTTGAATAAGCTCCACATTTCTAATGTGCCTATCCCCTGCAGTTTCCTTCCCCATCCTATGCTTCCTAAATCTTGCCTAATCGCATTGTAATTGCCTTTCCCCCAACTGTAACTCTTGCCCAGTGGTATACACCTATCCCTTTCTATCACTAACGTAAACATAACAGAATTGTGATTGCTATCACCAAAGTGCTCACCTACTTCCAAGTCTAACACCTGGCCGGGCTCATTACCCAGTACCAAATCTAATGTGGCTTCGCCCCTTGTTGGCCTGTCTACATATTGTGTCAGGAAGCCCTCCTGCACACACTGGACAAAAACTGACCCATCTATAATACTCATACTATAGTGTTCCCAGTCAATATTAGGAAAGTTGAAGTCCCCCATGACAACTACCCTGTCTCTCTCTCACTCCTATCGAGAATCATCTTTGCTATCCTTTCCTGTATATCTCTGGAACTATTTGGAGGCCTATAGAAAACTCCCAACAGGGTGACCTCTCCTTTCCAGTTTCTAACCTCAGCCCATATTACCTCAGTTGACCAGTCCCCAAAATCCTTTCTGCAGCTGTAATATTGTCCTTGACACACCTCCCCCTCTTTTACCATCCTCTCGGTTCTTACTGAAACATCTAAATCCTGGAACCTGCAACAACCATTCCTGACCCTGCTCTATCCATGTCTCCGAAATGGTCACAACATTGATGTCCCAGATACAAACCCATGCTGCAAGTTCACCCACCTTATTCCGGATGCTCCTGGCGTTGAAGTAGACACACTTCAAACCAACTTCTTGCTTGCCGGTGCCATCTTGCGACCCTGAAACTTGACTTCGGACCTCCCTACTCTCTATACTCGAACTGCAATTTTGGTTCCCATCCCCCTGCTGGATTAGTTTAAACCCACCCCAATAGCCCTAGTGAATTTCCCCCCCAGAATATTGGTACCCCTCTGGTTCAGATGAAGACCATCGTGCTTGTAGAGGTCCCACCTCCCCCAGAAAGAGCCCAATTATCCAAGAATCCAAAACCCTCCCTCCTACACCATCCCTGTAGCCACGTGTTCAACTCCTCTCGCTCTCTATTCCTCACCTCACTAGCACGTGGCACGGGCAACAAACCAGAGACAACAACTCTGTTCGTTCTTGCTCTAAGCTTCCATCCTAGCCCCCTGAATTTCTGCCTTAAATCCCCCTCTCTCTTCCTACTTATGTCGTTGGTGCCTGTGTGAACCATGACTTGGGGCTGCTCCCCCTCCCCCTTAAGTATCCCAAAAACACGATCAGAGACATCACGAACCCTGGCACCTGGGAGGCAACACACCAACCGTGAGTCTCTCTCGTCCCCACAGAACCTCCAACTGTCCCCCTAACTATGGAGTCCCCATTGACCATTGCACTGCTTCTCTTCCCCCTTCCCTTCTGAGCAGCAGGTGCCCCACTGCTTTCTCCTGGTAAGTCCCCCCCCCCCCCAACAGTATCCAAAATGGTATACTTATTGTTGAGGGGAATGGCCACAGGGGATCCCTGCACTGCCTGCCGGTTCCCTTTCCATCTCCTGACTGTAACCCATCTGCCTTTTTCTTGTATATGGGGAGTGACTACCTCCCTGTAACTCCTCTCAATAACCCCCTCTGCCTCCCGAATGATCCGAAGTTCATCCAGCTCCAACTCCAGTTCCCTAACGCGGTTTTCAAGGAGCTGGAGTTGGGTGCACTTCCCGCAGATGTAGTCAGCAGGGACACTAGTGGTGACCCTTACCTCTCACATTCTGCAGGAGGAACATTCAACTGCCGTAACCTCCATTCCCATGATTCTAAATTCTCAAAGAGACTGTTGAAAAATAAGGAATAAAAAATAAACTGATTACCTTACCAATCTGGCACACAGAACCTTTTTGCTTTGGTTAGAGGAGGAGGATGGGTGGGAGACACTACCCGAGTAGTGTTTCGGGTAACGCAATCACACAAATATATGACTTCCCAAAAGTCCTTTGCTCCTCCCCCGCATCTCTTGGCAAAAGTGTGTGTGGAAAACAGTCCATGTTTAAATTAAACATAGAATCATAGAATCTTAGAGATGCACAGTGTGG
This sequence comes from Chiloscyllium plagiosum, assembly GCF_037043375.1. Taxonomy (NCBI): domain Eukaryota; kingdom Metazoa; phylum Chordata; class Chondrichthyes; order Orectolobiformes; family Hemiscylliidae; genus Chiloscyllium; species Chiloscyllium plagiosum. Next base: position 4,451,855 of record NW_028270162.1, on the reverse strand, counting down.
AACCAGATCCTTCGGACCAACATGTACATACTGACCAGATATCCCAAATTAATCTAGTCCCATTTGCAGCACCTTGCAATTATCCCCCTAAAACCTTCCTGTTCATATACCCATCCAGATGCCTTTTAATTGTTGTAATTGTACCATCACTTTCTCTGGCAGCTCATTCCATACACATACCACCTTTTTTGTGAAGAAGCTGTCCCTTAGGTCTCTTCTATATCTTTCTTCTCTCAAAACCAATGTCCTCTAGTTCTGGACTCCCCCACCCCAGGGAAAAGACTTTGTCTATTTATCCTATCCATACCCCTCACGATTTTATAAACCTCAATAAGGTTACCCTTCCGCCTCCAATCCTCCAGGGAAAACAGCCCCAGCCTATTCAGCCTCTCCCTGTAGCTCAGATCCTCCAACCCTGGCAACATCCTTGTTAATCTTTTCTGAATCCTTTCAAGTTTCACAACATCCTTCCTATAGGAGGGAGACCAGAATTACATGCAATATTCCAAAAGTGGCCTAACCAATGTCCTGTACAGCTGCAGCATGACCTCCCAACTCCTGTACTCAATATTCTGACTAATAAAGGAAAGCAGACCAAACGCCTTCTTCGTTATCCTACCTACCTGCGACTCCACTTTCAAGGAGCTATGAACCTGCACTCCAAGGTCTCTTTGTTCAGCAACACTCCCTAGGACCTTACCATTAAGTGTATAAGTCCTGCTAAGATTTGCTTTCCCAAAATGCAGCACCTCACATTTATCTGAATTAAACTCCATCTGCCACTTCTCAGCCCATTGGCCCATCTGATCAAGATCCTGTTGTAATCTGAGGTAACCTTCTTTGCTGTCCACTACACCTCCAATTTTGGTGTTGTTGGAGAAATTAGCCCAATAAAGCCGAGACCACACAAAGCAGATCGGGTGAAATTGACAAGCTGTTTATTACAAGTGATATCACTGGAAGAAAAATTGACGAGGCTGACACAGAACTGACAGCCTGTACAGGTAGATCAAGGGTTCTCTTCCTCGAGCTGAGGAAGAAGCCGGGTTTTATAATGATCTTGTACAAAAGGGTTAATTAGAAATGGGGGGTGATGCAATGTATCTGGAAATGGAGTAATCACGTTACAATGATGATAATCGGAAAACAGTTATCGGATGAATGTCCTGATTCTCGATACAATGTAACATCCTGACAGTATCAATGGGTCCGGAGCTTCCAGTCCTCTTCCCAGGTAGGTGAGTAACTTTCCTCCATTGTTCCTGTCCTGGGAGCTATGCATTTCGTGGTTCCTCTCTGTCTGACCTGTTCTTTGTGTGGCTTTGGTATTGCTGGATTGTGAACTGCCCTCGGGATTTGGGATTGCAGTGGTGCTCTGTCATTGCTAGTGGGTGTTGGGGAGTGTATCCCCTTGTCTGCGAGTGCTGTCTGGTATCACTTGTCAGCCTGCTTGGTCCCTGCTGAGGCATTCTGGGTATTTCTGGTATAGTTTGGCCAAATTTGCTTTCCTATGTTCTGTGTGGGCCTATTATGGGTTGGCAGGGTGCAGATCTTTACCCATAATTCCCCCTCTCTTTTGTTTTACCTAGGGGCGGGGTGAGAAGGGGGCAATGTTGCCGGAGCCAAGAGGATTGTCAGGTGGGGGGGCTCGGTATCAGGAGCAGTGCCCTGAAAACCAGTGCCCCCAAACAAACCCATTGGACCACAACCCAGCACCGTCCGATCCCCAACCATACACACCCCAGTCCAACACCGGGATCTCCAAATCATATCTCAGGGGCAGGGACATTCTCCCAGTGGATCTGTGCTAGCTGCATGGTGAGAGGCGGGGCAGAGGGCAGTAGTATTGCTTACAGGCATACAAATGCCTCCCTCCTTGTCCCTGTTTACTAGCAAGCCACAGTGTGATGGTCAGACAGGTCAGGCGGAACAGCTGCATCCATCCTTGGTGGTTGGAGTGGCTTCTTCTTCTGTCTGGTCCCTGTTCATTGGTGGAGGAACCGTCTTGCAGCGGGTGGCATGGGTTCATTCAGGCCGTCCTTATACTTTCCCAGCTGACTGGGTCATCATCAGGATCAGGTATGGGCCTTACCACCTAGGGAAGAGAGAGTCCTTTTCTAGTGAGTTTTTCATGACATAGTCCCCATGTCAGAACAGATGAATGGGCACTGATTTAGGTTTGGGCAATGCAGCCCTGACCTGGTTGTGTGTAACACTAATACTCCTGCTAAGGGCGTGGACATGATCTAACAGGACCTCTTGTGTCAGGAGAAGGGCTGTGTCTGTGCTGAGGTTTGGGGATCTGGTAGCAGTGAGCATAGGTTGCCCCATAAGGACTTCAAAAGGGGTGAGCCCAATTGTGCAGTTTGTCTGCGCACATATGGTGTACAGGGCAAATGGCCAGGTCAGTCCTGTGTCCTGGGTAATCTTGGTCAGTGTGGTTTTAAGGGTGCCATTCATCTGTTCGACCATGCCTGATGACTGGGGTTGGTAGGGGATGTGGTGTCGCCATGGTATCCCTAGTGCCTCGCTAATGCCAGTCGTGAGCCTAGCCGTGATGTGAGTCCCTCTGTCCATCCCTATGCTCCCGGGAACCCCGAACCTAGGGATGACATCCTTTTGGAGGCATTTTACTACCATACATGCATCATCCTTCTTCATGGAAAATGCTTCTACCCATTTGGAGAACATGTCTATGATGTCCAGGATGAACGTGTTATCCTGTTTCTGGGGCATGTGTGCGGCGACAATCTGTAAGTGGCTGAAAGGACCTTCAGGAACTGGCAGGTGGTCATATTTGGCAGCAGGCTTCCCTGCATTGTTCTGCAGGCAGATGAGGCATTGCGACAGCAGGGCTTGGGCAGCGGCAGCGAATCCCGGTGCATACCAGGACCGTGTTACAGTGTGCATCATGCCCCTCTTGCCCATGTGGCCAATGCCTTTGGCTGCTCTGGCCAGTATGTGTAGGTGAGCTCTTGGGCAGATGGTGCAGCCATCGGGGTGTACTAGCAGCTGTAAGGAAGGGGACTGCATGGCCCCAATGTGGGCCCTAACTGTCCTTTTCTTGCTATGGATCAGTCTATTGGGCAGCTCGCATGCCTCCATTGTGGTCAGGGAATACTGGGGACTTTGCTATTCTGGGGGCCTGCAGGACCAAGATGGTGGGGTTCAGGGCAGGGGACAGGTTGGCTTTGGACAGTAAAGCGACCTCATAACCAGTTCTCCGGGTGGCAGTGAAATGTTGGGTTGCTGCTGGATTTAGCAGCAGGGAGACTGAATAGGGAAACAAAACAGTGCATGGGTGATCCAGCACAATGAGAGTGGCCTTCTCTACTGTTACCGTGGCTGCTGCCATAGCTCTCAAACGTGCCAGCATACAGGGCACCAGAGAGCCCCATGGAGCTGTGTTAGGATGCCGGATGCAAACCCCTTGGAGTTGTTGGAAGCATAGATAGAAGGGCTGAGTGTAGTCTGGGACCCCCAGGGCAGGAGCAGAGACCAGTCACTGTTTTAATTCAGTGAATGCCCGTTCCACCTTTGGTATCCAGGTAACTTTCGCTGGCTGCTCCGGTGAGGATGCCTCCCGTAGGGGCTTGACAATGGCATGGTGGTCTGAGATCCAGCTCTGCAATAATTGACCATCCCCAAGAAGCTTGCAGCTGAGTTCTTGTGGCTGGCTGGGGAAGCTGAGTGATGGCTGTGACTCCCTCTATAGATAGTGCCCTGAGGCCATGTGAGAGTTTGTACCCCACGTACTGTACTGTATGCTGGCAGAGTTGCATTTTCTCCATGGAGATTCTGTGTCAATCTTTTGTCCGACAGCAGAACAGTGTGACAGTGTCCTGCATGCATGATTCAGCGGAGGTGGAGGCCAGTAACAAATTGTCCCTATATTGCAGGAGAGTGCTGTTGCATGGCCGGTGTAAAGTAGAGAGGGTATGGTGTACTGCAATGGCATAGACTGTGGGGCTCTCCGTGTAACCCTGGAGAAGCCTGGCCCATGTGTACTGGCAGCTGCCGTATGTAAAAGAGAGAAGGTACTGGCTCTCAGGAGACAACTTGATGGAGAAAAAGGCTGAGCAGAGAGCGATTACAGAAAAGCAGGTGGCAGAGGCAGGGATACTAGTGAGTATGGTGTTAGTATCTGGGGGTGGTAGGGGTCTCCGCCATTAGGGTTTCATTGCAGCGGTCTTTTACCCTAGGGGGCTGATGGTGTTTGGCAATGTCCCAAAACTTGGTGAGATACTGCAACATGTGGACAGTGTTCCCTGAGGGATCCCTGTGCCCCCCCCCCCTGTTATGGCTGTGATCCAGGAATCTATTTTACCAAATTTAAAGGACCCCACCACCCCAACCCACATGGCTAATTTCCTTGGGAGCTGAAAATGTGTTGCTGGAAAAGCGCAGCAGGTCAGGCAGCATCCAGGGAACAGGAGAATCGACGTTTCGGGCATAAGTCCTTCTTCAGGAATGAGGAAAGTTTGTCCAGCAGGCTAAGATAAAAGATAGGAAGGAGGGACTTGGGGGAGCGGCGTCGGAAATGTGATAGGTGGAAAGAGGTCAAGGTGAGGGTGATAGGTCAGACTGGGGTGGGGGCGGAGAGGTCAGGAAGAAGATTGCAGGTTAGGAAGGCGGTGCTGAATTCGATGGATTTGACTGAGTCAAGGTGGGGGGAGGGGGAATGAGGAAACTGGTGAAATCCGAGTTCATCCCTTGTGATTGGAGGGTTCCTAGGCGGAAGATGAGGCGTTCTTCCTCCAACCGTCGTGTTGTTGTGGTCTGGCGATGGAGGAGTCCAAAGACCTGCATATCCTTGGTGGAGTGGGAGGGGGTGTTGAAGTGTTGAGCCACAGGGTGGTTGGGTTGGTTGGTCCGGGTGTCCCAGAGGTGTTCTCTGAAACGCTCCGCAAGTAGCCGGCCTGTCTAACCCTATCGCCTCATCTTCTGCCTAGGAACCCTCCAACTACAAGGGATGAACTCGGATTTCACCAGTTTCCTCATTTCCCCTCCCCCCACCTTGTTTCAGTCAAATCCATCGAATTCAGCACCGCCTTCCTAACCTGCAATCTTCTTCCTGACCTCTCCGCCCCCACCCCAGTCTGACCTATCACCCTCACCTTGACCTCTTTCCACCTATCACATTTCCGACGCCCCTCCCCCAAGTCCCTCCTCCCTACCTTTTATCTTAGCCTGCTGGACAAACTTTCCTCATTCCTGAAGAAGGGCTTATGTCCGAAACGTCTATTCTCCTGTTCCCTGGATGCTGCCTGACCTGCTGCGCTTTTCCAGCAACACATTTTCAGCTCTGATCTCCAGCATCTGCAGACCTCACTTTCTCCTCAAATAATTTCCTTGGGACCAGATGTAAAGGTCCCCTGTGAAGGGGATAATGTAATGGCTCTCCCCTGTGTCTTTTGGCAGGGTGTCTGCTGGTGGCCCAGGTGTAACAAGAACATCTCTTACCTTAGGCTTGAAGTTCACGTATTTACCATGTCTTTTCTGGACACTCTTGTTCATTTTCGGCCCTGGGCCATTCTCACCACGTGGTTGGGGTTGCCCAGCTCCCACAGTTGGCATCTCCCGACAGAGGGTGAATTTCTGTGCCCCCATGGCATCCTGGATGTCCTGAGTTGATTTCTAAGTACTGTGCTCAGAGAAAGAGAGAGAGCAAGAGAGAGCACTCACAGAACACACAGACAGGGAGTGATTGACAGGTTAGGCAATAAAGGGTAATCAAGTGTGTAATCGCTGACCACAAAATAAACAAACACTTAAACACAGAACAAACACAGCCAGATGGGACACCTGACACTGAGACAAGCCCTCAGTGACTACAGAACAAGCAGAGAAAGGTGGAGGCGTTAATACTTTATTAATAAAACTTAGGCAGAACTTTCATTTCATGAGCACTGATGGTTCCTTAAAAGAAAAACCATCATAGATCACCAAATGCAAAATAAATCAAGTCACCTCTGGATCTTGAGCTGCAGGGATTGAAACAGACATTCAATCACCCGCAAGCAAATGTGCATGCAAGGCCCAACACAAAGAGTCAAAAGTTTCTCCGAGGTTGACTGAACAAGTGCATCCAGGCACTAGGACGCTGTTGGGTACTAACATGAATTCTGACAGGCTGCTGGTCAGTCTCTCTCTGTCTCTGCTGCCCTGTAACTCAGCCACCTCATCCCAACCTCGCCCCAGGATCAAGTTCCTCAGCAACAAGGTAAGTGTGGGGTACTGAGGGAAGGGGGCTGGGAGGGGTCCTTTGTTTTTCAGAAATTTCCGGACTCCGTGATTTTAATTTAAGGGTTTGGGGGGAGGGGGGGCGGGTGTGCTGACCACTTCCCTAAACTTATCTAAACTCAGGCCACAAAGGGTCGCGGAACCTACCTTCCCTATTCTGCTCCCAAACTGTATTGGCTGGTGACCTGTATAAACGGGGTATTCTTCCCGACCTCTCCACCCTACCCCCTCTCCGGACTATCACCCTCACCTTAACCTCCTTCCACCTATCGCATTCCCAACGCCCCTCCCCCAAGTCCCTCCTCCCTACCTTTTATCTTAGCCTGCTTGGCACACTCTCCTCATTCCTGAGGAAGGGCTTATGCCCGAAACGTCAATTCTCCTGCTCCTTGGATGCTGCCTGACCTGCTGCGCTTTTCCAGCAACACATTTTTCAGCATAAATGGGATATTCCCTACCCTACTCTCTTAGTGTAACCCGGGGGCTGGGGTCCCACAACCTGATTGACCTCTGGTTCAGGCTGGGAATAGAGAACAGACTGCAGCACTGACAAACACAGAAACAAACAGGACAAACAGACAGAGACAAACACAGGACAAACACAAGACAGCAGGACCCATGTCAATTTCCCGCAAGCTGTGGATTTCTCAATATTAAAGCGAAAATTTAACCTGCGAATCTCTGCTTCTGGCTTGCCATATTTTCTCTGCCTGACCATCTTTCCCCTGGCTGGATCAGCATCGTTACACAAATCCTGGCGCAAGTTGGATCACATGTGGGCCAAATTGTTGTTTCTTTTAAAATGTAGTTAATGAATTTAGGAGTCCCCCTGACTATCTCCCCAGGCCAAGTCTAAGGTTACTCAATTCTGAATTGCCGCAGTAGCCGACTGCCAACTAGTTAAAATTTGGTGATTAATTTATTCGTTTACTAGACTACCTCCACAGGCCAAGTCTGTGATAGCTGAATCCAATTCGCCACGGTCACTAGATCAGAATTGTGACCACCCTCCGCAGTCGTCCAGTCTTTCTCTGGTCTGACCTGCAGGGCAGGGCTGGCCGCCAGGTCTGAATTGGGCTAAATTTGAACTATCAGGATTGCTTACCGTGTTGAGAGACAAAAAGGTTCTGCCGACTAACGCCAAACTGTCGGAGAAATTAGCCCAAAAAAGCCGAGACCACACAAAGCAGATCGGGTGAAATTGACAAGCTGTTTATTACAAGTGATATCACTGGAAGAGAAATTGACGAGGCTGACACAGAACTGACAGCCTGTACAGGTAGATCAAGGGTTCTCTTCCTCGAGCTGAGGAAGAAGCCGGGTTTTATAATGATCTTGTACAAAAGGGTTAATTAGAAATGGGGGGTGATGCAATGTATCTGGAAATGGAGTAATCACGTTACAATGATGATAATTGGAAAACAGTTATCGGATGAATGTCCTGATTCTCGATACAATGCAACATCCTGACAGTATCAATGGGTCCGGAGCTTCCAGTCCTCTTCCCAGGTAGGTGAGTAACTTTCCTCCATTGTTCCTGTCCTGGGAGCTATGCGTTCCTCTCTGTCTGACCTGTTCTTTGTGTGGCTTTGGTATTGCTGGATTGTGAACTGCCCTCGGGGCTTTGGGATTGCAGTGGTGCTCTGTCATTGTTAGTGGGTGTTGGGGAGTGTATCCCCTTGTCTGCGAGTGCTGTCTGGTATCACTTGTCAGCCTGCTTGGTCCCTGCTGAGGCATTCTGGGTATTTCTGGTATAGTTTGGCCAAGTTTGCTTTCCTATGTTCTGTGTGGGCCTGTTATGGGTTGGCAGGGTGGCAGATCTTTTCCTCCAGATGTCATCTGCAAACTTACTAACTATACCTCCTATGTTCACATCCAAATCATTTATATAAATGATGAAAAGTAGTGGTCCCAACACCAATCCTTGTGGCACACAACTGGTCACAAGCCTCCAGTCTGAAAAGCAACCCTCCACCACCACCCTCTATCTCTACCTTCGAGCCAGTTCTGTATCCAAATGGTTAGTTCTCTCTGTATTCCATGTGATCTAACTTGCTAACCAATCTATCATGAGGAACCATGTCAAACACCTTACTAGATCACGTCTACTGCTCTGCCCTCATCAATCCTCTTCGTTACTTCTTCAAAAAACTGAATCAAGTCTGTGAGACATGATTTCCCATGCACAAAGCCATGTTGATTATCCCTAATCAGTCCTTGCCTTTCCAAATACATGTAAATCCTATCTCCCAGAATTCCCTCTAACAACTTGCTTCCCACTGAGGTCAGGCTCACCGGTCTATAGTTCCCTGGCTTGTCTTTACTGCCCTTCTTAAACAGTGGCACCACGTTTGCCAACCTCCAATCTTCTGGCACTTCACCTGTGACTATCGATGATGCAAATATCTCAGCAAGAGGCCCAGCAATCACTTCCTAATTTCCCACTTAGTTCTAGGGTACACTTGATCAGGTCCTGAGGATTTATCCACCTTTGTGCATTTTAGGACATCCAGCACTTCCTTCACTGTAATATGGACATTTTCAAGATGTCACCATCTATCTCCCCACATTCTATATCTTCCATGTCCTTCTCCACAGTAAACACTGATGCAAAACACTCGTTTAGTATCTACCCCATCTCCTGCGGTTCTAAACATAGGCTGCCTTGCAGATCTTTGAGGGGCCCTATTCTCTCCCTAGTTATCCTTTGACCTTAATGCATTTATGAAATGCCTTTATATTCTCCTTAACCCTATTTGCCAAAGCTAGCATATGTCCCCTGTTTGCCTTCCACATTTGCCTCTTAAGTATACTCCTACTGCCTTTTAACTCTTCTAAGGATTCACTTAATTGCAGCTATTCACAGGTAAAGGGATGGCTGGAAAATGGGAAGCCTACAAAAATGAGATAACAAGACACCAGAGATAGTATGTTCCTATTGGTGTGAAAGGCAAGGCTGATGGGTGTAAGGAATGCTGGATAACTAGAGAAATTTAGGTTTTGGTTAGGAAAAAAAAGGAAGCATATGACAGTAGCAAATGTGGAACACAGTCCATGTTTAATTTAGACAGTAAACATGAACACTGTAAATTAAATAGTGAATGTGGAACACGGTCCATGTTCAAATTAAACAGTGAATGTGGAACACTGTCCATGTTCAAATTAAACAGTGAATGTGGAACACGGTCCATGTTCAAATTAAACAATGAATGTGGAACACTGTCCATGTTCAAATTAAACAGTGAATGTGGAACACAGTCTATGTTCAAAATAAACAATGAATGTGGAACACTGTCCATGTTCAAATTAAACAGTGAATGTGGAACACGGTCCATGTTCAAATTAAACAATGAATGTGGAACACTGTCCATGTTCAAATTAAACAGTGAATGTGGAACACAGTCCATGTTCAAATTAAACAGTGAATGTGGAACACTGTCCATGTTCAAATTAAACAGTGAATGTGGAACACGGTCCATGTTCAAATTAAACAATGAATGTGGAACACTGTCCATGTTCAAATTAAACAGTGAATGTGGAACACGGTCCATGTTCAAATTAAACAGTGAATGTGGAACACGGTCCATGTTCAAATTAAACAATGAATGTGGAACACTGTCCATGTTCAAATTAAACAGTGAATGTGGAACACGGTCCATGTTCAAATTAAACAGTGAATGTGGAACACGGTCCATGTTCAAATTAAACAATGAATGTGGAACACGGTCCATGTTCAAATTAAACAGTGAATGTTGAACACTGTCCATGTTCAAATTAAACAATGAATGTGGAACACTGTCCATGTTCAAATTAAACAGTGAATGTGGAACACTGTCCATGTTCAAATTAAACAGTGAATGTGGAACACTGTCCATGGTCAAATTAAACAATGAATGTGGAACACTGTCCATGGTCAAATTAAACAATGAATGTGGAACACTGTCCATGTTCAAATTAAACAGTGAATGTTGAACACTGTCCATGTTCAAATTAAACAGTGAATGTGGAACACAGTCCATGTTCAAATTAAACAGTGAATGTGGAACACTGTCCATGTTCAAATTAAACAGTGAATGTTGAACACTGTCCATGTTCAAATTAAACAGTGAATGTGGAACACAGTCCATGTTCAAATTAAACAGTGAATGTGGAACACAGTCCATGTTCAAATTAAACAGTGAATGTGGAACACAGTCCATGTTCAAATTAAACAGTGAATGTGGAACACTGTCCATGTTCAAATTAAACAGTGAATGTTGAACACTGTCCATGTTCAAATTAAACAGTGAATGTGGAACACAGTCCATGTTCAAATTAAACAGTGAATGTGGAACACAGTCCATGTTCAAATTAAACAGTGAATGTGGAACACAGTCCATGTTCAAATTAAACAATGAATGTGGAACACTGTCCATGTTCAAATTAAACAATGAATGTGGAACACGGTCCATGTTCAAATTAAACAGTGAATGTTGAACACTGTCCATGTTCAAATTAAACAATGAATGTGGAACACTGTCCATGTTCAAATTAAACAGTGAATGTGGAACACTGTCCATGTTCAAATTAAACAGTGAATGTGGAACACTGTCCATGTTCAAATTAAACAATGAATGTGGAACACGGTCCATGTTCAAATTAAACAGTGAATGTGGAACACTGTCCATGTTCAAATTAAACAGTGAATGTGGAACACTGTCCATGTTCAAATTAAACAGTGAATGTGGAACACTGTCCATGTTCAAATTAAACAATGAATGTGGAACACGGTCCATGTTCAAATTAAACAGTGAGTGTGGAACACTGTCCATGGTCAAATTAAACAATGAATGTGGAACACGGTCCATGTTCAAATTAAACAGTGAATGTTGAACACTGTCCATGTTCAAATTAAACAGTGAATGTGGAACACTGTCCATGTTCAAATTAAACAATGAATGTGGAACACTGTCCATGTTCAAATTAAACAATGAATGTGGAACACGGTCCATGTTCAAATTAAACAGTGAGTGTGGAACACTGTCCATGGTCAAATTAAACAATGAATGTGGAACACGGTCCATGTTCAAATTAAACAGTGAATGTTGAACACTGTCCATGTTCAAATTAAACAGTGAATGTGGAACACTGTCCATGTTCAAATTAAACAATGAATGTGGAACACGGTCCATGTTCAAATTAAACAGTGAGTGTGGAACACTGTCCATGGTCAAATTAAACAATGAATGTGGAACACTGTCCATGTTCAAATTAAACAATGAATGTGGAACACAGTCCATGTTCAAATTAAACAGTGAATGTGGAACACAGACAATGTTCAAATTAAACAATGAATGTGGAACACTGTCCATGTTCAAATTAAACAATGAATGTGGAACTCAGTCCATGTTCAAATTAAACAGTGAATGTGGAACACAGTCCATGTTCAAATTAAACAGTGAATGTGGAACACAGACAATGTTCAAATTAAACAATGAATGTGGAACACTGTCCATGTTCAAATTAAACAGTGAATGTGGAACTCAGTCCATGTTCAAATTAAACAGTGAATGTGGAACACGGTCCATGTTCAAATTAAACAGTGAATGTGGAACACAGTCCATGTTCAAATTAAACAGTGAATGTGGAACACAGTCCATGTTTAAATAAAACATTAAATTTGGAACATAGTCTATGTTTAAATTAAGGAGTAAATGTAGAACACAGTTCATGTTTAAATTAGAAGTACAATTTTGTCCTTTAAGAAACATTTGGGTAGGTACATTGATGGGATAGGTATGGAGGGATGTGGACTAAATGCAGGCAAATGGGACCAATTTATTCATGAACACTAGGTGCTATGACCATGACTAGAAAGTCGTATAGGGTCCAGACCAGGTAAGGTTAGCAGATTCTCTTCACCAAAATGCATTAATGAACCAGATGGGTTTATAACAACATAGTAAATACATGGTCACCATGGCTGAGGCCTATTCCAGATATATTTAATTACCTGAATTTAAATTCCCCAGCTACTTGGTGGGATTTGAGTGCATGTCATAGGGTCTTAGAATCATACAGCATGGAAACAGAGCCTTAGTTCCAACTCATCCATGGTGAACAGATATCCTGAACTGAATCAGTCCCATTTGCCTGCATTTGGCCTCTATCCCTCTAAACCTTTCCTACCCATGTACCTTTCCAAATGTCTTTTACATGTTGTAATAGTACCTTCCCCTACCACTTCCTCTGGTAGCTTGTTCCACATGCCACTCTCTGTGTCAAAAAAGTTGCCCCTCAGGTCCTTTTAAATGTTTCCCCTCTCACCTTAAACCTCGTGCCCTCTAGTTTTGGACTCCCCTAGACTAGGCAAAAAAAACACCTGCCTGTCAACTTTTTCTATGCCCCTCATGATTTTCTAAATCTCCATCAGGCAACCTCTCAACCTCCTATGCTCCAATGAAAAAAGTCACAGCCCACTCCTCATTAAAATTGCTGAATATTATTCAAATGGAGAAAGAGTGCAGAAAGTTACAGAATTGAGGGATCTGTGGGGCCACAGGCATGAGTCACAAAAGACTAACATTTGAGGCAAATGGAATTAGCCTTTATGTGAAAATGAATGGTGTATAAAAGCAGGAAGGTTTTGGTAAAACTATTCAAGGTAATAGATCACAGATGAAATACTTTTAACAAATTTGGGCCTATTATTGAAGGAAAGGTTTATTTGACGTTGGAGTCCAGAAAAGGTTTATTGCTAATATCAGCTATGGAAGGATTTTCTTATGAGGAGATGGTGAGTACTTGGGGCTTATATTTATTAAAGATTAGAAGAGGAGAGAAGGCATTAGTGAAATGTAGAAAATTCATCGGGAATTTGTCAGGGGAGATACAGAAAGTATTCTTAGAAGCATGGTATTCCAACTCTATCGACAAACACATTGACTTGGACCCCTGAGAAAATGAACAGGAAATGACATCACCACAGGAAATGACACCACCAACCCAAAGAAACCCAAACAAATAAATAGAAAGCAGGAATCATCAGCAGTGCTTCATCTGGAGGCTCACTGAAGATGTTACATAGTGTTTTAACAAAATGTCTGAAAATGAACCTTCCAGCTCAGTGAGCAAACCTACAACCACAACCTCAACCTGAGCTACAAATCTTCTCAAAACACGCTAGCATACAGAAAGGTTGCTTCCCCCAGTGGGAGAAACTCAGACCAGAAGGCATCATCCCAGAATAAGAAGTTGCCCATTTATGACAGATATACAACGGAATTTCTTCTCTCAGAGGATAGTAAATCTGTGGAATTCTTTACCACATAGAGCTGTCAAGACTGGGTCAACAAGTATGTTCAAGGCTGAGATGGACAGATTTATAATCTGTTACAGAATGAAGGGTCACAGGGAAAAGGCAGGAGGGTGGAATTGAGGCTGTCTGGTTAAGGCATGGTTTTATTAAATGATGGAGCAGACTCAATGGGCTGAATGGTTTTATCTGCTGTTAAATCTCATTGTCTAATGCAGCACTCCCTCGAGGCTGTGAGGCTGTTGGACCTCACAGGGCCATGAAGCAGAAAGTAAATTAGAGGCTAAGCTGGTCTTTGTGGATTATGAGAGAGTACACTGGTATTTGGGGTCTCTGATTATTGGAGGATATGCTGGTATTTGGGGTCTGTGATTATTAGAGGGTACGCTGGTATTTGGGGTCTGTGATTATAGAGGGGACATTGGTATTTGGGGGTCTGTGTTAATAGAGGGTACGCTAGTATTTGGGGTCTGTGATTATTGGACGGTACGCTGGTATTTGGGGTCTGTGATTATGAGAGAGTACGCTGGTATTTGGGGTCTGTGATTATAGAGGTTACGCTGGTATTTGGGGTCTGTGATTATTAGAGAGTACGCTGGTATTTGGGGTCTGTGATTATTAGTGGGTACGCTGGTATTTGGGGTCTGTGATTATTAGTGGGTACGCTGGTATTTGGGGTCTGATTATTAGTGGGTACGCTGGTATTTGGGGTCTGTGATTATTAGAGGGTACGCTGGTATTTGGGGTCTGTGATTATTAGAGGGTACGCTGGTATTTGGGGTCTGTGATTATAGAGGGTACGCTGGTGTTTTGGGGTCTGTGATTGTTAGAGGGTACGCTGGTATTTGGGGTCTGTGATTATTAGAGGGTACGCTGGTGTTTGGGGTCTGTGATTATTAGAGGGTACGCTGGTATTTGGGGTCTGTGATTATAGAGGGTACGCTGGTATTTGGGGTCTGTGATTATGAGAGGGTGCGCTGGTATTTGGGGTCTGTGATTATAGAGGGTACGCTGGTATTTCGGGTCTGTGATTATGAGAGGGTACGCTGGTATTTGGGGTCTGTGATTATTAGAGGGTATGCTGGTATTTGGGGTCTGTGATTATTAGAGGGTACGCTGGTATTTGGGGTCTGTGATTATTAGAGAGTACTCTGGTATTTGGGGTCTGTGATTATTAGAGGGTACGCTGGTATTTGGGGTCTGTGATTATTAGAGAGTACTCTGGTATTTGGGGTCTGTGATTATTAGAGGGTACGCTGGTATTTGGGGTCTGTGATTATTAGAGGGTACGCTGGTATTTGGGGTCAGTTATTATAGAGGGTACGCTGGTATCCGGGGCCTGTGATTATCAGAGGGTACGCTGGTGTTTGGGGTCTGTGATTATAGAGGGTACGCTGGTATTTGGGGTCTGTGATTATTAGAGGGTATGCTGGTATTTGGGGTCTGTGATTATAAAGGGTACGCTGGTATTTGGGGTCTGTGATTATTAGACGGTACGCTGGTATTTGGGGTCTGTGATTATAGAGGGTACGCAGGTATTTGGGGTCTGTGATTATTAGACGGTACGTTGGTATTTGGGGTCTGTGATTATAGAGGGTACGCTGGTATTTGGGGTCTGTGATTATAGAGGGTACGCTGGTATCCGGGGCCTGTGATTATTAGAGGGTACGCTGGTGTTTGGGGTCTGTGATTATAGAGGGTACGCTGGTATTTGGGGTCTGTGATTATTAGAGGGTATGCTGGTATTTGGGGTCTGTGATTATAGAGGGTACGCTGGTATTTGGGGTCTGTGATTATTAGAGGGTACGCTGGTATTTGGTGTCTGTGATTATTAGAGAGTACTCTGGTATTTGGGGTCTGTGATTATAGAGTGTACGCTGGTATTTGGGGCCTGTGATTATTGGAAGGTACGCTGGTATTTGGGGTCTGTGATTATAGAGGGTACGCTGGTATTTGGGGTCTGTGATTATTAGAGAGTACTCTGGTATTTGGGGTCTGTGATTATTAGAGGGTACGCTGGTATTTGGGGTCTGTGATTATTAGAGGGTACGCTGGTATTTGGGGTCTGTGATTATTAGAGGGTACGCTGGTATTTGGGGTCTGTGATTATTAGAGAGTACTCTGGTATTTGGGGTCTGTGATTATTAGAGGGTACGCTGGTATTTGGGGTCTGTGATTATTAGAGAGTACTCTGGTATTTGGGGTCTGTGATTATTAGAGGGTACGCTGGTATTTGGGGTCTGTGATTATTAGTGGGTACGCTGGTATTTGGGGTCAGTGATTATTAGAGAGTACTCTGGTATTTGGGGTCTGTGCTTATTAGAGGGTACGCTGGTATTTGGGGTCTGTGATTATTAGAGAGTACTCTGGTATTTGGGGTCTGTGATTATTAGAGAGTACTCTGGTATTTGGGGTCTGTGATTATAGAGTGTACGCTGGTATTTGGGGTCTGTGATTATTAGAGAGTACTCTGGTATTTGGGGTCTGTGATTATTAGAGAGTACGCTGGTATTTGGGGTCAGTTATTATAGAGGGTATGCTGGTATTTGGCGTCTGTGATTATAGAGGGTACGCTGGTATTTGGGGTCTGTGATTATTAGACGGTACGTTGGTATTTGGGGTCTGTGATTATAGAGGGTACGCTGGTATTTGAGGTCTGTGATTATAGAGGGTACGCTGGTATTTGGGGTCTGTGATTATTAGAAGGTATGCTGGTATTTGGGGTCTGTGATTATAAAGGGTACGCTGGTATTTGGGGTCTGTGATTATTAGACGGTACGCTGGTATTTGGGGTCTGTGATTATAGAGGGTACGCAGGTATTTGGGGTCTGTGATTATTAGACGGTACGTTGGTATTTGGGGTCTGTGATTAGAGAGGGTACGCTGGTATTTGGGGTCTGTGATTATAGAGGGTACGCTGGTATCCGGAGCCTGTGATTATTAGAGGGTACGCTGGTGTTTGGGGTCTGTGATTATAGAGGGTACGCTGGTATTTGGGGTCTGTGATTATTAGAGGGTATGCTGGTATTTGGGGTCTGTGATTATAGAGGGTACGCTGGTATTTGGGGTCTGTGATTATTAGAGGGTACGCTGGTATTTGGTGTCTGTGATTATTAGAGAGTACTCTGGTATTTGGGGTCTGTGATTATAGAGTGTACGCTGGTATTTGGGGCCTGTGATTATTGGAAGGTACGCTGGTATTTGGGGTCTGTGATTATTAGAGGGTACGCTGGTATTTGGGGTCTGTGATTATTAGAGAGTACTCTGGTATTTGGGGTCTGTAATTATTAGAGGGTTCGCTGGTATTTGGGGTCTGTGATTATTAGAGGGTACGCTGGTATTTGGGGTCTGTGATTATTAGAGGGTACGCTGGTATTTGGGGTCTGTGATTATTAGAGAGTACTCTGGTATTTGGGGTCTGTGATTATTAGAGGGTACGCTGGTATTTGGGGTCTGTGATTATTAGAGAGTACTCTGGTATTTGGGGTCTGTGATTATTAGAGGGTACGCTGGTATTTGGGGTCTGTGATTATGAGAGAGTACTCTGGTATTTGGGGTCTGTGATTATTAGAGAGTACTCTGGTATTTGGGGTCTGTGATTATTAGTGGGTACGCTGGTATTTGGGGTCTGTGATTATTAGAGAGTACTCTGGTATTTGGGGTCTGTGATTATTAGAGGGTACGCTGGTATTTGGGGTCTGTGATTATTAGAGAGTACTCTGGTATTTGGGGTCTGTGATTATTAGAGAGTACTCTGGTATTTGGGGTCTGTGATTATAGAGTGTACGCTGGTATTTGGGGTCTGTGATTATTAGAGAGTATTCTGGTATTTGGGGTCTGTGATTATTAGAGAGTACTCTGGTATTTGGGGTCTGTGATTATTAGTGGGTACGCTGGTATTTGGGGTCTGTGATTATTAGAGAGTACTCTGGTATTTGGGGTCTGTGATTATTAGAGGGTACGCTGGTATTTGGGGTCTGTGATTATTAGAGAGTACTCTGGTATTTGGGGTCTGTGATTATTAGAGAGTACTCTGGTATTTGGGGTCTGTGATTATAGAGTGTACGCTGGTATTTGGGGTCTGTGATTATAGAGGGTACGCTGGTATTTGGGGTCTGTGATTATTAGAGGGTAGGCTGGTATTTGGGGTCTGTGATTATTAGAGAGTACTCTGGTATTTGGCGTCTGTGATTATTAGAGGGTACGCTGGTGTTTTGGGTCTGTGATTATTAGAGGGTACGCTGGTATTTGGGGTCTGTGATTATTAGAGGGTAGGCTGGTATTTGGGGTCTGTGATTATTAGAGAGTACTCTGGTATTTGGGGTCTGTGATTATTAGAGAGTACGCTGGTATTCGGGGCCTGTGATTATTAGAGGGTACGCTGGTATTTGGGGTCTGTGATTATTAGAGAGTACTCTGGTATTTGGGGTCTGTGATTATTAGAGAGTAAGCTGGTATTCGGGGCCTGTGATTATTAGAGAGTACATTGGTATTTGGGGTCTGTGATTATTTGAGGGTACGCTGGTATTCGGGGCCTGTGATTATTAGAGGGTACGCTGGTATTTGGGGTCTGTGATTATTAGAGAGTACTCTGGTATTTGGGGTCTGTGATTATTAGAGAGTAAGCTGGTATTCGGGGCCTGTGATTATTAGAGAGTACATTGGTATTTGGGGTCTGTGATTATTTGAAGGTATGCTGGTATTCGGGGCCTGTGATTATTAGAGGGTACGCTGGTATTTGGGGTCTGTGATTATTAGTGGGTACGCTGGTATTTGGGGTCTGTGATTATTAGAGAGTACTCTGGTATTTGGGGTCTGTGATTATGAGAGAGTACTCTGGTATTTGGGGTCTGTGATTATTAGAGAGTACTCTGGTATTTGGGGGTCTGTGATTATTAGAGGGTACGCTGGTATTCGGGGCCTGTGATTATAGAGGGTACGCTGGTATTTGGGGTCTGTGATTATTAGAGGGTACGCTGGTATTTGGGGTCTGTGATTATTAGAGGGTACGCTGGTATTCGGGGCCTGTGATTATAGAGGGTACGTTGGTATTTGGGGTCTGTGATTATTAGTGGGCACGCTGGTATTTGGGGTCTGTGATTATTAGAGGGCACGCTGGTATTTGGAGTCTTTGATTATTAGAGGGTACGCTGGTGTTTGGGGTCTGTGATTATTAGAGGGTACGCTGGTATTTGGGGTCTGTGATTATAGAGGGTACGCTGGTATTTGGGGTCTGTGATTATTAGAGGGTACGCTGGTATTCGGGGCCTGTGATTATAGAGGGTACGCTGGTATTTGGGGTCTGTGATTATTAGTGGGCACGCTGGTATATGGAGTCTTTGATTATTAGAGGGTACGCTGGTATTTGAAGTCTTTCATTATTAGAGGGTACGCTGGTATTTGGAGTCTTTGATTATTAGAGAGTACGCTGGTATTTGGGGTCTGTGATTATTAGAGGGTACGCTGGTATTTGGGGTCTGTGATTATTAGAGGGTACGCTGGTATTTGGGGTCTGTGATTATAGAGGGTACGCTGGTGTTTGGGGTCTGTGATTATTAGAGGGTACGCTGGTATTTGGGGTCTGTGATTATAGAGGGTACGCTGGTGTTTGGGGTCTGTGATTATTAGTGGGTACGCTGGTATTTGGGGTCTGTGATTATTAGAGGGTACGCTGGTATTTGGGGTCTGCGATTATAGAGGGTACGCTGGTATTGAGGGTCTGTGATTATAGAGGGTACGCTGGTGTTTGGGGTCTGTGATTATTAGAGGGTACGCTGGTATTTGGGGTCTGTGATTATTAGAGGGTACGCTGGTGTTTGGGGTCTGTGATTATTAGAGGGTACGCCGGTATTTGGGGTCTGTGATTATTAGAGGGTACGCTGGTATTCGGGGCCGTTGATTATAGAGGGTACGCTGGTATTTGGGGTCTGTGATTATTAGAGGGTACGCTGGTGTTTGGGGTCTGTGATTATTAGAGGGTACGCTGGTGTTTGGGGTCTGTGATTATTAGAGGATACGCTGGTATTTGGGGTCTGTGATTATTAGAGGGTACGCTGGTATGCGGGGCCGTTGATTATAGAGGGTACGCTGGTATTTGGGGTCTGTGATTATTAGAGGGTACGCTGGTATTTGGGGTCTGTGATTATTAGAGGGTACGCTGGTGTTTGGGGTCTGTGATTATTAGAGGGTACGCTGGTATTTAGGGTCTGTGAGTATTAGACGGTACGCTGGTATTTGGGGTCTGTGATTATAGAGGGTACGCTGGTATTTGGGGTCTGTGATTATTAGAGGGTACGCTGGTATTTGGGGTCTGTGATTATTAGACGGAACGCTGGTATTTGGGGTCTGTGATTATAGAGTGTACGCTGGTATTTGGGGTCTGTGATTATTAGAGAGTTCTCTGGTATTTGGGGTCTGTGATTATTAGACGGTACGCTGGTATTTGGGGTCTGTGATTATAGAGGGTACGCTGGTATTTGGGGTCTGTGATTATTAGAGGGTACACTGGTATTTCGGGTCTGTGATTAAAGAGGGTACACTGGTATTTGGGTTCTGTGATTATAGAGGGTACGCTGGTATTTGGGGTCTGTGAGTATAGAGTGTACGCTGGTATTTGGGGTCTGTGATTATAGAGGGTACGCTGGTATTTGGGGTCTGTGATTATTAGAGAGTACTCTGGTATTTGGGGTCTGTGATTATAGAGGGTACGCTGGTATTTGGGGTCTGTGATTATGAGAGGGTACGCTGGTATTTGGGGTCTGTGATTATTAGAGAGTACTCTGGTATTTGGGGTCTTTGATTATAGAGGGTACGCTGGTATTTGGGGTCTGTGATTATTAGAGGGTACGCTGGTATTTGGGGTCTGTGATTATTAGAGGGTACGCTGGTATTTGGGATCTGTGATTTTTGAGGATACGCTGGTATTTGGGGTCTGTGATTATTAGTGGGTACGCTGGTATTTGGGGTCTGTGATTATTAGAGAGTACTCTGGTATTTGGGGTCTGTGATTATTAGAGAGTACGCTGGTATTCGGGGCCTGTGATTATTAGAGGGTACGCTGGTATTTGGGGTCTGTGATTATTAGAGAGTACTCTGGTATTTGGGGTCTGTGATTATTAGAGAGTAAGCTGGTATTCGGGGCCTGTGATTATTAGAGAGTACATTGGCATTTGGGGTCTGTGATTATTTGAGGGTACGCTGGTATTCGGGGCCTGTGATTATTAGAGGGTACGCTGGTATTTGGGGTCTGTGATTATTAGAGAGTACTCTGGTATTTGGGGTCTGTGATTATTAGAGAGTAAGCTGGTATTCGGGGCCTGTGATTATTAGAGAGTACATTGGTATTTGGGGTCTGTGATTATTTGAAGGTATGCTGGTATTCGGGGCCTGTGATTATTAGAGGGTACGCTGGTATTTGGGGTCTGTGATTATTAGAGGGTACGCTGGTATTTGGGGTCTGTGATTATTAGAGAGTACTCTGGTATTTGGGGTCTGTGATTATGAGAGAGTACTCTGGTATTTGGGGTCTGTGATTATTAGAGAGTACTCTGGTATTTGGGGGTCTGTGATTATTAGAGGGTACGCTGGTATTCGGGGCCTGTGATTATAGAGGGTACGCTGGTATTTGGGGTCTGTGATTATTAGAGGGTACGCTGGTATTTGGGGTCTGTGATTATTAGAGGGTACGCTGGTATTCGGGGCCTGTGATTATAGAGGGTACGCTGGTATTTGGGGTCTGTGATTATTAGTGGGCACGCTGGTATTTGGGGTCTGTGATTATTAGAGGGCACGCTGGTATTTGGAGTCTTTGATTATTAGAGGGTACGCTGGTGTTTGGGGTCTGTGATTATTAGAGGGTACGCTGGTATTTGGGGTCTGTGATTATAGAGGGTACGCTGGTATTTGGGGTCTGTGATTATTAGAGGGTACGCTGGTATTCGGGGCCTGTGATTATAGAGGGTACGCTGGTATTTGGGGTCTGTGATTATTAGTGGGCACGCTGGTATTTGGAGTCTTTGATTATTAGAGGGTACGCTGGTATTTGAAGTCTTTCATTATTAGAGGGTACGCTGGTATTTGGAGTCTTTGATTATTAGAGAGTACGCTGGTATTTGGGGTCTGTGATTATGAGAGGGTACGCTGGTATTTGGGGTCTGTGATTATTAGAGGGTACGCTGGTATTTGGGGTCTGTGATTATAGAGGGTACGCTGGTGTTTGGGGTCTGTGATTATTAGAGGGTACGCTGGTATTTGGGGTCTGTGATTATAGAGGGTACGCTGGTGTTTGGGGTCTGTGATTATTAGTGGGTACGCTGGTATTTGGGGTCTGTGATTATTAGAGGGTACGCTGGTATTTGGGGTCTGCGATTATAGAGGGTACGCTGGTATTGAGGGTCTGTGATTATAGAGGGTACGCTGGTGTTTGGGGTCTGTGATTATTAGAGGGTACGCTGGTGTTTGGGGTCTGTGATTATTAGAGGGTACGCTGGTGTTTGGGGTCTGTGATTATTAGAGGGTACGCTGGTATTTGGGGTCTGTGATTATTAGAGGGTACGCTGGTATGCGGGGCCGTTGATTATAGAGGGTACGCTGGTATTTGGGGTCTGTGATTATTAGAGGGTACGCTGGTATTTGGGGTCTGTGATTATTAGAGGGTACGCTGGTGTTTGGGGTCTGTGATTATTAGAGGGTACGCTGGTATTTGGGGTCTGTGAGTATTAGACGGTACGCTGGTATTTGGGGTCTGTGATTATAGAGGGTACGCTGGTATTTGGGGTCTGTGATTATTAGACGGTACGCTGGTATTTGGGGTCTGTGATTATAGAGTGTACGCTGGTATTTGGGGTCTGTGATTATTAGAGAGTTCTCTGGTATTTGGGGTCTGTGATTATTAGACGGTACGCTGGTATTTGGGGTCTGTGATTATAGAGGGTTCGCTGGTATTTGGGGTCTGTGATTATTAGAGGGTACACTGGTATTTCGGGTCTGTGATTAAAGAGGGTACACTGGTATTTGGGTTCTGTGATTATAGAGGGTACGCTGGTATTTGGGGTCTGTGAGTATAGAGTGTACGCTGGTATTTGGGGTCTGTGATTATAGAGGGTACGCTGGTATTTGGGGTCTGTGATTATTAGAGAGTACTCTGGTATTTGGGGTCTGTGATTATAGAGGGTACGCTGGTATTTGGGGTCTGTGATTATGAGAGGGTACGCTGGTATTTGGGGTCTGTGATTATTAGAGAGTACTCTGGTATTTGGGGTCTTTGATTATAGAGGGTACGCTGGTATTTGGGATCTGTGATTTTTGAGGATACGCTGGTATTTGGGGTCTGTGATTATTAGTGGGTACGCTGGTATTTGGGGTCTGTGATTATTAGAGGGTACGCTGGTATTTGGGGTCTGTGATTATTAGAGGGTACGCTGGTATTTGGGATCTGTGATTTTTGAGGATACGCTGGTATTTGGGGTCTGTGATTATTAGTGGGTACGCTGGTATTTGGGGTCTGTGATTATTAGAGGGTACGCTGGTATTTGGGGTCTGTGATTATTAGTGGGTACGCTGGTATTTCGGGTCTGTGATTATTAGAGGGTACGCTGGTGTTTGGGGTCTGTGATTATTAGAGGGTACGCTGGTATTTGGGGTCTGTGATTATAGAGGGTACGCTGGTATTTGGGGTCTGTGATTATTAGAGGGTACTCTGGTATTTGGGGTCTGTGATTATAGAGGGTACGCTGGTATTTGGGGTCTGTGATTATTAGAGGGTACGCTGGTATTTGGGGCCTGTGATTATTAGAGGGTACGCTGGTATTTGGGATCTGTGATTATAGAGGGTACGCTGGTATTTGGGGTCTGTGATTATTAGAGGGTACGCTGGTATTTGGGGTCTGTGATTATAGAGGGTACGCTGGTATTTGGGGTCTGTGATTATTAGAGGGTACGCTGGTGTTTGCGGTCTGTGATTATTAGAGAGTACTCTGGTATTTGGGGTCTGTGATTATTAGAGGGTACGCTGGTATTTGGGGTCAGTGATTATTAGAGGGTACGCTGGTATTTGGGGTCAGTGATTATTAGAGAGTACTCTGGTATTTGGGGTCTGTGATTATTAGAGGGTACGCTGGTATTTGGGGTCTGTGATTATTAGAGGGTACGCTGGTGTTTGGGGTCTGTGATTATTAGAGGGTACGCTGGTATTTGGGGTCTGTGATTATTAGAAGGTACGCTGGTATTTGGGGTCTGTGATTATTAGAGGGTACGCTGGTGTTTTGGGTCCGTGATTATTAGAGAGTACTCTGGTATTTGGGGTCTGTGATTAGTCGAGTGTACGTTGGTATTTGGGGTCTGTAATTATAGAGGTTACGCTGGTATTTGGGGTCTGTGATTATAGAGGGTACGCTGGTATTTGGGGTCTGTGATTATTAGAGGGTACGCTGGTATTTGGGGTCTGTGATTATAGAGGGTACGCTGGTGTTTGGGGTCTGTGATTATAGAGGGTGCACTGGTCTTTGCGGTCAGTGATTATTAGTGGGTAGGCTGGTATTTGGGGTCTGTGATTATTAGAGGGTACGCTGGTATTCGGGGCCTGTCATTATAGAGGGTACACTGGTATTTGGGAACTGTGATTATTAGAGGGTACGCTGGTGTTTGGGGTCTGTGATTATAGAGGGTACGCTGGTATTTGGGGTCTGTGATTATTAGAGGGTACGCTGGTATTTGGGGTCTGTGATTATAGAGGGTACGCTGGTATTTGGGGTCTGTGATTATTAGAGGGTACGCTGGTGTTTGGGGTCTGTGATTATAGAGGGTACGCTGGTATTTGGTGTCTGTGATTATTAGAGGGTACGCTGGTATTTGGGGTCTGTGATTATAAAGGGTACGCTGATATTTGGGGTCTGTGATTATTAGTGGGTACGCTGGTATTTGGGGTCTGTGATTATTAGAGGGTACGCTGGTATTTGGGGTCTGTGATTATAGAGGGTACGCTGGTATTTGGGGTCTGTGATTATTAGAGGGTACGCTGGTGTTTGCGGTCTGTGATTATTAGAGAGTACTCTGGTATTTGGGGTCTGTGATTATTAGAGGGTACGCTGGTATTTGGGGTCAGTGATTATTAGAGGGTACGCTGGTATTTGGGGTCAGTGATTATTAGAGAGTACTCTGGTATTTGGGGTCTGTGATTATTAGAGGGTACGCTGGTATTTGGGGTCTGTGATTATTAGAGGGTACGCTGGTGTTTGGGGTCTGTGAGTATTAGAGGGTACGCTGGTATTTGGGGTCTGTGATTATTAGAGGGTACGCTGGTATTTGGGGTCTGTGATTATTAGAGGGTACGCTGGTGTTTTGGGTCCGTGATTATTAGAGAGTACTCTGGTATTTGGGGTCTGTGATTAGTCGAGTGTACGTTGGTATTTGGGGTCTGTAATTATAGAGGTTACGCTGGTATTTGGGGTCTGTGATTATAGAGGGTACGCTAGTATTTGGGGTCTGTGATTATTAGAGGGTACGCTGGTATTTGGGGTCTGTGATTATAGAGGGTACGCTGGTGTTTGGGGTCTGTGATTATAGAGGGTGCACTGGTCTTTGCGGTCAGTGATTATTAGTGGGTAGGCTGGTATTTGGGGTCTGTGATTATTAGAGGGTACGCTGGTATTCGGGGCCTGTCATTATAGAGGGTACACTGGTATTTGGGGTCTGTGATTATTAGAGGGTACGCTGGTGTTTGGGGTCTGTGATTATAGAGGGTACGCTGGTATTTGGGGTCTGTGATTATTAGAGGGTACGCTGGTGTTTGGGGTCTGTGATTATCGAGGGTACGCTGGTATTTGGTGTCTGTGATTATTAGAGGGTACGCTGGTATTTGGGGTCTGTGATTATAAAGGGTACGCTGATATTTGGGATCTGTGATTATTAGTGGGTACGCTGGTATTTGGGGTCTGTGATTATTAGAGGGTACGCTGGTATTTGGTGTCTTTGATTATTAGAGGGTACGCTGGTGTTTGGGGTCTGTGATTATTAGAGGGTACGCTGGTGTTTGGGGTCTGTGATTATAGAGGGTACGCTGGTATTTGGGGTCTGTGATTATTAGAGAGTACATTGGTATTTGGGGTCTGTGATTATAGAGGGTACGCTGGCATTTGGGGTCTGTGATTATTAGAGGGTACGCTGGTATTTGGGGTCTGTGATTATTAGAGAGTACATTGGTATTTGGGGTCTGTGATTTTTTGAGGGTACGCTGGTATTTGGGGTCTGTGATTATAGAGGGTACGCTGGTATTTGGGGTCTGTGATTATAGAGGGTACGCTGGTATTTGGGGTCTGTGAATATTAGTGGGTACGCTGGTATTTGGGGTCTGTGATTATTAGAGGGTACGCTGGTATTTGGGGTCTGTGATTATTAGAGGGTACGCTGGTATTTGGGGTCTGTGATTATAGAGGGTACGCTGGTATTTGGGGTCTGTGATTATAGAGGGTACGCTAGTATTTGGGGTCTGTGATTATTAGAGAGTACATTGGTATTTGGGTTCTGTGATTATTAGAGGGTACGCTGGTATTCGGGGCCTGTGATTATTAGAGGGTACGCTGGTATTTGGGGTCTGTGATTATAGAGGGTACGCTGGTATTTGGGGTCTGTGATTAAAGAGGGTACGCTGGTATTTGGGGTCTGTGATTATAGAGTGTACGCTGGTGTTTGGGATCTGTGATTATTAGAGGGTACGCTGTTATTTGGGGTCTGTGATTATAGAGGGTACGCTGGTATTTGGGGTCTGTGATTATTAGAGGGCACGCTGGTATTTGGGGTCTGTGATTATAGAGGGTACGCTGGTATTTGGGGTCTGTGATTATAGAGTGTACGCTGGTGTTTGGGGTCTGTGATTATTAGAGGGTACGCTGGTATTTGGGGTCTGTGATTATAGAGGGTACGCTGGTATTTGGGGTCTGTGATTATAGAGGGTACGCTGATATTTGGGGTCTGTGATTATTAGTGGGTACGCTGGTATTTGGGGTCTGTGTTAATACAGGGTACGCTGGTATTTGGGGTCTGTGATTATTAGTGGGTACGCTGGTATTTGGGGTCTGTGTTAATAGTGGGTACGCTGGTATTTGGGGTCTGTGATTATAGAGGGTACGCTGGTATTTGGGGTCAGTGATTATAGAGTGTACGCTGGTGTTTGGGGTCTGTGATTATTAGAGGGTACGCTGGTATTTGGGGTCTGTGATTATAGAGGGTACGCTGGTATTTGGGGTCTGTGATTATTAGAGGGTACGCTGGTGTTTGCGGTCTGTGATTATTAGAGAGTACTCTGGTATTTGGGGTCTGTGATTATTAGAGGG
This sequence comes from Chiloscyllium plagiosum, assembly GCF_037043375.1. NCBI lineage: Eukaryota > Metazoa > Chordata > Chondrichthyes > Orectolobiformes > Hemiscylliidae > Chiloscyllium > Chiloscyllium plagiosum. The sequence continues at coordinate 4,424,990 of NW_028270162.1, read as the reverse complement.
TACGCTGGTATTTGGGGTCTGTGATTATTAGAGGGTACGCTGGTATTTGGGGTCTGTGATTATTAGAGGGTACGCTGGTATTTGGGGTCTGTGATTATTAGAGAGTACTCTGGTATTTGGGGTCTGTGATTATTAGAGGGTACGCTGGTATTTGGGGTCTGTGATTATTAGAGAGTACTCTGGTATTTGGGGTCTGTGATTATTAGAGGGTACGCTGGTATTTGGGGTCTGTGATTATTAGAGGGTACGCTGGTATTTGGGGTCTGTGATTATTAGAGGGTACGCTGGTATTTGGGGTCTGTGATTATTAGAGGGTACGCTGGTATTTGGGGTCTGTGATTATTAGAGGGTACGCTGGTATTTGGGGTCTGTGATTATTAGAGAGTACTCTGGTATTTGGGGTCTGTGATTATTAGAGGGTACGCTGGTATTTGGGGTCTGTGATTATTAGAGAGTACTCTGGTATTTGGGGTCTGTGATTATTAGAGGGTACGCTGGTATTTGGGGTCTGTGATTATTAGAGGGTACGCTGGTATTTGGGGTCTGTGATTATTAGAGGGTACGCTGGTATTTGGGGTCTGTGATTATTAGAGAGTACTCTGGTATTTGGGGTCTGTGATTATTAGAGGGTACGCTGGTATTTGGGGTCTGTGATTATTAGAGAGTACTCTGGTATTTGGGGTCTGTGATTATTAGAGGGTACGCTGGTATTTGGGGTCTGTGATTATTAGAGAGTACTCTGGTATTTGGGGTCTGTGATTATTAGAGAGTACTCTGGTATTTGGGGTCTGTGATTATTAGTGGGTACGCTGGTATTTGGGGTCTGTGATTATTAGAGAGTACTCTGGTATTTGGGGTCTGTGATTATTAGAGGGTACGCTGGTATTTGGGGTCTGTGATTATAGAGGGTACGCTGGTATTTGGGGTCTGTGATTATTAGAGGGTAGGCTGGTATTTGGGGTCTGTGATTATTAGAGAGTACTCTGGTTTTTGGGGTCTGTGATTATTAGAGAGTACGCTGGTATTCGGGGCCTGTGATTGTTAGAGGGTACGCTGGTATTTGGGGTCTGTGATTATTAGAGAGTACTCTGGTATTTGGGGTCTGTGATTATTAGAGAGTAAGCTGGTATTCGGGGCCTGTGATTATTAGAGAGTACATTGGTATTTGGGGTCTGTGATTATTTGAGGGTACGCTGGTATTCGGGGCCTGTGATTATTAGAGGGTACGCTGGTATTTGGGGTCTGTGATTATTAGAGAGTACTCTGGTATTTGGGGTCTGTGATTATTAGAGAGTACGCTGGTATTCGGGGCCTGTGATTATTAGAGAGTACATTGGTATTTGGGGTCTGTGATTATTTGAGGGTACGCTGGTATTCGGGGCCTGTGATTATTAGAGGGTACGCTGGTATTTGGGGTCTGTGATTATTAGAGAGTACTCTGGTATTTGGGGTCTGTGATTATTAGAGAGTACGCTGGTATTCGGGGCCTGTGATTATTAGAGAGTACATTGGTATTTGGGGTCTGTGATTATTTGAGGATACGCTGGTATTCGGGGCCTGTGATTATTAGAGGGTATGCTGGTATTTGGGGTCTGTGATTATTAGAGGATACGCTGGTATTCGGGGCCTGTGATTATTAGAGGGTACGCTGGTATTTGGGGTCAGTGATTATTAGAGGATACGCTGGTATTTGGGGTCTGTGATTATTAGAGAGTACTCTGGTATTTGGGGTCTGTGATTATGAGAGAGTACTCTGGTATTTGGGGTCTGTGATTATTAGAGAGTACTCTGGTATTTGGGGTCTGTGATTATTAGAGGGCACGCTGGTATTTGGAGTCTTTGATTATTAGAGGGTACGCTGGTGTTTGCTGTCTGTGATTATTAGAGGGTAAGCTGGTATTTGGGGTCTGTGATTATAGAGGGTACGCTGGTATTTGGGGTCTGTGATTATTAGAGGGTACGCTGGTATTCGGGGCCTGTGATTATAGAGGGTACGCTGGTATTTGGGGTCTGTGATGATTAGTGGGCACGCTGGTATTTGAAGTCTTTCATTATTAGAGGGTACGCTGGTATTTGGTGTCTTTGATTATTAGAGAGTACGCTGGTATTTGGGGTCTGTGATTATTAGAGGGTACGCTGGTATTTGGGGTCTGTGATTATTAGAGGGTACGCTGGTATTTGGGGTCTGTGATTATAGAGGGTACGCTGGTGTTTGGGGTCTGTGATTATTAGAGGGTACGCTGGTATTTGGGGTCTGTGATTATAGAGGGTACGCTGGTGTTTGGGGTCTGTGATTATTAGTGGGTACGCTGGTATTTGGGGTCTGTGATTATTTGAGGGTACGCTGGTATTTGGGGGCTGCGATTATAGAGGGTACGCTGGTATTGAGGGTCTGTGATTATAGAGGGTACGCTGGTGTTTGGGGTCTGTGATTATTAGAGGGTACGCTGGTATTTGGGGTCTGTGATTATTAGAGGGTACGCTGGTGTTTGGGGTCTGTGATTATTAGAGGGTACGCTGGTATTTGGGGTCTGTGATTATTAGAGGGTACGCTGGTATTCGGGGCCGTTGATTATAGAGGGTACGCTGGTATTTGGGGTCTGTGATTATTAGAGGGTACGCTGGTATTTGGGGTCTGTGATTATTAGAGAGTACTCTGGTATTTGGGGTCTGTGATTATTAGAGAGTACGCTGGTATTCGGGGCCTGTGATTATTAGAGAGTACATTGGTATTTGGGGTCTGTGATTATTTGAGGGTACGCTGGTATTCGGGGCCTGTGATTATTAGAGGGTACGCTGGTATTTGGGGTCTGTGATTATTAGAGAGTACTCTGGTATTTGGGGTCTGTGATTATTAGAGAGTACGCTGGTATTCGGGGCCTGTGATTATTAGAGAGTACATTGGTATTTGGGGTCTGTGATTATTTGAGGGTACGCTGGTATTCGGGGCCTGTGATTATTAGAGGGTACGCTGGTATTTGGGGTCTGTGATTATTAGAGAGTACTCTGGTATTTGGGGTCTGTGATTATTAGAGAGTACGCTGGTATTCGGGGCCTGTGATTATTAGAGAGTACATTGGTATTTGGGGTCTGTGATTATTTGAGGGTACGCGGTATTCGGGGCCTGTGATTATTAGAGAGTACTCTGGTATTTGGGGTCTGTGATTACGAGAGAGTACTCTGGTATTTGGGGTCTGTGATTATTAGAGAGTACTCTGGTATTTGGGGGTCTGTGATTATTAGAGGGTACTCTGGTATTCGGGGCCTGTGATTATAGAGGGTACGCTGGTATTTGGGGTCGGTGATTATTAGAGGGTACGCTGGTATTTGGGGTCTGTGATTATTAGAGGGTACGCTGGTATTCGGGGCCTGTGATTATAGAGGGTACGCTGGTATTTGGGGTCTGTGATTATTAGTGGGCACGCTGGTATTTGGGGTCTGTGATTATTAGAGGGCACGCTGGTATTTGGAGTCTTTGATTATTAGAGGGTACGCTGGTGTTTGGGGTCTGTGATTATTAGAGGGTAAGCTGGTATTTGGGGTCTGTGATTATAGAGGGTACGCTGCTATTTGGGGTCTGTGATTATTAGAGGGTACGCTGGTATTCGGGGCCTGTGATTATAGAGGGTACGCTGGTATTTGGGGTCTGTGATTATTAGTGGGCACGCTGGTATTTGGAGTCTTTGATTATTAGAGGGTACGCTGGTATGTGAAGTCTTTCATTATTAGAGGGTACGCTGGTATTTGGAGTCTTTGATTATTAGAGAGTACGCTGGTATTTGGGGTCTGTGATTATTAGAGGGTACGCTGGTATTTGGGGTCTGTGATTATTAGAGGGTACGCTGGTATTTGGGGTCTGTGATTATAGAGGGTACGCTGGTGTTTGGGGTCTGTGATTATTAGAGGGTACGCTGGTATTTGAGGTCTGTGATTATAGAGGGTACGCTGGTGTTTGGGGTCTGTGATTATTAGTGGGTACGCTGGTATTTGGGGTCTGTGATTATTAGAGGGTACGCTGGTATTTGGGGTCTGCGATTATAGAGGGTACGCTGGTATTGAGGGTCTGTGATTATAGAGGGTACGCTGGTGTTTGGGGTCTGTGATTATTAGAGGGTACGCTGGTATTTGGGGTCTGTGATTATTAGAGGGTACGCTGGTGTTTGGGGTCTGTGATTATTTGAGGGTACGCTGGTATTTGGGTTCTGTGATTATTAGAGGGTACGCTGGTATTCGGGGCCGTTGATTATAGAGGGTACGCTGGTATTTGGGGTCTGTGATTATTAGAGGGTACGCTGGTGTTTGGGGTCTGTGATTATTAGAGGGTACGCTGGTGTTTGGGGTCTGTGATTATTAGAGGGTACGCTGGTATTTGGGGTCTGTGATTATTAGAGGGTACGCTGGTATTCGGGGCCGTTGATTATAGAGGGTACGCTGGTATTTGGGGTCTGTGATTATTAGAGGGTACGCTGGTATTTGGGGTCTGTGATTATTAGAGGGTACGCTGGTGTTTGGGGTCTGTGATTATTTGAGGGTACGCTGGTATTTGGGGTCTGTGATTATAGAGGGTACGCTGGTATTTGGGGTCTGTGATTATTAGAGGGTACGCTGGTATTTGTGGTCTGTGATTATTAGACGGTACGCTGGTATTTGGGGTCTGTGATTATAGAGTGTACGCTGGTATTTGGGGTCTGTGATTATTAGAGAGTACTCTGGTATTTGGGGTCTGTGATTATTAGACGGTACGCTGGTATTTGGGGTCTGTGATTATAGAGGGTACGCTGGTATTTGGGGTCTGTGATTATTAGAGGGTACACTGGTATTTGGGGTCTGTGATTAAAGAGGGTACACTGGTATTTGGGTTCTGTGATTATAGAGGGTACGCTGGTATTTGGGGTCTGTGATTATAGAGTGTACGCTGGTATTTGGGGTCTGTGATTATAGAGGGTACGCTGGTATTTGGGGTTTGTGATTATTAGAGGGTACGCTGGTATTTGGGGTCTGTGATTATTAGGGGGTACGCTGGTATTTGGGGTCTGTGATTATGAGAGGGTACGCTGGTATTTGGGGTCTGTGATTATGAGAGGGTACGCTGGTATTTGGGGTCTGTGATTATGAGAGGGTACGCTGGTATTTGGGGTCTGTGATTATTAGAGAGTACTCTGGTGTTTGGGGTCTTTGATTATAGAGGGTACGCTGGTATTTGGGGTCTGTGATTATTAGAGGGTACGCTGGTATTTGGGGTCTGTGATTATTAGAGGGTACGCTGGTATTTGGGGTCTGTGATTATAGAGGATACGCTGGTATTTGGGGTCTGTGATTATTAGTGGGTACGCTGGTATTTGGGGTCTGTGATTATTAGAGGGTACGCTGGTGTTTGCGGTCTGTGATTATTAGAGAGTACTCTGGTATTTGGGGTCTGTGATTATTAGAGGGTACGCTGGTATTTGGGGTCAGTGATTATGAGAGGGTACGCTGGTATTTGGGGTCAGTGATTATCAGAGAGTACTCTGGTATTTGGGGTCTGTGATTATTAGAGGGTACGCTGGTATTTGGGGTCTGTGATTATTAGAGGGTACGCTGGTGTTTGGGGTCTGTGATTATTAGAGGGTACGCTGGTATTTGGGGTCTGTGATTATTAGAGGGTACGCTGGTATTTGGGGTCTGTGATTATTAGAGGGTACGCTGGTGTTTGGGGTCCGTGATTATTAGAGAGTACTCTGGTATTTGGGGTCTGTGATTAGTCGAGTGTACGTTGGTATTTGGGGTCTGTAATTATAGAGGTTACGCTGGTATTTGGGGTCTGTGATTATAGAGGGTACGCTGGTATTTGGGGTCTGTGATTATTAGAGGGTACGCTGGTATTTGGGGTCTGTGATTATAGAGGGTACGCTGGTGTTTGGGGTCTGTGATTATAGAGGGTGCACTGGTCTTTGCGGTCAGTGATTATTAGTGGGTAGGCTGGTATTTGGGGTCTGTGATTATTAGAGGGTACGCTGGTATTCGGGGCCTGTGATTATAGTGGGTACACTGGTATTTTGGGTCTGTGATTATTAGAGGGTACGCTGGTGTTTGGGGTCTGTGATTATAGAGGGTACGCTGGTATTTGGGGTCTGTGATTATGAGAGGGTACGCTGGTATTTGGGGTCTGTGATTACAGAGGGTACGCTGGTATTTGGGGTCTGTGATTATTAGAGGGTACGCTGGTGTTTGGGGTCTGTGATTATAGAGAGTACGCTGGTATTTGGTGTCTGTGATTATTAGAGGGTACGCTGGTATTTGGGGTCTGTGATTATAAAGGGTACGCTGATATTTGGGGTCTGTGATTATTAGTGGGTACGCTGGTATTTGGGGTCTGTGATTATTAGAGGGTACGCTGGTATTTGGAGTCTTTGATTATTAGAGGGTACGCTGGTGTTTGGTGTCTGTGATTATTAGAGGGTACGCTGGTGTTTGGGGTCTGTAATTATCGAGGGTACGCTGGCATTTGGGGGTCTGTGATTATTAGAGGGTACGCTGGTGTTTGGGGTCTGTGATTATAGAGGGTACGCTGGTATTTGGGGTCTGTGATTATTAGAGAGTACATTGGTATTTGGGGTCTGTGATTATAGAGGGTACGCTGGCATTTGGGGTCTGTGATTATTAGAGGGTACGCTGGTATTTGGGGTCTGTGATTATTAGAGAGTACATTGGTATTTGGGGTCTGTGATTATTAGAGGGTACGCTGGTATTTGGGGTCTGTGATTATAGAGGGTACGCTGGTATTTGGGGTCTGTGATTATAGAGGGTACGCTGGTATTTGGGGTCTGTGATTATTAGTGGGTACGCTGGTATTTGGGGTCTGTGATTATTAGAGGGTACGCTGGTATTTGGGGTCTGTGATTATTAGAGGGTACGCTGGTATTTGGGGTCTGTGATTATAGAGGGTACGCTGGTATTTGGGGTCTGTGATTATAGAGGGTACGCTAGTATTTGGGGTCTGTGATTATTAGAGAGTACATTGGTATTTGGGGTCTGTGATTATTAGAGGGTACGCTGGTATTCGGGGCCTGTGATTATTAGAGGGTACGCTGGTATTTGGGGTCTGTGATTATAGAGGGTACGCTGGTATTTGGGGTCTGTGATTATTAGAGGGTACGCTGGTATTTGTGGTCTGTGATTATTAGACGGTACGCTGGTATTTGGGGTCTGTGATTATAGAGTGTACGCTGGTATTTGGGGTCTGTGATTATTAGAGAGTACTCTGGTATTTGGGGTCTGTGATTATTAGACGGTACGCTGGTATTTGGGGTCTGTGATTATAGAGGGTACGCTGGTATTTGGGGTCTGTGATTATTAGAGGGTACACTGGTATTTGGGGTCTGTGATTAAAGAGGGTACACTGGTATTTGGGTTCTGTGATTATAGAGGGTAAGCTGGTATTTGGGGTCTGTGATTATAGAGTGTACGCTGGTATTTGGGGTCTGTGATTATAGAGGGTACGCTGGTATTTGGGGTCTGTGATTATTAGAGGGTACGCTGGTATTTGGGGTCTGTGATTATTAGAGGGTACGCTGGTATTTGGGGTCTGTGATTATTAGAGAGTACTTTGGTATTTGGGGTCTGTGATTATAGAGGGTACGCTGGTATTTGGGGTCTGTGATTATGAGAGGGTACGCTGGTATTTGGGGTCTGTGATTATTAGAGAGTACTCTGGTATTTGGGGTCTTTGATTATAGAGTGTACGCTGGTATTTGCGGTCTGTGATTATTAGAGGGTACGCTGGTATTTGGGGTCTGTGATTATTAGTGGGTACGCTGGTATTTGGGGTCTGTGATTATAGAGGATACGCTGGTATTTGGGGTCTGTGATTATTAGTGGGTACGCTGGTATTTGGGGTCTGTGATTATTAGAGGGTACGCTGGTATTTGGGGTCTGTGATTATTAGAGGGTACGCTGGTATTTGGGGTCTGTGATTATTAGAGGGTACGCTGGTATTTGGGGTCTGTGATTATAGAGGGTACGCTGGTATTTGGGGTCTGTGATTATAGAGGGTACGCTAGTATTTGGGGTCTGTGATTATTAGAGAGTACATTGGTATTTGGGGTCTGTGATTATTAGAGGGTACGCTGGTATTCGGGGCCTGTGATTATTAGAGGGTACGCTGGTATTTGGGGTCTGTGATTATAGAGGGTACGCTGGTATTTGGGGTCTGTGATTATTAGAGGGTACGCTGGTATTTGTGGTCTGTGATTATTAGACGGTACGCTGGTATTTGGGGTCTGTGATTATAGAGTGTACGCTGGTATTTGGGGTCTGTGATTATTAGAGAGTACTCTGGTATTTGGGGTCTGTGATTATTAGACGGTACGCTGGTATTTGGGGTCTGTGATTATAGAGGGTACGCTGGTATTTGGGGTCTGTGATTATTAGAGGGTACACTGGTATTTGGGGTCTGTGATTAAAGAGGGTACACTGGTATTTGGGTTCTGTGATTATAGAGGGTACGCTGGTATTTGGGGTCTGTGATTATAGAGTGTACGCTGGTATTTGGGGTCTGTGATTATAGAGGGTACGCTGGTATTTGGGGTCTGTGATTATTAGAGGGTACGCTGGTATTTGGGGTCTGTGATTATTAGAGGGTACGCTGGTATTTGGGGTCTGTGATTATTAGAGAGTACTCTGGTATTTGGGGTCTGTGATTATAGAGGGTACGCTGGTATTTGGGGTCTGTGATTATGAGAGGGTACGCTGGTATTTGGGGTCTGTGATTATTAGAGGGTACGCTGGTATTTGGGGTCTGTGATTATTAGAGGGTACGCTGGTATTTGGGGTCTGTGATTATTAGAGGGTACGCTGGTATTTGGGGTCTGTGATTATTAGAGGGTACGCTGGTATTTGCGGTCTGTGATTATTAGAGGGTACGCTGGTATTTGGGGTCTGTGATTATTAGTGGGTACGCTGGTATTTGGGGTCTGTGATTATAGAGGATACGCTGGTATTTGGGGTCTGTGATTATTAGTGGGTACGCTGGTGTTTGGGGTCTGTGATTATTAGAGGGTACGCTGGTGTTTGCGGTCTGTGATTATTAGAGAGTACTCTGGTATTTGGGGTCTGTGATTATTAGAGGGTACGCTGGTATTTGGGGTCAGTGATTATTAGAGGGTACGCTGGTATTTGGGTTCAGTGATTATTAAAGAGTACTCTGGTATTTGGGGTCTGTGATTATTAGAGGGTACGCTGGTATTTGGGGTCTGTGATTATTAGAGGGTACGCTGGTGTTTGGGGTCTGTGATTATTAGAGGGTACGCTGGTATTTGGGGTCTGTGATTATTAGAGGGTACGCTGGTATTTGGGGTCTGTGATTATTAGAGGGTACGCTGGTGTTTGGGGTCCGTGATTATTAGAGAGTACTCTGGTATTTGGGGTCTGTGATTAGTCAAGTGTACGTTGGTATTTGGGGTCTGTAATTATAGAGGTTACGCTGGTATTTGGGGTCTGTGATTATAGAGGGTACGCTGGTATTTGGGGTCTGTGATTATTAGAGGGTACGCTGGTATTTGGGGTCTGTGATTATAGAGGGTACGCTGGTGTTTGGGGTCTGTGATTATAGAGGGTGCACTGGTCTTTGCGGTCAGTGATTATTAGTGGGTAGGCTGGTATTTGGGGTCTGTGATTATTAGAGGGTACGCTGGTATTCGGGGCCTGTGATTATAGTGGGTACACTGGTATTTGGGGTCTGTGATTATTAGAGGGTACGCTGGTGTTTGGGGTCTGTGATTATAGAGGGTACGCTGGTATTTGGGGTCTGTGATTATTAGAGGGTACGCTGGTATTTGGGGTCTGTGATTATAGAGGGTACGCTGGTATTTGGGGTCTGTGATTATTAGAGGGTACGCTGGTGTTTGGGGTCTGTGATTATTGAGGGTACGCTGGTATTTGGTGTCTGTGATTATTAGAGGGTACGCTGGTATTTCGGGTCTGTGATTATAAAGGGTACGCTGATATTTGGGGTCTGTGATTATTAGTGGGTACGCTGGTATTTGGGGTCTGTGATTATTAGAGGGTACGCTGGTATTTGGAGTCTTTGATTATTACAGGGTACGCTGGTGTTTGGGGTCTGTGATTATTAGAGGGTACGCTGGTGTTTGGGGTCTGTAATTATAGAGGGTACGCTGGCATTTGGGGGTCTGTGATTATTAGAGGGTACGCTGGTGTTTGGGGTCTGTGATTATAGAGGGTACGCTGGTATTTGGGGTCTGTGATTATTAGAGAGTACATTGGTATTTGGGGTCTGTGATTATAGAGGGTACGCTGGCATTTGGGGTCTGTGATTATTAGAGGGTACGCTGGTATTTGGGGTCTGTGATTATTAGAGAGTACATTGGTATTTGGGGTCTGTGATTATAGAGGGTACGCTGGTATTTGGGGTCTGTGATTATAGAGGGTACGCTGGTATTTGGGGTCTGTGATTATTAGTGGGTACGCTGGTATTTGGGGTCTGTGATTATTTGAGGGTACGCTGGTATTTGGGTCTGTGATTATTAGAGGGTACGCTGGTATTTGGGGTCTGTGATTATAGAGGGTACGCTGGTATTTGGGGTCTGTGATTATAGAGGGTACGCTAGTTTTTGGGGTCTGTGATTATTAGAGAGTACATTGGTATTTGGGGTCTGTGATTATTAGAGGGTACGCTGGTATTCGGGGCCTGTGATTATTAGAAGGTACGCTGGTATTTGGGGTCTGTGATTATAGAGGGTACGCTGGTATTTGGGGTCTGTGATTATAGAGGGTACGCTGGTATTTGGGGTCTGTGATTATAGAGTGTACGCTGGTGTTTGGGATCTGTGATTATTAGAGGGTACGCTGTTATTTGGGGTCTGTGATTATAGAGGGTACGCTGGTATTTGGGGTCTGTGATTATTAGAGGGCACACTGGTATTTTGGGTCTGTGATTATAGAGGGTACGCTGGTATTTGGGGTCTGTGATTATAGAGTGTACGCTGGTGTTTGGGGTCTGTGATTATTAGAGGGTACGCTGGTATTTGGGGTCTGTGATTATAGAGGGTACGCTGGTATTTGGGGTCTGTGATTATAGAGGGTACGCTGGTATTTGGGGTCTGTGATTATTAGTGGGTACGCTGGTATTTGGGGTCTGTGTTAATAGAGGGTACGCTGGTATTTGGGGTCTGTGATTATTCGTGGGTACGCTGGTATTTGGGGTCTGTGTTAATAGTGGGTACGCTGGTATTTGGGGTCTGTGATTATAGAGGGTACGCTGGTATTTGGGGTCTGTGATTATTAGAGGGTACGCTGGTATTTGGGGTCTGTGATTATAGAGGGTACGCTGGTATTTGGGGTCTGTGATTATAGAGTGTACGCTGGTGTTTGGGGTCTGTGATTATTAGAGGGTACGCTGGTATTTGGGGTCTGTGATTATAGAGGGTACGCTGGTATTTGGGGTCTGTGATTATTAGAGGGTACGCTGGTATTTGGAGTCTGTGATTATTAGAGGGTACGCTGGTGTTTGCGGTCTGTGATTATTAGAGAGTACTCTGGTATTTGGGGTCTGTGTTAATAGAGGGTATGCTGGTATTTGGGGTCTGTGATTATCGAGGGTACGCTGGTATTTGGGGTCTGTGATTATTAGTGGGTACGCTGGTATTTGGGGTCTGTGTTAATAGAGGGTACACTGGTATTTGGGGTCTGTGATTATTAGAGGGTACGCTGGTATTTGGGGTCTGTGATTATTAGAGGGTACGCTGGTGTTTGCGGTCTGTGATTATTGGAGAGTACTCTGGTATTTGGAGTCTTTGATTATTAGAGGGTACGCTGGTATTTGGGGTCTGTGATTATTAGAGGGTACGCTGGTGTTTGGGGTCTGTAATTATAGAGGGTACGCTGGCATTTGGGTGTCTGTGATTATTAGAGTGTACGCTGGTGTTTGGGGTCTGTGATTATAGAGGGTACGCTGGTATTTGGGGTCTGTGATTATTAGAGTACATTGGTATTTGGGGTCTGTGATTATAGAGGGTACGCTGGCATTTGGGGTCTGTGATTATTAGAGGGTACGCTGGTATTCGGGGTCTGTGATTATCGAGGGTACGCTGGTATTTGGGGTCTGTGATTATTAGAGGGTACGCTGGTATTCGGGGTCTGTGATTATAGAGGGTACGTTGGTATTGAGGATCTGTGATTATTAGAGAGTACTCTGGTATTTGGGGTCTGTGATTATTAGAGGGTACGCTGGTATTTGGGGTCTGTGATTATTAGAGGGTAAGCTGGTATTTGGGGTCTGTGATTATTAGAGGGTACGCTGGTATTCGGGGCCTGTGATTATAGAGGGTACGCTGGTATTTGGGGTCTGTGATTATAGAGGGTACGCTGGTATTTGGGGTCTGTGATTATTAGAGGGTACGCTGGTGTTTGGGATCTGTGATTACAGAGGGTACGCTGGTATTTGGGGTCTGTGATTATTAGAGGGTACGCTCGTGTTTGGGGTCTGTGATTATAGAGGGTACGCTGGTATTTGGGGTCTGTGATTATAGAGGGTACGCTGGCATTTGGGGTCTGTGATTATTAGAGGGTACGCTGGTATTTGGGGTCTGTGATTATTAGAGGGTACGCTGGTATTTCGAGTCTTTGATTATTAGAGGGTACGCTGGTATTTGGGGTCTGTGATTATTAGAGGGTACGCTGGTATTTGGAGTCTTTGATTATTAGAGGGTACGCTGGTATTTGGGGTCTTTGATTATTAGAGGGTACGCTGGTATTTGGGGTCTGTGATTATTAGAGGGTACGCTGGTATTTGGAGTCTTTGATTATTAGAGGGTACGCTGGTATTTGGGGTCTGTGATTATTAGAGGGTACGCTGGTATTTGGGGTCTGTGATTATAGAGGGTACGCTGGTATTTGGGGTCTGTGATTATTAGAGAGTACTCTGGTATTTGGGGTCTGTGATTATTAGAGGGTACGTTGGTATTTGGGGTCTGTGATTATTAGAGGGTACGCTGGTATTTGGGGTCTGTGATTATTAGAGGGTACGCTGGTATTTGGGGTCTGTGATTATTAGAGGATACGCTGGTATTCGGGGCCTGTGATTATAGAGGGTACGCTGGTATTTGGGGGTCTGTGATTATAGAGGGTACGCTGGTATTTGGGGTCTGTGATTATTAGAGGGTACGCTGGTATTCGGGGCCTGTGATTATAGAGGGTACGCTGGTATTTGGGGTCTGTGATTATTAGACGGTACGCTGGTGTTTGGGGTCTGTGATTATTAGAGGGCACGCTGGTATTTGGGTTCTGTGATTATTAGAGGGTACGCTGGTATTTGGGGTCTGTGATTATGAGAGGGTACGCTGGTATTTGGGGTCTGTGATTATTAGAGGGTACGCTGGTATTTGGGGTCTGTGATTATTAGTGGGTACGCTGGTATTTGGGGTCTGTGATTATTTGAGGGTACGCTGGTATTTGGGTCTGTGATTATTAGAGGGTACGCTGGTATTTGGGGTCTGTGATTATAGAGGGTACGCTGGTATTTGGGGTCTGTGATTATAGAGGGTACGCTAGTATTTGGGGTCTGTGATTATTAGAGAGTACATTGGTATTTGGGGTCTGTGATTATTAGAGGGTACGCTGGTATTCGGGGCCTGTGATTATTAGAGGGTACGCTGGTATTTGGGGTCTGTGATTATAGAGGGTACGCTGGTATTTGGGGTCTGTGATTATAGAGGGTACGCTGGTATTTGGGGTCTGTGATTATAGAGTGTACGCTGGTGTTTGGGATCTGTGATTATTAGAGGGTACGCTGTTATTTGGGGTCTGTGATTATAGAGGGTACGCTGGTATTTGGGGTCTGTGATTATTAGAGGGCACACTGGTATTTTGGGTCTGTGATTATAGAGGGTACGCTGGTATTTGGGGTCTGTGATTATAGAGTGTACGCTGGTGTTTGGGGTCTGTGATTATTAGAGGGTACGCTGGTATTTGGGGTCTGTGATTATAGAGGGTACGCTGGTATTTGGGGTCTGTGATTATAGAGGGTACGCTGGTATTTGGGGTCTGTGATTATTAGTGGGTACGCTGGTATTTGGGGTCTGTGTTAATAGAGGGTACGCTGGTATTTGGGGTCTGTGATTATTAGTGGGTACGCTGGTATTTGGGGTCTGTGTTAATAGTGGGTACGCTGGTATTTGGGGTCTGTGATTATAGAGGGTACGCTGGTATTTGGGGTCTGTGATTATAGAGTGTACGCTGGTGTTTGGGGTCTGTGATTATTAGAGGGTACGCTGGTATTTGGGGTCTGTGATTATAGAGGGTACGCTGGTATTTGGGGTCTGTGATTATTAGAGGGTACGCTGGTATTTGGAGTCTGTGATTATTAGAGGGTACGCTGGTGTTTGCGGTCTGTGATTATTAGAGAGTACTCTGGTATTTGGGGTCTGTGTTAATAGAGGGTATGCTGGTATTTGGGGTCTGTGATTATCGAGGGTACGCTGGTATTTGGGGTCTGTGATTATTAGTGGGTACGCTGGTATTTGGGGTCTGTGTTAATAGAGGGTACACTGGTATTTGGGGTCTGTGATTATTAGAGGGTACGCTGGTATTTGGGGTCTGTGATTATTAGAGGGTACGCTGGTGTTTGCGGTCTGTGATTATTGGAGAGTACTCTGGTATTTGGAGTCTTTGATTATTAGAGGGTACGCTGGTATTTGGGGTCTGTGATTATTAGAGGGTACGCTGGTGTTTGGGGTCTGTAATTATAGAGGGTACGCTGGCATTTGGGTGTCTGTGATTATTAGAGGGTACGCTGGTGTTTGGGGTCTGTGATTATAGAGGGTACGCTGGTATTTGGGGTCTGTGATTATTAGAGTACATTGGTATTTGGGGTCTGTGATTATAGAGGGTACGCTGGCATTTGGGGTCTGTGATTATTAGAGGGTACGCTGGTATTCGGGGTCTGTGATTATCGAGGGTACGCTGGTATTTGGGGTCTGTGATTATTAGAGGGTACGCTGGTATTCGGGGTCTGTGATTATAGAGGGTACGCTGGTATTGAGGATCTGTGATTATTAGAGAGTACTCTGGTATTTGGGGTCTGTGATTATTAGAGGGTACGCTGGTATTTGGGGTCTGTGATTATTAGAGGGTAAGCTGGTATTTGGGGTCTGTGATTATTAGAGGGTACGCTGGTATTCGGGGCCTGTGATTATAGAGGGTACGCTGGTATTTGGGGTCTGTGATTATAGAGGGTACGCTGGTATTTGGGGTCTGTGATTATTAGAGGGTACGCTGGTGTTTGGGATCTGTGATTACAGAGGGTACGCTGGTATTTGGGGTCTGTGATTATTAGAGGGTACGCTCGTGTTTGGGGTCTGTGATTATAGAGGGTACGCTGGTATTTGGGGTCTGTGATTATAGAGGGTACGCTGGCATTTGGGGTCTGTGATTATTAGAGGGTACGCTGGTATTTGGGGTCTGTGATTATTAGAGGGTACGCTGGTATTTCGAGTCTTTGATTATTAGAGGGTACGCTGGTATTTGGGGTCTGTGATTATTAGAGGGTACGCTGGTATTTGGAGTCTTTGATTATTAGAGGGTACGCTGGTATTTGGGGTCTTTGATTATTAGAGGGTACGCTGGTATTTGGGGTCTGTGATTATTAGAGGGTACGCTGGTATTTGGAGTCTTTGATTATTAGAGGGTACGCTGGTATTTGGGGTCTGTGATTATTAGAGGGTACGCTGGTATTTGGGGTCTGTGATTATAGAGGGTACGCTGGTATTTGGGGTCTGTGATTATTAGAGAGTACTCTGGTATTTGGGGTCTGTGATTATTAGAGGGTACGCTGGTATTTGGGGTCTGTGATTATTAGAGGGTACGCTGGTATTTGGGGTCTGTGATTATTAGAGGGTACGCTGGTATTTGGGGTCTGTGATTATTAGAGGATACGCTGGTATTCGGGGCCTGTGATTATAGAGGGTACGCTGGTATTTGGGGGTCTGTGATTATAGAGGGTACGCTGGTATTTGGGGTCTGTGATTATTAGAGGGTACGCTGGTATTCGGGGCCTGTGATTATAGAGGGTACGCTGGTATTTGGGGTCTGTGATTATTAGACGGTACGCTGGTGTTTGGGGTCTGTGATTATTAGAGGGCACGCTGGTATTTGGGTTCTGTGATTATTAGAGGGTACGCTGGTATTTGGGGTCTGTGATTATGAGAGGGTACGCTGGTATTTGGGGTCTGTGATTATTAGAGGGTACGCTGGTATTTGGGGTCTGTGATTATTAGAGGGTACGCTGGTATTTGGGGTCTGTGATTATAGAGGGTACGCTGGTATTTGGGGTCTGTGATTATTAGATGGTACGCTGGTATTCGGGGCCTGTGATTATAGAGGGTACGCTGGTATTTGGGGGTCTGTGATTATTAGAGGGTACGCTGGTATTTGGGGTCTGTGATTATTAGACGGTACGCTGGTGTTTGGGGTCTGTGATTATTAGAGGATACGCTGGTATTTGGGGTCTGTGATGATAGAGGGTACGCTGGTGTTTGGGGTCTGTGATTGTTAGAGGGTACGCTGGTATTTGGGGTCTGTGATTATTAGAGGGTACGCTGGTATTTGGAGTCTTTGATTATTAGAGGGTACGCTGGTATTTGGGGTCTGTGATTATGAGACGGTACGCTGGTATTTGGGGTCTGTGATTTTTCGAGGGTACGCTGGTATTTGGAGTTTTTGATTATTAGAGAGTACGCTGGTATTCGGGGTCTGTGATTATTAGTGGATACGCTGGTATTTGGAGTCTGTGATTATAGAGGGTACGCTGGTGTTTGGGGTCTGTGATTATTAGTGGGTACGCTGGTATTTGGAGTCTTTGATTATTAGAGGGTACACTGGTATTTGGGGTCTGTGATTATTAGAGGGTACGCTGGTATTTGGGGTCTGTGATTATAGAGGGTACGCTGGTATTTGGGGTCTGTGATTATAGAGGGTACGCTGGTGTTTGGGGTCTGTGATTATTAGAGGGTACGCTGGTATTTGGAGTCTGTGATTATTAGAGGGTACGCTGGTGTTTGGAGTCTTTGATTATGGAGTGTACGCTGGTATTTGGGGTCTGTGATTATACAGGGTACGCTGGTGTTTGGGGTCTGTGATTATTAGTGGGTACGCTGGTGTTTGGAGTCTTTGATTATGGAGGGTACACTGGTATTTGGGGTCTGTGATTATAGAGGGTACGCTGGTGTTTGGGATCTGTGATTATTAGTGGGTACGCTGGTGTTTGGAGTCTTTGATTATAGAGGGTACGCTGGTGTTTGGGGTCTGTGATTATTAGAGGGGACATTGGTATTTGGGGTCTGTCATTATTTGAGGGTACGCTGGTATTTGGGGTCTGCGATTATTAGAGGGTACGCTGGTATTTGGGGGTCTGTGATTATTAGAGGGTACGCTGGTATTTGGGTGTCTGTGATTATTTGAGGGTACGCTGGTATTCGGGGCCTGTGATTAATAGAGGGTACACTGGTATTTGGGGTCTGTGATTATTAGAGGGTACGCTGGTATTCGGGGGTCTGTGATTATTAGAGGGTACGCTGGTATTCGGGGGTCTGTGATTATTAGAGGGTACGCTGGTGTTTGGGGTCTGTGATTATTAGAGGGTACGCTGGTATTCGGAGGTCTGTGATTATAGAGGGTACGCTGGTATTTGGGGTCTGTGATTATAGAGGGTACGCTGGTATTTGGGGTCTGTGATTATTAGAGGGTACGCTGGTGTTTGGGGTCTGTGATTATTAGAGGGTACGCTGGTATTTGGGGTCTGTGATTATAGAGGGTATGCTGGTATTTGGGGTCTGTGATTATTAGAGGGTACGCTGGTGTTTGGGGTCTGTGATTATAGAGGGTACGCTGGTATTTGGGGTCTGTGATTATAGAGGGTACGCTGGTGTTTGTGGTCTGTGATTATTAGAGGGTACGCTGGTATTCGGGGGTCTGTGATTATAGAGGGTACGCTGGTATTTGGAGTCTTTGATTATTAGAGGGTACGCTGGTATTTGGGGGTCTGTGATTATTAGAGGGTACGCTGGTGTTTGGGGTCTGTGATTATTAGAGGGTACGCTGGTGTTTGGGGTCTGTGATTATAGAGGGTACGCTGGTATTTGGGGTCTGTGATTATTAGAGGGTACGCTGGTATTCGGGGGTCTGTGATTATAGAGGGTACGCTGGTATTTGGGGTCTGTGATTATTAGAGGGTACGCTGGTGTTTGGGGTCTGTGATTATTAGAGGGTACGCTGGTATTGAGGATCTGTGATTATTAGAGAGTACTCTGGTATTTGGGGTCTGTGATTATTAGAGGGTACGCTGGTATTTGGGGTCTGTGATTATTAGAGGGTACGCTGGTATTTGGGGTCTGTGATTATTAGAGGGTACGCTGGTATTCGGGGCCTGTGATTATCGAGGTACGCTGGTATTTGGGGTCTGTGATTATTAGAGGGTACGCTGGTATTCGGGGCCTGTGATTATAGAGGGTACGCTGGTATTTGGGGTCTGTGATTATTAGAGGGTACGCTGGTATTTGGGGTCTGTGGTTATGAGAGGTTACGCTGGTATTTGGAGTCTGTGATTATTAGAGGGTACGCTGGTATTTGGGGTCTGTGATTATAGAGGGTACGCTGGTATTTGGGGTCTGTGATTATTAGAGAGTACTCTGGTATTTGGGGTCTGTGATTATTAGAGGGTCCGCTGGTATTTGGGGTCTGTGATTATTAGAGGATACGCTGGTATTTGGGGTCTGTGATTATAGAGGGTACGCTGGTATTGAGGATCTGTGATTATTAGAGAGTACTCTGGTATTTGGGGTCTGTGATTATTAGAGGGTACGCTGGTATTTGGGGTCTGTGATTATTAGAGGGTACGCTGGTATTTGGGGTCTGTGATTATTAGAGGGTACGCTGGTATTCGGGGCCTGTGATTATTAGAGGGTACGCTGGTATTTGGGGTCTGTGATTATAGAGGGTACGCTGGTGTTTGGGATCTGTGATTATAGAGGGTACGCTGGTATTTGGGGTCTGTGATTATTAGAGGGTACGCTCGTGTTTGGGGTCTGTGATTATAGAGGGTACGCTGGTATTTGGGGTCTGTGATTATAGAGGGTACGCTGGCATTTGGGGTCTGTGATTATTAGAGGGTACGCTGGTATTTGGGGTCTGTGATTATTACAGGGTACGCTGGTATTTGGAGTCTTTGATTATTAGAGGGTACGCTGGTATTCGGGTGTCTGTGATTATAGAGGGTACGCTGGTATTTGGAGTCTTTGATTATTAGAGGGTACGCTGGTATTTGGGGGTCTGTGATTATTAGAGGGTACGCTGGTGTTTGGGGTCTGTGATTATTAGAGAGTACGCTGGTGTTTGGGGTCTGTGATTAGAGAGGGTACGCTGGTATTTGGGGTCTGTGATTATTAGAGGGTACGCTGGTATTCGGGGGTCTGTGATTATAGAGGGTACGCTGGTATTTGGGGTCTGTGATTATTAGAGGGTACGCTGGTGTTTGGGGTCTGTGATTATTAGAGGGTACGCTGGTATTGAGGATCTGTGATTATTAGAGAGTACTCTGGTATTTGGGGTCTGTGATTATTAGAGGGTACGCTGGTATTTGGGGTCTGTGATTATTATAGGGTACACTGGTATTTGGGGTCTGTGATTATTAGAGGGTACGCTGGTATTCGGGGCCTGTGATTATCGAGGGTACGCTGGTATTTGGGGTCTGTGATTATTAGAGGGTACGCTGGTATTCGGGGCCTGTGATTATAGAGGGTACGCTGGTATTTGGGGTCTGTGATTATTAGAGGGTACGCTGGTATTTGGGGTCTGTGATTATTAGAGGGTACGCTGGTATTTGGAATCTGTGATTATTAGAGGGTACGCTGGTATTTGGGGTCTGTGATTATAGAGGGTACGCTGGTATTTGGGGTCTGTGATTATTAGAGGGTACGCTGGTATTTGGGGTCTGTGATTATTAGAGGGTACGCTGGTATTTGGGGTCTGTGATTATAGAGGGTACGCTGGTATTGAGGATCTGTGATTATTAGAGAGTACTCTGGTATTTGGGGTCTGTGATTATTAGAGGGTACGCTGGTATTTGGGGTCTGTGATTATTAGAGGGTACACTGGTATTTGGGGTCTGTGATTATTAGAGGGTACGCTGGTATTCGGGGCCTGTGATTATAGAGGGTACGCTGGTATTTGGGGTCTGTGATTATAGAGGGTACGCTGGTATTTGGGGTCTGTGATTATTAGAGGGTACGCTGGTGTTTGGGATCTGTGATTATAGAGGGTACGCTGGTATTTGGAGTCTGTGATTATTAGAGGGTACGCTCGTGTTTGGGGTCTGTGATTATAGAGGGTACGCTGGTATTTGGGGTCTGTGATTATAGAGGGTACGCTGGCATTTGGGGTCTGTGATTATTAGAGGGTACGCTGGTATTTGGTGTCTGTGATTATTAGAGGGTACGCTGGTATTTGGAGTCTTTGATTATTAGAGGGTACGCTGGTATTTGGGGTCTGTGATTATTAGTGGGTACGCTGGTATTTGGGGTCTGTGATTATTAGAGGGTACGCTGGTATTTGGGGTCTGTGATTATAGAGGGTACGCTGGTATTTGGGGTCTGTGATTATTAGAGAGTACCCTGGTATTTGGGGTCTGTGATTATTTGAGGGTACGCTGGTATTTGGGGTCTGTGATTATTAGAGGGTACGCTGGTATTTGGGGTCTGTTATTATTAGAGGGTACGCTGGTATTTGGGGTCTGTGATTATTAGAGGGTACGCTGGTATTTGGGGTCTGTGATTATTAGAGGGTACGCTGGTATTTGTGGTCTGTGATTATTAGAGGGTACGCTGGTATTTGGGGTCTGTGATTATTAGAGGGTACGCTGGTATTTGGGGTCTGTGATTATAGAGGGTACGCTGGTATTTGGGGTCTGTGATTATTAGAGGGTACGCTGGTATTCGGGGCCTGTGATTATAGAGGGTACGCTGGTATTTGGGGGTCTGTGATTATTAGAGGGTACGCTGGTATTTGGGGTCTGTGATTATTAGAGGGTACGCTGGTGTTTGGGGTCTGTGATTATTAGAGGATACGCTGGTATTTGGGGTCTGTGATTATAGAGGGTACGCTGGTGTTTGGGGTCTGTGATTGTTAGAGGGTACGCTGGTATTTGGGGTCTGTGATTATTAGAGGGTACGCTGGTATTTGGAGTCTTTGATTATTAGAGGGTACGCTGGTATTTGGGGTCTGTGATTATTAGACGGTACGCTGGTATTTGGGGTCTGTGATTAATAGAGGGTACGCTGGTATTTGGAGTCTTTGATTATTAGAGAGTACGCTGGTATTCGGGGTCTGTGATTATTAGTGGATACGCTGGTATTTGGAGTCTTTGATTATTAGAGGGTACACTGGTATTTGGGGTCTGTGATTATTAGAGGGTACGCTGGTATTTGGGGTCTGTGATTATAGAGGGTACGCTGGTATTTGGAGTCTTTGATTATTAGAGGGTACACTGGTATTTGGGGTCTGTGATTATTAGAGGGTACGCTGGTATTTGGAGTCTTTGATTATTAGAGGGTACGCTGGTATTTGGGGTCTGTGATTATTAGAGGGTACGCTGGTGTTTGTAGTCTTTGATTATGGAGTGTACGCTGGTATTTGGGGTCTGTGATTATACAGGGTATGCTGGTGTTTGGGGTCTGTGATTATTAGTGGGTACGCTGGTGTTTGGAGTCTTTGATTATGGAGGGTACACTGGTATTTGGGGTCTGTGATTATAGAGGGTACGCTGGTGTTTGGGATCTGTGATTATTAGTGGGTACGCTGGTGTTTGGAGTCTTTGATTATAGAGGGTACGCTGGTGTTTGGGGTCTGTGATTATTAGAGGGGAGATTGGTATTTGGGGTCTGTCATTATTTGAGGGTACGCTGGTATTTGGGGTCTGTGATTATTAGAGGGTACGCTGGTATTTGGGGGTCTGTGATTATTAGAGGGTACGCTGGTATTTGGGGTCTGTGATTATTTGAGGGTACGCTGGTATTCGGGGCCTGTGATTATTAGAGGGTACACTGGTATTTGGGGTCTGTGATTATTAGAGGGTACGCTGGTATTCGGGGGTCTGTGATTATTAGAGGGTACGCTGGTATTCGGGGGTCTGTGATTATTAGAGGGTACGCTGGTATTCGGAGGTCTGTGATTATAGAGGGTACGCTGGTATTTGGAGTCTTTGATTATTAGAGGGTACGCTGGTATTTGGGGGTCTGTGATTATTAGAGGGTACGCTGGTGTTTGGGGTCTGTGATTATTAGAGGGTACGCTGGTGTTTGGGGTCTGTGATTATAGAGGGAACGCTGGTATTTGGGGTCTGTGATTATTAGAGGGTACGCTGGTATTCGGGGGTCTGTGATTATAGACGGTACGCTGGTATTTGGAGTCTTTGATTATTAGAGGGAACGCTGGTATTTGGGGTCTGTGATTATTAGAGGGTACGCTGGTATTTGGGGTCTGTGATTATTAGAGGGTACGCTGGTATTTGGGGTCTGTGATTATAGAGGGTACGCTGGTATTTGGGGTCTGTGATTATTAGAGGGTACGCTGGTGTTTGGGGTCTGTGATTATTAGAGGGTACGCTGGTATTTGGGGTCTGTGATTATAGAGGGTACGCTGGTATTTGGGGTCTGTGATTATTAGAGGGTACGCTGGTATTTGGGGTCTGTGGTTATTAGAGGGTACGCTGGTATTTGGAGTCTGTGATTATTAGAGGGTACGCTGGTATTTGGGGTCTGTGATGATAGAGGGTACGCTGGTATTTGGGGTCTGTGATTATTTGAGAGAACTCTGGTATTTGGGATCGGTGATTATTAGAGGGTACGCTGGTATTTGGGGTCTGTGATTATTAGAGGGTACGCTGGTGTTTGGGGTCTGTGATTATTAGAGGGTACGCTGGTATTGAGGATCTGTGATTATTAGAGAGTACTCTGGTATTTGGGGTCTGTGATTATTAGAGGGTACGCTGGTATTTGGGGTCTGTGATTATTAGAGGGTACGCTGGTATTTGGGGTCTGTGATTATGAGAGGGTACGCTGGTATTCGGGGTCTGTGATTATCGAGGGTACGCTGGTATTTGGGGTCTGTGATTATTAGAGGGTACGCTGGTATTCGGGGCCTGTGAGTATAGAGGGTACGCTGGTATTTGGGGTCTGTGATTATTAGAGGGTACGCTGGTATTCGGGGCCTGTGATTATAGAGGGTACGCTGGTATTTGGGTTCTGTGATTATTAGAGGGTACGCTGGTATTTGGGGTCTGTGATTATTAGAGGGTACGCTGGTATTTGTGGTCTGTGATTATTAGAGGGTACGCTGGTATTTGGGGTCTGTGATTATTAGAGGGTACGCTGGTATTTGGGGTCTGTGATTATAGAGGGTACGCTGGTATTTGGGGTCTGTGATTATTAGAGGGTACGCTGGTATTCGGGGCCTGTGATTATAGAGGGTACGCTGGTATTTGGGGGTCTGTGATTATTAGAGGGTACGCTGGTATTTGGGGTCTGTGATTATTAGAGGGTACGCTGGTGTTTGGGGTCTGTGATTATTAGAGGATACGCTGGTATTTGGGGTCTGTGATTATAGAGGGTACGCTGGTATTTGGGGTCTGTGATTATTAGAGGGTACGCTGGTATTTGGGGGTCTTTGATTATTAGAGGGTACGCTGGTATTTGGGGTCTGTGATTATTAGACGGTACGCTGGTATTTGGGGTCTGTGATTAATAGAGGGTACGCTGGTATTTGGAGTCTTTGATTATTAGAGAGTACGCTGGTATTCGGGGTCTGTGATTATTAGTGGATACGCTGGTATTTGGAGTCTTTGATTATTAGAGGGTACACTGGTATTTGGGGTCTGTGATTATTAGAGGGTACGCTGGTATTTGGGGTCTGT
The DNA here is from genome assembly GCF_037043375.1 of Chiloscyllium plagiosum. Lineage (NCBI taxonomy): Eukaryota > Metazoa > Chordata > Chondrichthyes > Orectolobiformes > Hemiscylliidae > Chiloscyllium > Chiloscyllium plagiosum. Next base: position 4,401,037 of record NW_028270162.1, on the reverse strand, counting down.
GATTATTAGAGGGTACGCTGGTATTTGGGGTCTGTGATTATTAGAGGGTACGCTGGTATTTGGAGTCTTTGATTATTAGAGGGTACACTGGTATTTGGGGTCTGTGATTATTAGAGGGTACGCTGGTATTTGGAGTCTTTGATTATTAGAGGGTACGCTGGTATTTGGGGTCTGTGATTATTAGAGGGTACGCTGGTGTTTGTAGTCTTTGATTATGGAGTGTACGCTGGTATTTGGGGTCTGTGATTATACAGGGTACGCTTTTGTTTGGGGTCTGTGATTATTAGTGGGTACGCTGGTGTTTGGAGTCTTTGATTATGGAGGGTACACTGGTATTTGGGGTCTGTGATTATAGAGGGTACGCTGGTGTTTGGGATCTGTGATTATTAGTGGGTACGCTGGTGTTTGGAGTCTTTGATTATAGAGGGTACGCTGGTGTTTGGGGTCTGTGATTATTAGAGGGGACATTGGTATTTGGGGTCTGTCATTATTTGAGGGTACGCTGGTATTTGGGGTCTGTGATTATTAGAGGGTACGCTGGTATTTGGGGGTCTGTGATTATTAGAGGGTACGCTGGTATTTGGGGGTCTGTGATTATTTGAGGGTACGCTGGTATTCGGGGCCTGTGATTATTAGAGGGTACACTGGTATTTGGGGTCTGTGATTATTAGAGGGTACGCTGGTATTCGGGGGTCTGTGATTATTAGAGGGTACGCTGGTATTCGGGGGTCTGTGATTATTAGAGGGTACGCTGGTGTTTGGGGTCTGTGATTATTAGAGGGTACGCTGGTATTCGGAGGTCTGTGATTATAGAGGGTACGCTGGTATTTGGAGTCTTTGACTATTAGAGGGTACGCTGGTATTTGGGGGTCTGTGATTATTAGAGGGTACGCTGGTGTTTGGGGTCTGTGATTATTAGAGGGTACGCTGGTGTTTGGGGTCTGTGATTATAGAGGGAACGCTGGTATTTGGGGTCTGTGATTATTAGAGGGTACGCTGGTATTCGGGGGTCTGTGATTATAGACGGTACGCTGGTATTTGGAGTCTTTGATTATTAGAGGGTACGCTGGTATTTGGGGTCTGTGATTATTAGAGGGTACGCTGGTATTTGGGGTCTGTGATTATTAGAGGGTACGCTGGTATTTGGGGTCTGTGATTATAGAGGGTACGCTGGTATTTGGGGTCTGTGATTATTAGAGGGTACGCTGGTGTTTGGGGTCTGTGATTATTAGAGGGTACGCTGGTATTTGGGGCCTGTGATTATAGAGGGTACGCTGGTATTTGGGGTCTGTGATTATTAGAGGGTACGCTGGTATTTGGGGTCTGTGGTTATTAGAGGGTACGCTGGTATTTGGAGTCTGTGATTATTAGAGGGTACGCTGGTATTTGGGGTCTGTGATGATAGAGGGTACGCTGGTATTTGGGGTCTGTGATTATTTGAGAGAACTCTGGTATTTGGGGTCTGTGATTATTAGAGGGTACGCTGGTATTTGGGGTCTGTGATTATTAGAGGGTACGCTGGTGTTTGGGGTCTGTGATTATTAGAGGGTACGCTGGTATTGAGGATCTGTGATTATTAGAGAGTACTCTGGTATTTGGGGTCTGTGATTATTAGAGGGTACGCTGGTATTTGGGGTCTGTGATTATTAGAGGGTACGCTGGTATTTGGGGTCTGTGATTATGAGAGGGTACGCTGGTATTCGGGGTCTGTGATTATCGAGGGTATGCTGGTATTTGGGGTCTGTGATTATTAGAGGGTACGCTGGTATTCGGGGCCTGTGATTATAGAGGGTACGCTGGTATTTGGGGTCTGTGATTATTAGAGGGTACGCTGGTATTTGGAGTCTGTGATTATTAGAGGGTACGCTGGTATTTGGGGTCTGTGATTATAGAGGGTACGCTGGTATTTGGGGTCTGTGATTATTTGAGAGTACTCTGGTATTTGGGGTCTGTGATTCTTAGAGGGTACGCTGGTATTTGGGGTCTGTGATTATTCGAGGGTACGCTGGTATTTGGGGTCTGTGATTATAGAGGGTACGCTGGTATTGAGGATCTGTGATTATTAGAGAGTACTCTGGTATTTGGGGTCTGTGATTATTAGAGGGTACGCTGGTATTTGGGGTCTGTGATTATTAGAGGGTACGCTGGTATTTGGGGTCTGTGATTATTAGAGGGTACGCTGGTATTTGGGGTCTGTGATTATTAGAGGGTACGCTGGTATTTGGGGTCTGTGATTATAGAGGGTACGCTGGTATTTGGGGTCTGTGATTATAGAGGGTACGCTGGTATTTGGGGTCTGTGATTATTAGAGGGTACGCTGGTATTCGGGGCCTGTGAGTATAGAGGGTACGCTGGTATTTGGAGTCTTTGATTATTAGAGGGTACGCTGGTATTTGGGGTCTGTGATTATTAGAGGGTACGCTGGTATTTGGGGTCTGTGATTATTAGAGGGTACGCTGGTATTTGGGGTCTGTGATTATAGAGGGTACGCTGGTATTTGGGGTCTGTGATTATTAGAGGGTACGCTGGTGTTTGGGGTCTGTGATTATTAGAGGGTACGCTGGTATTTGGGGTCTGTGATTATAGAGGGTACGCTGGTATTTGGGGTCTGTGATTATTAGAGGGTACGCTGGTGTTTGGGGTCTGTGATTATAGAGGGTACGCTGGTATTTGGGGTCTGTGATTATAGAGGGTACGCTGGCATTTGGGGTCTGTGATTATTAGAGGGTACGCTGGTATTTGGGGTCTGTGATTATTAGAGGGTACGCTGGTATTTGGAGTCTTTGATTATTAGAGGGTCCGCTGGTATTTGGGGTCTGTGATTATTAGAGGGTACGCTGGTATTTGGAGTCTTTGATTATTAGAGGGTACGCTGGTGTTTGGGGTCTGTGATTATTAGAGGGTACGCTGGTATTTGGGGTCTGTGATTATAGAGGGTACGCTGGTATTTGGGGTCTGTGATTATTAGAGAGTACTCTGGTATTTGGGGTCTGTGATTATTAGAGGGTACGCTGGTATTTGGGGTCTGTGATTATTAGAGGGAACACTGGTATTTGGGGTCTGTGATTATTAGAGGGTACGCTGGTATTTGGAGTCTGTGATTATTAGAGGGTACGCTGTTATTCGGGGCCTGTGATTATAGAGGGTACGCTGGTATTTGGGGGTCTGTGATTATAGAGGGTACGCTGGTATTTGGGGTCTGTGATTATTAGAGGGTACGCTGGTATTCGGGGCCTGTGATTATAGAGGGTACGCTGGTATTTGGGGTCTGTGATTATTAGACGGTACGCTGGTGTTTGGGGTCTGTGATTATTAGAGGGCACGCTGGTATTTGGGTTCTGTGATTATTAGAGGGTACGCTGGTATTTGGAGTCTTTGATTATGAGAGGGTACGCTGGTATTTGGGGTCTGTGATTATTAGAGGGTACGCTGGTATTTGGAGTCTTTGATTATTAGAGGGTACGCTGGTATTTGGGGTCTGTGATTATTAGAGGGTACGCTGGTATTTGGGGTCTGTGATTATAGAGGGTACGCTGGTATTTGGGGTCTGTGATTATTAGAGAGTACTCTGGTATTTGGGGTCTGTGATTATTAGAGGGTACGCTGGTGTTTGGGGTCTGTGATTATTAGAGAGTACTCTGGTATTTGGGGTCTGTGATTATTAGCGGGTACGCTGGTATTTGGGGTCTGTGATTATTAGAGGGTACGCTGGTATTTGGGGTCTGTGATTATTAGAGGGTACGCTGGTATTCGGGGCCTGTGATTATAGAGGGTACGCTGGTATTTGGGGGTCTGTGATTATAGAGTGTACGCTGGTATTTGGGGTCTGTGATTATTAGAGGGTACGCTGGTATTCGGGGCCTGTGATTATTAGAGGGTACGCTGGTATTTGGGGTCTGTGATTATAGAGGGTACGCTGGTATTTGGGGTCTGTGATTATTAGAGAGTACTCTGGTATTTGGGGTCAGTGATTATTAGAGGGTACGCTGGTATTTGGGGTCTGTGATTATTAGAGGGTACGCTGGTATTTGGGGTCTGTGATTATTAGAGGGTACGCTGGTATTTGGGGTCTGTGATTATTAGAGGGTACGCTGGTATTCGGGGCCTGTGATTATAGAGGGTACGCTGGTATTTGGGGGTCTGTGATTATAGAGGGTACGCTGGTATTTGGGGTCTGTGATTATTAGACGGTACGCTGGTATTCGGGGCCTGTGATTATAGAGGGTACGCTGGTATTTGGGGTCTGTGATTATTAGAGGGTACGCTGGTGTTTGGGGTCTGTGATTATTAGAGGGCACGCTGGTATTTGGGTTCTGTGATTATTAGAGGTTACGCTGGTATTTGGAGTCTTTGATTATTAGAGGGTACGCTGGTATTTGGGGTCTGTGATTATTAGAGGGTACGCTGGTATTTGGAGTATTTGATTATTAGAGGGTACGCTGGTATTTGGGGTCTGTGATTATTAGAGGGTACGCTGGTATTTGGGGTCTGTGATTATAGAGGGTACGCTGGTATTTGGGGTCTGTGATTATTAGAGAGTACTCTGGTATTTGGGGTCTGTGATTATTAGAGGGTACGCTGGTATTTGGGGTCTGTGATTATTAGAGGGTACGCTGGTATTTGGGGTCTGTGATTATTAGAGGGTACGCTGGTATTTGGGGTCTGTGATTATTAGAGGGTACGCTGGTATTCGGGGCCTGTGATTATAGAGGGTACGCTGGTATTTGGGGGTCTGTGATTATAGAGGGTACGCTGGTATTTGGGGTCTGTGATTATTAGAGGGTACGCTGGTATTCGGGGCCTGTGATTTTCGAGGGTACGCTGGTATTTGGGGTCTGTGATTATTAGACGGTACGCTGGTGTTTGGGGTCTGTGATTATTAGAGGGCACGCTGGTATTTGGGTTCTGTGATTATTAGAGGGTACGCTGGTGTTTGGGGTCTGTGATTATTAGAGGGTACGCTGGTATTTGGGGTCTGTGATTATTAGAGGGTACGCTGGTATTTGGGGTCTGTGATTATTAGAGGGTACGCTGGTATTTGGGGTCTGTGATTATAGAGGGTACGCTGGTATTTGGTGTCTGTGATTATTAGAGGGAACGCTGGTATTCGGGGCCTGTGATTATAGAGGGTACGCTGGTATTTGGGGGTCTGTGATTATTAGAGGGTACGCTGGTATTTGGGGTCTGTGATTATTAGAGGGTACGCTGGTGTTTGGGGTCTGTGATTATTAGAGGGTACGCTGGTATTTGGGGTCTGTGATTATTAGAGGGTACGCTGGTATTCGGGGCCTGTGATTATAGAGGGTACGCTGGTATTTGGGGGTCTGTGATTATAGAGGGTACGCTGGTATTTGGGGTCTGTGATTATTAGAGGGTACGCTGGTATTCGGGGCCTGTGATTATAGAGGGTACGCTGGTATTTGGGGTCTGTGATTATTAGACGGTACGCTGGTGTTTGGGGTCTGTGATTATTAGAGGGCACGCTGGTATTTGGGTTCTGTGATTATTAGAGGGTACGCTGGTATTTGGGGTCTGTGATTATTAGAGGGTACGCTGGTATTTGGGGTCTGTGATTATTAGAGGGTACGCTGGTATTTGGGGTCTGTGATTATAAGAGGGTACGCTGGTATTTGGGGTCTGTGATTATAGAGGGCACGCTGCTATTTGGGGTCTGTGATTATTAGAGTGTACGCTGGTATTCGGGGCCTGTGATTATAGAGGATACGCTGGTATTTGGGGGTCTGTGATTATTAGAGGGTACGCTGGTATTTGGGGTCTGTGATTATTAGAGGGTACGCTGGTGTTTGGGGTCTGTGATTATTAGAGGATACGCTGGTATTTGGGGTCTGTGATTATAGAGGGTACGCTGGTGTTTGGGGTCTGTGATTGTTAGAGGGTACGCTGGTATTTGGGGTCTGTGATTATTAGAGGGTACGCTGGTATTTGGAGTCTTTGATTATTACAGGGTACGCTGGTGTTTGGGGTCTGTGATTATTAGACGGTACGCTGGTATTTGGGGTCTGTGATTAATAGAGGGTACGCTGGTATTTGGAGTCTTTGATTATTAGAGAGTACGCTGGTATTCGGGGTCTGTGATTATTAGTGGATACGCTGGTATTTGGAGTCTTTGATTATAGAGGGTACGCTGGTATTTGGGGTCTGTGATTATTAGTGGGTACGCTGGTATTTGGAGTCTTTGATTATTAGAGGGTGCACTGGTATTTGGGGTCTGTGATTATTAGAGGGTACGCTGGTATTTGGGGTCTGTGATTATAGAGGGTACGCTGGTATTTGGGGTCTGTGATTATTTGAGAGTACTCTGGTATTTGGGGTCTGTGATTATTAGAGGGTACGCTGGTATTTGGGGTCTGTGATTATTCGAGGGTACGCTGGTATTTGGGGTCTGTGATTATAGAGGGTACGCTGGTATTGAGGATCTGTGATTATTAGAGAGTACTCTGGTATTTGGGGTCTGTGATTATTAGAGGGTACGCTGGTATTTGGGGTCTGTGATTATTAGAGGGTACGCTGGTATTTGGGGTCTGTGATTATTAGAGGGTACGCTGGTATTTGGGGTCTGTGATTATTAGAGGGTACGCTGGTATTTGGGGTCTGTGATTATAGAGGGTACGCTGGTATTTGGGGTCTGTGATTATAGAGGGTACGCTGGTATTTGGGGTCTGTGATTATTAGAGGGTACGCTGGTATTCGGGGCCTGTGATTATAGAGGGTACGCTGGTATTTGGAGTCTTTGATTATTAGAGGGTACGCTGGTATTTGGGGTCTGTGATTATTAGAGGGTACGCTGGTATTTGGGGTCTGTGATTATTAGAGGGTACGCTGGTATTTGGGGTCTGTGATTATAGAGGGTACGCTGGTATTTGGGGTCTGTGATTATTAGAGGGTACGCTGGTGTTTGGGGTCTGTGATTATTAGAGGGTACGCTGGTATTTGGGGTCTGTGATTATAGAGGGTACGCTGGTATTTGGGGTCTGTGATTATTAGAGGGTACGCTGGTGTTTGGGGTCTGTGATTATAGAGGGTACGCTGGTATTTGGGGTCTGTGATTATAGAGGGTACGCTGGCATTTGGGGTCTGTGATTATTAGAGGGTACGCTGGTATTTGGGGTCTGTGATTATTAGAGGGTACGCTGGTATTTGGAGTCTTTGATTATTAGAGGGTCCGCTGGTATTTGGGGTCTGTGATTATTAGAGGGTACGCTGGTATTTGGAGTCTTTGATTATTAGAGGGTACGCTGGTATTTGGGGTCTGTGATTATTAGAGGGTACGCTGGTATTTGGGGTCTGTGATTATAGAGGGTACGCTGGTATTTGGGGTCTGTGATTATTAGAGAGGACTCTGGTATTTGGGGTCTGTGATTATTAGAGGGTACGCTGGTATTTGGGGTCTGTGATTATTAGAGGGAACACTGGTATTTGGGGTCTGTGATTATTAGAGGGTACGCTGGTATTTGGAGTCTGTGATTATTAGAGGGTACGCTGTTATTCGGGGCCTGTGATTATAGAGGGTACGCTGGTATTTGGGGGTCTGTGATTATAGAGGGTACGCTGGTATTTGGGGTCTGTGATTATTAGAGGGTACGCTGGTATTCGGGGCCTGTGATTATAGAGGGTACGCTGGTATTTGGGGTCTGTGATTATTAGACGGTACGCTGGTGTTTGGGGTCTGTGATTATTAGAGGGCACGCTGGTATTTGGGTTCTGTGATTATTAGAGGGTACGCTGGTATTTGGAGTCTTTGATTATGAGAGGGTACGCTGGTATTTGGGGTCTGTGATTATTAGAGGGTACGCTGGTATTTGGAGTCTTTGATTATTAGAGGGTACGCTGGTATTTGGGGTCTGTGATTATTAGAGGGTACGCTGGTATTTGGGGTCTGTGATTATAGAGGGTACGCTGGTATTTGGGGTCTGTGATTATTAGAGAGTACTCTGGTATTTGGGGTCTGTGATTATTAGAGGGTACGCTGGTGTTTGGGGTCTGTGATTATTAGAGAGTACTCTGGTATTTGGGGTCTGTGATTATTAGCGGGTACGCTGGTATTTGGGGTCTGTGATTATTAGAGGGTACGCTGGTATTTGGGGTCTGTGATTATTAGAGGGTACGCTGGTATTTGGGGTCTGTGATTATTAGAGGGTACGCTGGTATTCGGGGCCTGTGATTATGGAGGGTACGCTGGTATTTGGGGGTCTGTGATTATAGAGTGTACGCTGGTATTTGGGGTCTGTGATTATTAGAGGGTACGCTGGTATTCGGGGCCTGTGATTATTAGAGGGTACGCTGGTATTTGGGGTCTGTGATTATAGAGGGTACGCTGGTATTTGGGGTCTGTGATTATTAGAGAGTACTCTGGTATTTGGGGTCAGTGATTATTAGAGGGTACGCTGGTATTTGGGGTCTGTGATTATTAGAGGGTACGCTGGTATTTGGGGTCTGTGATTATTAGAGGGTACGCTGGTATTTGGGGTCTGTGATTATTAGAGGGTACGCTGGTATTCGGGGCCTGTGATTATAGAGGGTACGCTGGTATTTGGGGGTCTGTGATTATAGAGGGTACGCTGGTATTTGGGGTCTGTGATTATTAGAGGGTACGCTGGTATTCGGGGCCTGTGATTATAGAGGGTACGCTGGTATTTGGGGTCTGTGATTATTAGAGGGTACGCTGGTGTTTGGGGTCTGTGATTATTAGAGGGCACGCTGGTATTTGGGTTCTGTGATTATTAGAGGTTACGCTGGTATTTGGAGTCTTTGATTATTAGAGGGTACGCTGGTATTTGGGGTCTGTGATTATTAGAGGGTACGCTGGTATTTGGAGTCTTTGATTATTAGAGGGTACGCTGGTATTTGGGGTCTGTGATTATTAGAGGGTACGCTGGTATTTGGGGTCTGTGATTATAGAGGGTACGCTGGTATTTGGGGTCTGTGATTATTAGAGAGTACTCTGGTATTTGGGGTCTGTGATTATTAGAGGGTACGCTGGTATTTGGGGTCTGTGATTATTAGAGGGTACGCTGGTATTTGGGGTCTGTGATTATTAGAGGGTACGCTGGTATTTGGGGTCTGTGATTATTAGAGGGTACGCTGGTATTCGGGGCCTGTGATTATAGAGGGTACGCTGGTATTTGGGGGTCTGTGATTATAGAGGGTACGCTGGTATTTGGGGTCTGTGATTATTAGAGGGTACGCTGGTATTCGGGGCCTGTGATTATAGAGGGTACGCTGGTATTTGGGGTCTGTGATTATTAGACGGTACGCTGGTGTTTGGGGTCTGTGATTATTAGAGGGTACGCTGGTATTTGGGGTCTGTGATTATTAGAGGGTACGCTGGTATTTGGGGTCTGTGATTATTAGAGGGTACGCTGGTATTTGGGGTCTGTGATTATAGAGGGTACGCTGGTATTTGGTGTCTGTGATTATTAGAGGGAACGCTGGTATTCGGGGCCTGTGATTATAGAGGGTACGCTGGTATTTGGGGGTCTGTGATTATTAGAGGGTACGCTGGTATTTGGGGTCTGTGATTATTAGAGGGTACGCTGGTGTTTGGGGTCTGTGATTATTAGAGGGTACGCTGGTATTTGGGGTCTGTGATTATTAGAGGGTACGCTGGTATTCGGGGCCTGTGATTATAGAGGGTACGCTGGTATTTGGGGGTCTGTGATTATAGAGGGTACGCTGGTATTTGGGGTCTGTGATTATTAGAGGGTACGCTGGTATTCGGGGCCTGTGATTATAGAGGGTACGCTGGTATTTGGGGTCTGTGATTATTAGACGGTACGCTGGTGTTTGGGGTCTGTGATTATTAGAGGGCACGCTGGTATTTGGGTTCTGTGATTATTAGAGGGTACGCTGGTATTTGGGGTCTGTGATTATTAGAGGGTACGCTGGTATTTGGGGTCTGTGATTATTAGAGGGTACGCTGGTATTTGGGGTCTGTGATTATAAGAGGGTACGCTGGTATTTGGGGTCTGTGATTATAGAGGGTACGCTGGTATTTGGGGTCTGTGATTATTAGAGTGTACGCTGGTATTCGGGGCCTGTGATTATAGAGGATACGCTGGTATTTGGGGGTCTGTGATTATTAGAGGGTACGCTGGTATTTGGGGTCTGTGATTATTAGAGGGTACGCTGGTGTTTGGGGTCTGTGATTATTAGAGGATACGCTGGTATTTGGGGTCTGTGATTATAGAGGGTACGCTGGTGTTTGGGGTCTGTGATTGTTAGAGGGTACGCTGGTATTTGGGGTCTGTGATTATTAGAGGGTACGCTGGTATTTGGAGTCTTTGATTATTACAGGGTACGCTGGTATTTGGGGTCTGTGATTATTAGACGGTACGCTGGTATTTGGGGTCTGTGATTAATAGAGGGTACGCTGGTATTTGGAGTCTTTGATTATTAGAGAGTACGCTGGTATTCGGGGTCTGTGATTATTAGTGGATACGCTGGTATTTGGAGTCTTTGATTATAGAGGGTACGCTGGTATTTGGGGTCTGTGATTATTAGTGGGTACGCTGGTATTTGGAGTCTTTGATTATTAGAGGGTGCACTGGTATTTGGGGTCTGTGATTATTAGAGGGTACGCTGGTATTTGGGGTCTGTGATTATAGAGGGTACGCTGGTATTTGGGGTCTGTGATTATTAGAGGGTACGCTGGTATTCGGGGCCTGTGATTATAGAGGGTACGCTGGTATTTGGCGGTCTGTGATTATAGAGGGTACGCTGGTATTTGGGGTCTGTGATTATTAGAGGGTACGCTGGTATTCGGGGCCTGTGATTATAGAGGGTACGCTGGTATTTGGGGTCTGTGATTATTAGACGGTACGCTGGTGTTTGGGGTCTGTGATTATTAGAGGGCACGCTGGTATTTGGGTTCTGTGATTATTAGAGGGTACGCTGGTGTTTGGGCTCTGTGATTATTAGAGGGTACGCTGGTATTTGGGGTCTGTGATTATTAGAGGGTACGCTGGTATTTGTGGTCTGTGATTATTAGAGGGTACGCTGGTATTCGGGGTCTGTGATTATTAGTGGATATGCTGGTATTTGGAGTCTTTGATTATAGAGGGTACGCTGGTATTTGGGGTCTGTGATTATTAGTGGGTACGCTGGTATTTGGAGTCTTTGATTATTAGAGGGTACACTGGTATTTGGGGTCTGTGATTATTAGAGGGTACGCTGGTATTTGGGGTCTGTGATTATAGAGGGTACGCTGGTATTTGGGGTCTGTGATTATAGAGGGTACGCTGGTGTTTGGGGCCTGTGATTATAGAGGGTACGCTGGTATTTGGGGGTCTGTGATTATAGAGGGTACGCTGGTATTTGGGGTCTGTGATTATTAGAGGGTACGCTGGTATTCGGGGCCTGTGATTATAGAGGGTACGCTGGTATTTGGGGTCTGTGATTATTAGACGGTACGCTGGTGTTTGGGGTCTGTGATTATTAGAGGGCACGCTGGTATTTGGGTTCTGTGATTATTAGAGGGTACGCTGGTATTTGGGGTCTGTGATTATTAGAGGGTACGCTGGTATTTGGGGTCTGTGATTATTAGAGGGTACGCTGGTATTTGGGGTCTGTGATTATAGAGGGTACGCTGGTATTTGGGGTCTGTGATTATTAGAGGGTACGCTGGTATTCAGGGCCTGTGATTATAGAGGGTACGCTGGTATTTGGGGGTCTGTGATTATTAGACGGTACGCTGGTATTTGGGGTCTGTGATTATTAGAGAGTACGCTGGTGTTTGGGGTCTGTGATTATTAGAGGATACGCTGGTATTTGGGGTCTGTGATTATAGAGGGTACGCTGGTGTTTGGGGTCTGTGATTGTTAGAGGGTACGCTGGTATTTGGGGTCTGTGATTATTAGAGGGTACGCTGGTATTTGGAGTCTTTGATTATTAGAGGGTACGCTGGTATTTGGGGTCTGTGATTATTAGACGGTACGCTGGTATTTGGGGTCTGTGATTAATAGAGGGTACGCTGGTATTTGGAGTCTTTGATTATTAGAGAGTACGCTGGTATTCGGGGTCTGTGATTATTAGTGGATATGCTGGTATTTGGAGTCTTTGATTATAGAGGGTACGCTGGTATTTGGGGTCTGTGATTATTAGTGGGTACGCTGTTTTTGGAGTCTTTGATTATTAGAGGGTACACTGGTATTTGGGGTCTGTGATTATTAGAGGGTACGCTGGTATTTGGGGTCTGTGATTATAGAGGGTACGCTGGTGTTTGGGGTCTGTGATTATTAGAGGGTACGCTGGTATTTGGAGTCTGTGATTATTAGAGGGTACGCTGGTGTTTGGAGTCTTTGATTATGGAGTGTACGCTGGTATTTGGGGTCTGTGATTATAGAGGGTACGCTGGTGTTTGGGGTCTGTGATTATTAGTGGGTACGCTGGTGTTTGGAGTCTTTGATTATAGAGGGTACGCTGGTGTTTGGGGTCTGTGATTATTAGAGGGGACATTGGTATTTGGGGTCTGCCATTATTTGAGGGTACGCTGGTATTTGGGGTCTGTGATTATTAGAGGGTACGCTGGTATTTGGGGGTCTGTGATTATTAGAGGGTACGCTGGTATTTGGGGGTCTGTGATTATTTGAGGGTACGCTGGTATTCGGGGCCTGTGATTATTAGAGGGTACACTGGTATTTGGGGTCTGTGATTATTAGAGGGTACGCTGGTATTCGGGGGTCTGTGATTATTAGAGGGTACGCTGGTATTCGGGGGTCTGTGATTAATAGAGGGTACGCTGGTGTTTGGGGTCTGTGATTATTAGAGGGTACGCTGGTATTCGGAGGTCTGTGATTATAGAGGGTACGCTGGTATTTGGTGTCTTTGATTATTAGAGGGTACGCTGGTATTTGGGGGTCTGTGATTATTAGAGGGTACGCTGGTGTTTGGGGTCTGTGATTATTAGAGGGTACGCTGGTATTTGGGGTCTGTGATTATTAGAGGGTACGCTGGTGTTTGGGGTCTGTGATTATAGAGGGTACGCTGGTATTTGGGGTCTGTGATTATTAGAGGGTACGCTGGTATTCGGGGGTCTGTGATTATAGAGGGTACGCTGGTATTTGGTGTCTTTGATTATTAGAGGGTACGCTGGTATTTGGGGTCTGTGATTATTAGAGGGTACGCTGGTATTTGGGGTCTGTGATTATAGAGGGTACGCTGGTATTTGGGGTCTGTGATTATGAGAGGGTACGCTGGTGTTTTGGGTCTGTGATTATTAGAGGGTACGCTGGTATTTGGGGTCTGTGATTATAGAGGGTACGCTGGTATTTGGGGTCTGTGATTATTAGAGGGTACGCTGGTGTTTGGGGTCTGTGATGATAGAGGGTACGCTGGTATTTGGGGTCTGTGATTATAGAGGGTACGCTGGTGTTTGGGGTCTGTGATTATTAGAGGGTACGCTGGTATTCGGGGGTCTGTGATTATAGAGGGTACGCTGGTATTTGGAGTCTTTGATTATTAGAGGGTACGCTGGTATTTGGGGGTCTGTGATTATTAGAGGGTACGCTGGTGTTTGGGGTCTGTGATTATTAGAGGGTACGCTGGTGTTTGTGGTCTGTGATAATAGAGGGTACGCTGGTGTTTGGGGTCTGTGATTATTAGAGGGTACGCTGGTGTTTGGGGTCTGTGATTATTAGAGGGTACGCTGGTATTGAGGATCTGTGATTATTAGAGAGTACTCTGGTATTTGGGGTCTGTGATTATTAGAGGGTACGCTGGTATTTGGGGTCTGTGATTATTAGAGGGTACGCTGGTATTTGGGGTCTGTGATTATTAGAGGGTACGCTGGTATTCGGGGTCTGTGATTATCGAGGGTACGCTGGTATTTGGGGTCTGTGATTATTAGATGGTACGCTGGTATTCGGGGCCTGTGATTATAGAGGGTACGCTGGTATTTGGGGTCTGTGATTATTAGAGGGTACGCTGGTATTTGGGGTCTGTGGTTATTAGAGGGTACGCTGGTATTTGGAGTCTGTAATTATTAGAGGGTACGCTGGTATTTGGGGTCTGTGATTATAGAGGGTACGCTGGTATTTGGGGTCTGTGATTATTTGAGAGTACTCTGGTATTTGGGGTCTGTGATTATTAGAGGGTACGCTGGTATTTGGGGTCTGTGATTATTAGAGGGTACGCTGGTATTTGGGGTCTGTGATTATAGAGGGTACGCTGGTATTGAGGATCTGTGATTATTAGAGAGTACTCTGGTATTTGGGGTCTGTGATTATTTGAGAGTACTCTGGTATTTGGGGTCTGTGATTATTAGAGGGTACGCTGGTGTTTGGGGTCTGTGATTGTTAGAGGGTACGCTGGTATTTGGGGTCTGTGATTATTAGAGGGTACGCTGGTATTTGGAGTCTTTGATTATTAGAGGGTACGCTGGTATTTGGGGTCTGTGATTATTAGACGGTACGCTGGTATTTGGGGTCTGTGATTAATAGAGGGTACGCTGGTATTTGGAGTCTTTGATTATTAGAGAGTACGCTGGTATTCGGGGTCTGTGATTATTAGTGGATACGCTGGTATTTGGAGTCTTTGATTATTAGAGGGTACACTGGTATTTGGGGTCTGTGATTATTAGAGGGTACGCTGGTATTTGGGGTCTGTGATTATAGAGGGTACGCTGGTATTTGGAGTCTTTGATTATTAGAGGGTACACTGGTATTTGGGGTCTGTGATTATTAGAGGGTACGCTGGTATTTGGAGTCTTTGATTATTAGAGGGTACGCTGGTATTTGGGGTCTGTGATTATTAGAGGGTACGCTGGTGTTTGTAGTCTTTGATTATGGAGTGTACGCTGGTATTTGGGGTCTGTGATTATACAGGGTACGCTGGTGTTTGGGGTCTGTGATTATTAGTGGGTACGCTGGTGTTTGGAGTCTTTGATTATGGAGGGTACACTGGTATTTGGGGTCTGTGATTATAGAGGGTACGCTGGTGTTTGGGATCTGTGATTATTAGTGGGTACGCTGGTGTTTGGAGTCTTTGATTATAGAGGGTACGCTGGTGTTTGGGGTCTGTGATTATTAGAGGGGACATTGGTATTTGGGGTCTGTCATTATTTGAGGGTACGCTGGTATTTGGGGTCTGTGATTATTAGAGGGTACGCTGGTATTTGGGGGTCTGTGATTATTAGAGGGTACGCTGGTATTTGGGGGTCTGTGATTATTTGAGGGTACGCTGGTATTCGGGGCCTGTGATTATTAGAGGGTACACTGGTATTTGGGGTCTGTGATTATTAGAGGGTACGCTGGTATTCGGGGGTCTGTGATTATTAGAGGGTACGCTGGTATTCGGGGGTCTGTGATTATTAGAGGGTACGCTGGTGTTTGGGGTCTGTGATTATTAGAGGGTACGCTGGTATTCGGAGGTCTGTGATTATAGAGGGTACGCTGGTATTTGGAGTCTTTGATTATTAGAGGGTACGCTGGTATTTGGGGGTCTGTGATTATTAGAGGGTACGCTGGTGTTTGGGGTCTGTGATTATTAGAGGGTACGCTGGTGTTTGGGGTCTGTGATTATAGAGGGAACGCTGGTATTTGGGGTCTGTGATTATTAGAGGGTACGCTGGTATTCGGGGGTCTGTGATTATAGACGGTACGCTGGTATTTGGAGTCTTTGATTATTAGAGGGTACGCTGGTATTTGGGGTCTGTGATTATTAGAGGGTACGCTGGTATTTGGGGTCTGTGATTATTAGAGGGTACGCTGGTATTTGGGGTCTGTGATTATAGAGGGTACGCTGGTATTTGGGGTCTGTGATTATTAGAGGGTACGCTGGTGTTTGGGGTCTGTGATTATTAGAGGGTACGCTGGTATTTGGGGCCTGTGATTATAGAGGGTACGCTGGTATTTGGGGTCTGTGATTATTAGAGGGTACGCTGGTATTTGGGGTCTGTGGTTATTAGAGGGTACGCTGGTATTTGGAGTCTGTGATTATTAGAGGGTACGCTGGTATTTGGGGTCTGTGATGATAGAGGGTACGCTGGTATTTGGGGTCTGTGATTATTTGAGAGAACTCTTTTATTTGGGGTCTTTGATTATTAGAGGGTACGCTGGTATTTGGGGTCTGTGATTATTAGAGGGTACGCTGGTGTTTGGGGTCTGTGATTATTAGAGGGTACGCTGGTATTGAGGATCTGTGATTATTAGAGAGTACTCTGGTATTTGGGGTCTGTGATTATTAGAGGGTACGCTGGTATTTGGGGTCTGTGATTATTAGAGGGTACGCTGGTATTTGGGGTCTGTGATTATGAGAGGGTACGCTGGTATTTGGGGTCTGTGATTATCGAGGGTACGCTGGTATTTGGGGTCTGTGATTATTAGAGGGTACGCTGGTATTCGGGGCCTGTGATTATAGAGGGTACGCTGGTATTTGGGGTCTGTGATTATTAGAGGGTACGCTGGTATTTGGAGTCTGTGATTATTAGAGGGTACGCTGGTATTTGGGGTCTGTGATTATAGAGGGTACGCTGGTATTTGGGGTCTGTGATTATTTGAGAGTACTCTGGTATTTGGGGTCTGTGATTATTAGAGGGTACGCTGGTATTTGGGGTCTGTGATTATTCGAGGGTACGCTGGTATTTGGGGTCTGTGATTATAGAGGGTACGCTGGTATTGAGGATCTGTTATTATTAGAGAGTACTCTGGTATTTGGGGTCTGTGATTATTAGAGGGTACGCTGGTATTTGGGGTCTGTGATTATTAGAGGGTACGCTGGTATTTGGGGTCTGTGATTATTAGAGGGTACGCTGGTATTTGGGGTCTGTGATTATTAGAGGGTACGCTGGTATTTGGGGTCTGTGATTATAGAGGGTACGCTGGTATTTGGGGTCTGTGATTATTAGAGGGTACGCTGGTATTTGGGGTCTGTGATTATTAGAGGGTACGCTGGTATTCGGGGCCTGTGATTATAGAGGGTACGCTGGTATTTGGAGTCTTTGATTATTAGAGGGTACGCTGGTATTTGGGGTCTGTGATTATTAGAGGGTACGCTGGTATTTGGGGTCTGTGATTATTAGAGGGTACGCTGGTATTTGGGGTCTGTGATTATAGAGGGTACGCTGGTATTTGGGGTCTGTGATTATTAGAGGGTACGCTGGTGTTTGGGGTCTGTGATTATTAGAGGGTAAGCTGGTATTTGGGGTGTGTGATTATAGAGGGTACGCTGGTATTTGGGGTCTGTGATTATTAGAGGGTACGCTGGTGTTTGGGGTCTGTGATTATAGAGGGTACGCTGGTATTTGGGGTCTGTGATTATAGAGGGTACGCTGGCATTTGGGGTCTGTGATTATTAGAGGGTACGCTGGTATTTGGGGTCTGTGATTATTAGAGGGTACGCTGGTATTTGGAGTCTTTGATTATTAGAGGGTCCGCTGGTATTTGGGGTCTGTGATTATTAGAGGGTACGCTGGTATTTGGAGTCTTTGATTATTAGAGGGTACGCTGGTATTTGGGGTCTGTGATTATAGAGGGTACGCTGGTATTTGGGGTCTGTGATTATTAGAGAGTACTCTGGTATTTGGGGTCTGTGATTATTAGCGGGTACGCTGGTATTTGGGGTCTGTGATTATTAGAGGGAACACTGGTATTTGGGGTCTGTGATTATTAGAGGGTACGCTGGTATTTGGAGTCTGTGATTATTAGAGGGTACGCTGTTATTCGGGGCCTGTGATTATAGAGGGTACGCTGGTATTTGGGGGTCTGTGATTATAGAGGGTACGCTGGTATTTGGGGTCTGTGATTATTAGAGGGTACGCTGGTATTCGGGGCCTGTGATTATAGAGGGTACGCTGGTATTTGGGGTCTGTGATTATTAGAGGGTACGCTGGTATTCAGGGCCTGTGATTATAGAGGGTACGCTGGTATTTGGGGGTCTGTGATTATTAGACGGTACGCTGGTATTTGGGGTCTGTGATTATTAGAGGGTACGCTGGTGTTTGGGGTCTGTGATTATTAGAGGATACGCTGGTATTTGGGGTCTGTGATTATAGAGGGTACGCTGGTGTTTGGGGTCTGTGATTGTTAGAGGGTACGCTGGTATTTGGGGTCTGTGATTATTAGAGGGTACGCTGGTATTTGGAGTCTTTGATTATTAGAGGGTACGCTGGTGTTTGGGGTCTGTGATTATTAGACGGTACGCTGGTATTTGGGGTCTGTGATTAATAGAGGGTACGCTGGTATTTGGAGTCTTTGATTATTAGAGAGTACGCTGGTATTCGGGGTCTGTGATTATTAGTGGATATGCTGGTATTTGGAGTCTTTGATTATAGAGGGTACGCTGGTATTTGGGGTCTGTGATTATTAGTGGGTACGCTGGTATTTGGAGTCTTTGATTATTAGAGGGTACACTGGTATTTGGGGTCTGTGATTATTAGAGGGTACGCTGGTATTTGGGGTCTGTGATTATAGAGGGTACGCTGGTATTTGGGGTCTGTGATTATAGAGGGTACGCTGGTGTTTGGGGTCTGTGATTATTAGAGGGTACGCTGGTATTTGGAGTCTGTGATTATTAGAGGGTACGCTGGTGTTTGGAGTCTTTGATTATGGAGTGTACGCTGGTATTTGGGGTCTGTGATTATAGAGGGTACGCTGGTGTTTGGGGTCTGTGATTATTAGTGGGTACGCTGGTGTTTGGAGTCTTTGATTATGGAGGGTACACTGGTATTTGGGGTCTGTGATTATAGAGGGTACGCTGGTGTTTGGGATCTGTGATTATTTGTGGGTACGCTGGTGTTTGGAGTCTTTGATTATAGAGGGTACGCTGGTGTTTGGGGTCTGTGATTATTAGAGGGGACATTGGTATTTGGGGTCTGTCATTATTTGAGGGTACGCTGGTATTTGGGGTCTGTGATTATTAGAGGGTACGCTGGTATTTGGGGGTCTGTGATTATTAGAGGGTACGCTGGTATTTGGGGGTCTGTGATTATTTGAGGGTACGCTGGTATTCGGGGCCTGTGATTATTAGAGGGTACACTGGTATTTGGGGTCTGTGATTCTTAGAGGGTACGCTGGTATTCGGGGGTCTGTGATTATTAGAGGGTAGGCTGGTATTCGGGGGTCTGTGATTATTAGAGGGTACGCTGGTGTTTGGGGTCTGTGATTATTAGAGGGTACGCTGGTATTCGGAGGTCTGTGATTATAGAGGGTACGCTGGTATTTGGTGTCTTTGATTATTAGAGGGTACGCTGGTATTTGGGGGTCTGTGATTATTAGAGGGTACGCTGGTGTTTGGGGTCTGTGATTATTAGAGGGTACGCTGGTATTTGGGGTCTGTGATTATTAGAGGGTACGCTGGTATTTGGGGGTCTGTGATTATTAGAGGGTACGCTGGTGTTTGGGGTCTGTGATTATTAGAGGGTACGCTGGTGTTTGGGGTCTGTGATTATTAGAGGGTACGCTGGTATTTGGGGTCTGTGATTATTAGAGGGTACGCTGGTATTTGGGGGTCTGTGATTATAGAGGGTACGCTGGTGTTTGGGGTCTGTGATTATTAGAGGGTACGCTGGTATTTGGGGTCTGTGATTATTAGAGGGTACGCTGGTGTTTGGGGTCTGTGATTATAGAGGGTACGCTGGTATTTGGGGTCTGTGATTATTAGAGGGTACGCTGGTATTCGGGGGTCTGTGATTATAGAGGGTACGCTGGTATTTGGTGTCTTTGATTATTAGAGGGTACGCTGGTATTTGGGGTCTGTGATTATTAGAGGGTACGCTGGTATTTGGGGTCTGTGATTATTAGAGGGTACGCTGGTATTTGGGGTCTGTGATTATAGAGGGTACGCTGGTATTTGGGGTCTGTGATTATGAGAGGGTACGCTGGTGTTTGGGGTCTGTGATTATAGAGGGTACGCTGGTATTTGGGGTCTGTGATTATTAGAGTGTACGCTGGTGTTTGGGGTCTGTGATTATAGAGGGTACGCTGGTATTTGGGGTCTGTGATTATAGAGGGTACGCTGGTGTTTGGGGTCTGTGATTATTAGAGGGTACGCTGGTATTCGGGGGTCT
Organism: Chiloscyllium plagiosum; assembly: GCF_037043375.1. Taxonomy (NCBI): domain Eukaryota; kingdom Metazoa; phylum Chordata; class Chondrichthyes; order Orectolobiformes; family Hemiscylliidae; genus Chiloscyllium; species Chiloscyllium plagiosum. Next base: position 4,381,017 of record NW_028270162.1, on the reverse strand, counting down.
GTGATTATAGAGGGTACGCTGGTATTTGGAGTCTTTGATTATTAGAGGGTACGCTGGTATTTGGGGGTCTGTGATTATTAGAGGGTATGCTGGTGTTTGGGGTCTGTGATTATTAGAGGGTACGCTGGTGTTTGTGGTCTGTGATAATAGAGGGTACGCTGGTATTTGGGGTCTGTGATTATTAGAGGGTACGCTGGTGTTTGGGGTCTGTGATTATTAGAGGGTACGCTGGTATTGAGGATCTGTGATTATTAGAGAGTACTCTGGTATTTGGGGTCTGTGATTATTAGAGGGTACGCTGGTATTTGGGGTCTGTGATTATTAGAGGGTACGCTGGTATTTGGGGTCTGTGATTATTAGAGGGTACGCTGGTATTCGGGGTCTGTGATTATCGAGGGTACGCTGGTATTTGGGGTCTGTGATTATTAGATGGTACGCTGGTATTCGGGGCCTGTGATTATAGAGGGTACGCTGGTATTTGGGGTCTGTGATTATTAGAGGGTACGCTGGTATTTGGGGTCTGTGGTTATTAGAGGGTACGCTGGTATTTGGGGTCTGTGATTATTAGAGGGTACGCTGGTATTTGGGGTCTGTGATTATAGAGGGTACGCTGGTATTTGGGGTCTGTGATTATTTGAGAGTACTCTGGTATTTGGGGTCTGTGATTATTAGAGGGTACGCTGGTATTTGGGGTCTGTGATTATTAGAGGGTACGCTGGTATTTGGGGTCTGTGATTATAGAGGGTACGCTGGTATTGAGGATCTGTGATTATTAGAGAGTACTCTGGTATTTGGAGTCTTTGATTATTAGAGGGTACGCTGGTATTTGGGGTCTGTGATTATTAGACGGTACGCTGGTATTTGGAGTCTTTGATTATTAGAGGGTACGCTGGTATTTGGGGTCTGTGATTGTTAGAGGGTACGCTGGTATTTGGGGTCTGTGATTATTAGAGGGTACGCTGGTATTTGGAGTCTTTGATTATTAGAGGGTACGCTGGTATTTGGGGTCTGTGATTATTAGACGGTACGCTGGTATTTGGGGTCTGTGATTAATAGAGGGTACGCTGGTATTTGGAGTCTTTGATTATTAGAGGGTACGCTGGTATTCGGGGTCTGTGATTATTAGTGGATACGCTGGTATTTGGAGTCTTTGATTATTAGAGGGTACACTGGTATTTGGAGTCTGTGATTATTAGAGGGTACGCTGGTATTTGGGGTCTGTGATTATAGAGGGTACGCTGGTATTTGGAGTCTTTGATTATTAGAGGGTACACTGGTATTTGGGGTCTGTGATTATTAGAGGGTACGCTGGTATTTGGAGTCTTTGATTATTAGAGGGTACGCTGGTATTTGGGGTCTGTGATTATTAGAGGGTACGCTGGTGTTTGTAGTCTTTGATTATGGAGTGTACGCTGGTATTTGGGGTCTGTGATTATACAGGGTACGCTGGTGTTTGGGGTCTGTGATTATTAGTGGGTACGCTGGTGTTTGGAGTCTTTGATTATGGAGGGTACACTGGTATTTGGGGTCTGTGATTATAGAGGGTACGCTGGTGTTTGGGATCTGTGATTATTAGTGGGTACGCTGGTGTTTGGAGTCTTTGATTATAGAGGGTACGCTGGTGTTTGGGGTCTGTGATTATTAGAGGGGACATTGGTATTTGGGGTCTGTCATTATTTGAGGGTACGCTGGTATTTGGGGTCTGTGATTATTAGAGGGTACGCTGGTATTTGGGGGTCTGTGATTATTAGAGGGTACGCTGGTATTTGGGGGTCTGTGATTATTTGAGGGTACGCTGGTATTCGGGGCCTGTGATTATTAGAGGGTACACTGGTATTTGGGGTCTGTGATTATTAGAGGGTACGCTGGTATTCGGGGGTCTGTGATTATTAGAGGGTACGCTGGTATTCGGGGGTCTGTGATTATTAGAGGGTACGCTGGTGTTTGGGGTCTGTGATTATTAGAGGGTACGCTGGTATTCGGAGGTCTGTGATTATAGAGGGTACGCTGGTATTTGGAGTCTTTGATTATTAGAGGGTACGCTGGTATTTGGGGGTCTGTGATTATTAGAGGGTACGCTGGTGTTTGGGGTCTGTGATTATTAGAGGGTACGCTGGTGTTTGGGGTCTGTGATTATAGAGGGAACGCTGGTATTTGGGGTCTGTGATTATTAGAGGGTACGCTGGTATTCGGGGGTCTGTGATTATAGACGGTACGCTGGTATTTGGAGTCTTTGATTATTAGAGGGTACGCTGGTATTTGGGGTCTGTGATTATTAGAGGGTACGCTGGTATTTGGGGTCTGTGATTATTAGAGGGTACGCTGGTATTTGGGGTCTGTGATTATTAGAGGGTACGCTGGTGTTTGGGGTCTGTGATTATTAGAGGGTACGCTGGTATTTGGGGTCTGTGATTATAGAGGGTACGCTGGTATTTGGGGTCTGTGATTATTAGAGGGTACGCTGGTATTTGGGGTCTGTGGTTATTAGAGGGTACGCTGGTATTTGGAGTCTGTGATTATTAGAGGGTACGCTGGTATTTGGGGTCTGTGATGATAGAGGGTACGCTGGTATTTGGGGTCTGTGATTATTTGAGAGAACTCTGGTATTTGGGGTCTGTGATTATTAGAGGGTACGCTGGTATTTGGGGTCTGTGATTATTAGAGGGTACGCTGGTGTTTGGGGTCTGTGATTATTAGAGGGTACGCTGGTATTGAGGATCTGTGATTATTAGAGAGTACTCTGGTATTTGGGGTCTGTGATTATTAGAGGGTACGCTGGTATTTGGGGTCTGTGATTATGAGAGGGTACGCTGGTATTTGGGGTCTGTGATTATTAGAGGGTACGCTGGTGTTTGGGGTCTGTGATTATTAGAGGGTACGCTGGTATTTGGGGTCTGTGATTATGAGAGGGTACGCTGGTATTTGGGGTCTGTGATTATCGAGGGTACGCTGGTATTTGGGGTCTGTGATTATTAGAGGGTACGCTGGTATTCGGGGCCTGTGATTATAGAGGGTACGCTGGTATTTGGGGTCTGTGATTATTAGAGGGTACGCTGGTATTTGGAGTCTGTGATTATTAGACGGTACGCTGGTATTTGGGGTCTGTGATTATAGAGGGTACGCTGGTATTTGGGGTCTGTGATTATTTGAGAGTACTCTGGTATTTGGGGTCTGTGATTATTAGAGGGTACGCTGGTATTTGGGGTCTGTGATTATTCGAGGGTACGCTGGTATTTGGGGTCTGTGATTATAGAGGGTACGCTGGTATTGAGGATCTGTGATTATTAGAGAGTACTCTGGTATTTGGGGTCTGTGATTATTAGAGGGTACGCTGGTATTTGGGGTCTGTGATTATTAGAGGGTACGCTGGTATTTTGGGTCTGTGATTATTAGAGGGTACGCTGGTATTTGGGGTCTGTGATTATTAGAGGGTACGCTGGTATTTGGGGTCTGTGATTATAGAGGGTACGCTGGTATTTGGGGTCTGTGATTATTAGAGGGTACGCTGGTGTTTGGGGTCTGTGATTATTAGAGGGTACGCTGGTATTTGGGGTCTGTGATTATAGAGGGTACGCTGGTATTTGGGGTCTGTGATTATTAGAGGGTACGCTGGTGTTTGGGGTCTGTGATTATAGAGGGTACGCTGGTATTTGGGGTCTGTGATTATAGAGGGTACGCTGGCATTTGGGGTCTGTGATTATTAGAGGGTACGCTGGTGTTTGGGGTCTGTGATTATTAGAGGGTACGCTGGTATTTGGGGTCTGTGATTATGAGAGGGTACGCTGGTATTTGGGGTCTGTGATTATCGAGGGTACGCTGGTATTTGGGGTCTGTGATTATTAGAGGGTACGCTGGTATTCGGGGCCTGTGATTATAGAGGGTACGCTGGTATTTGGGGTCTGTGATTATTAGAGGGTACGCTGGTATTTGGAGTCTGTGATTATTAGAGGGTACGCTGGTATTTGGGGTCTGTGATTATAGAGGGTACGCTGGTATTTGGGGTCTGTGATTATTTGAGAGTACTCTGGTATTTGGGGTCTGTGATTATTAGAGGGTACGCTGGTATTTGGGGTCTGTGATTATTCGAGGGTACGCTGGTATTTGGGGTCTGTGATTATAGAGGGTACGCTGGTATTGAGGATCTGTGATTATTAGAGAGTACTCTGGTATTTGGGGTCTGTGATTATTAGAGGGTACGCTGGTATTTGGGGTCTGTGATTATTAGAGGGTACGCTGGTATTTGGGGTCTGTGATTATTAGAGGGTACGCTGGTATTTGGGGTCTGTGATTATTAGAGGGTACGCTGGTATTTGGGGTCTGTGATTATAGAGGGTACGCTGGTATTTGGGGTCTGTGATTATTAGAGGGTACGCTGGTGTTTGGGGTCTGTGATTATTAGAGGGTACGCTGGTATTTGGGGTCTGTGATTATAGAGGGTACGCTGGTATTTGGGGTCTGTGATTATTAGAGGGTACGCTGGTGTTTGGGGTCTGTGATTATAGAGGGTACGCTGGTATTTGGGGTCTGTGATTATAGAGGGTACGCTGGCATTTGGGGTCTGTGATTATTAGAGGGTACGCTGGTATTTGGGGTCTGTGATTATTAGAGGGTACGCTGGTATTTGGAGTCTTTGATTATTAGAGGGTCCGCTGGTATTTGGGGTCTGTGATTATTAGAGGGTACGCTGGTATTTGGAGTCTTTGATTATTAGAGGGTACGCTGGTATTTGGGGTCTGTGATTATTAGAGGGTACGCTGGTATTTGGGGTCTGAGATTATAGAGGGTACGCTGGTATTTGGGGTCTGTGATTATTAGAGAGTACTCTGGTATTTGGGGTCTGTGATTATTAGAGGGTACGCTGGTATTTGGTGTCTGTGATTATTAGAGGGAACACTGGTATTTGGGGTCTGTGATTATTAGAGGGTACGCTGGTATTTGGAGTCTGTGATTATTAGAGGGTACGCTGTTATTCGGGGCCTGTGATTATAGAGGGTACGCTGGTATTTGGGGGTCTGTGATGATAGAGGGTACGCTGGTATTTGGGGTCTGTGATTATTAGAGGGTACGCTGGTATTCGGGGCCTGTGATTATAGAGGGTACGCTGGTATTTGGGGTCTGTGATTATTAGACGGTACGCTGGTGTTTGGGGTCTGTGATTATTAGAGGGCACGCTGGTATTTGGGTTCAGTGATTATTAGAGGGTACGCTGGTATTTGGAGTCTTTGATTATGAGAGGGTACGCTGGTATTTGGGGTCTGTGATTATTAGAGGGTACGCTGGTATTTGGAGTCTTTGATTATTAGAGGGTACGCTGGTATTTGGGGTCTGTGATTATTAGAGGGTACGCTGGTATTCGGGGCCTGTGATTATAGAGGGTACGCTGGTATTTGGGGGTCTGTGATTATTAGAGGGTACGCTGGTATTTGGGGTCTGTGATTATTAGAGGGTACGCTGGTGTTTGGGGTCTGTGATTATTAGAGGGTACGCTGGTATTTGGGGTCTGTGATTATTAGAGGGTACGCTGGTATTCGGGGCCTGTGATTATAGAGGGTACGCTGGTATTTGGGGGTCTGTGATTATAGAGGGTACGCTGGTATTTGGGGTCTGTGATTATTAGAGGGTACGCTGGTATTCGGGGCCTGTGATTATAGAGGGTACGCTGGTATTTGGGGTCTGTGATTATTAGACGGTACGCTGGTGTTTGGGGTCTGTGATTATTAGAGGGCACGCTGGTATTTGGGTTCTGTGATTATTAGAGGGTACGCTGGTATTTGGGGTCTGTGATTATTAGAGGGTACGCTGGTATTTGGGGTCTGTGATTATTAGAGGGTACGCTGGTATTTGGGGTCTGTGATTATAGAGGGTACGCTGGTATTTGGGGTCTGTGATTATTAGAGGGTACGCTGGTATTCAGGGCCTGTGATTATAGAGGGTACGCTGGTATTTGGGGGTCTGTGATTATTAGAGGGTACGCTGGTATTTGGGGTCTGTGATTATTAGAGGGTACGCTGGTGTTTGGGGTCTGTGATTATTAGAGGGTACGCTGGTATTTGGGGTCTGTGATTATTAGAGAGTACTCTGGTATTTGGGGTCTGTGATTATTAGAGGGTACGCTGGTATTTGGTGTCTGTGATTATTAGAGGGAACACTGGTATTTGGGGTCTGTGATTATTAGAGGGTACGCTGGTATTTGGAGTCTGTGATTATTAGAGGGTACGCTGTTATTCGGGGCCTGTGATTATAGAGGGTACGCTGGTATTTGGGGGTCTGTGATGATAGAGGGTACGCAGGTATTTGGGGTCTGTGATTATTAGAGGGTACGCTGGTATTCGGGGCCTGTGATTATAGAGGGTACGCTGGTATTTGGGGTCTGTGATTATTAGACGGTACGCTGGTGTTTGGGGTCTGTGATTATTAGAGGGCACGCTGGTATTTGGGTTCAGTGATTATTAGAGGGTACGCTGGTATTTGGAGTCTTTGATTATGAGAGGGTACGCTGGTATTTGGGGTCTGTGATTATTAGAGGGTACGCTGGTATTTGGAGTCTTTGATTATTAGAGGGTACGCTGGTATTTGGGGTCTGTGATTATTAGAGGGTACGCTGGTATTCGGGGCCTGTGATTATAGAGGGTACGCTGGTATTTGGGGGTCTGTGATTATTAGAGGGTACGCTGGTATTTGGGGTCTGTGATTATTAGAGGGTACGCTGGTGTTTGGGGTCTGTGATTATTAGAGGGTATGCTGGTATTTGGGGTCTGTGATTATTAGAGGGTACGCTGGTATTCGGGGCCTGTGATTATAGAGGGTACGCTGGTATTTGGGGGTCTGTGATTATAGAGGGTACGCTGGTATTTGGGGTCTGTGATTATTAGAGGGTACGCTGGTATTTGGGGTCTGTGATTATAGAGGGTACGCTGGTATTTGGGGTCTGTGATTATTAGAGGGTACGCTGGTATTCAGGGCCTGTGATTATAGAGGGTACGCTGGTATTTGGGGGTCTGTGATTATTAGACGGTACGCTGGTATTTGGGGTCTGTGATTATTAGAGGGTACGCTGGTGTTTGGGGTCTGTGATTATTAGAGGGTACGCTGGTATTCGGGGCCTGTGATTATTAGAGGGTACGCTGGTATTCGGGGCCTGTGATTATAGAGGGTACGCTGGTATTTGGGGGTCTGTGATTATAGAGGGTACGCTGGTATTTGGGGTCTGTGATTATTAGAGGGTACGCTGGTATTCGGGGCCTGTGATTATAGAGGGTACGCTGGTATTTGGGGTCTGTGATTATTAGACGGTACGCTGGTGTTTGGGGTCTGTGATTATTAGAGGGCACGCTGGTATTTGGGTTCTGTGATTATTAGAGGGTACGCTGGTATTTGGGGTCTGTGATTATTAGAGGGTACGCTGGTATTTGGGGTCTGTGATTATTAGAGGGTACGCTGGTATTTGGGGTCTGTGATTATAGAGGGTACGCTGGTATTTGGGGTCTGTGATTATTAGAGGGTACGCTGGTATTCAGGGCCTGTGATTATAGAGGGTACGCTGGTATTTGGGGGTCTGTGATTATTAGACGGTACGCTGGTATTTGGGGTCTGTGATTATTAGAGGGTACGCTGGTGTTTGGGGTCTGTGATTATTAGAGGGTACGCTGGTATTCGGGGCCTGTGATTATAGAGGGTACGCTGGTATTTGGGGGTCTGTGATTATTAGAGGGTACGCTGGTATTTGGGGTCTGTGATTATTAGAGGGTACGCTGGTGTTTGGGGTCTGTGATTATTAGAGGGTACGCTGGTATTTGGGGTCTGTGATTATTAGAGGGTACGCTGGTATTCGGGGCCTGTGATTATAGAGGGTACGCTGGTATTTGGGGGTCTGTGATTATAGAGGGTACGCTGGTATTTGGGGTCTGTGATTATTAGAGGGTACGCTGGTATTCGGGGCCTGTGATTATAGAGGGTACGCTGGTATTTGGGGTCTGTGATTATTAGACGGTACGCTGGTGTTTGGGTTCTGTGATTATTAGAGGGTACGCTGGTATTTGGGGTCTGTGATTATTAGAGGGCACGCTGGTATTTGGGTTCTGTGATTATTAGAGGGTACGCTGGTATTTGGGGTCTGTGATTATTAGAGGGTACGCTGGTATTTGGGGTCTGTGATTATTAGAGGGTACGCTGGTATTTGGGGTCTGTGATTATAGAGGGTACGCTGGTATTTGGGGTCTGTGATTATTAGAGGGTACGCTGGTATTCAGGGCCTGTGATTATAGAGGGTACGCTGGTATTTGGGGGTCTGTGATTATTAGACGGTACGCTGGTATTTGGGGTCTGTGATTATTAGAGGGTACGCTGGTGTTTGGGGTCTGTGATTATTAGAGGATACGCTGGTATTTGGGGTCTGTGATTATAGAGGGTACGCTGGTGTTTGGGGTCTGTGATTGTTAGAGGGTACGCTGGTATTTGGGGTCTGTGATTATTAGAGGGTACGCTGGTATTTGGAGTCTTTGATTATTAGAGGGTACGCTGGTATTTGGGGTCTGTGATTATTAGACGGTACGCTGGTATTTGGGGTCTGTGATTAATAGAGGGTACGCTGGTATTTGGAGTCTTTGATTATTAGAGAGTACGCTGGTATTCGGGGTCTGTGATTATTAGTGGATACGCTGGTATTTGGAGTCTTTGATTATAGAGGGTACGCTGGTATTTGGGGTCTGTGATTATTAGTGGGTACGCTGGTATTTGGAGTCTTTGATTATTAGAGGGTACACTGGTATTTGGGGTCTGTGATTATTAGAGGGTACGCTGGTATTTGGGGTCTGTGATTATAGAGGGTACGCTGGTATTTGGGGTCTGTGATTATAGAGGGTACGCTGGTGTTTGGGGTCTGTGATTATTAGAGGGTACGCTGGTATTTGGAGTCTGTGATTATTAGAGGGTACGCTGGTGTTTGGAGTCTTTGATTATGGAGTGTACGCTGGTATTTGGGGTCTGTGATTATAGAGGGTACGCTGGTGTTTGGGGTCTGTGATTATTAGTGGGTACGCTGGTGTTTGGAGTCTTTGATTATGGAGGGTACACTGGTATTTGGGGTCTGTGATTATAGAGGGTACGCTGGTGTTTGGGATCTGTGATTATTAGTGGGTACGCTGGTGTTTGGAGTCTTTGATTATAGAGGGTACGCTGGTGTTTGGGGTCTGTGATTATTAGAGGGTACGCTGGTATTTGGGGTCTGTGATTATTAGAGGGTACGCTGGTATTTGGGGTCTGTGATTATTAGAGGGTACGCTGGTATTCGGGGCCTGTGATTATAGAGGGTACGCTGGTATTTGGAGTCTTTGATTATTAGAGGGTACGCTGGTATTTGGGGTCTGTGATTATTAGAGGGTACGCTGGTATTTGGGGTCTGTGATTATTAGAGGGTACGCTGGTATTTGGGGTCTGTGATTATAGAGGGTACGCTGGTATTTGGGGTCTGTGATTATTAGAGGGTACGCTGGTGTTTGGGGTCTGTGTTTATAGAGGGTACGCTGGTATTTGGGGTCTGTGATTATAGAGGGTACGCTGGCATTTGGGGTCTGTGATTATTAGAGGGTACGCTGGTATTTGGGGTCTGTGATTATTAGAGGGTACGCTGGTATTTGGAGTCTTTGATTATTAGAGGGTCCGCTGGTATTTGGGGTCTGTGATTATTAGAGGGTACGCTGGTATTTGGAGTCTTTGATTATTAGAGGGTACGCTGGTATTTGGGGTCTGTGATTATTAGAGGGTACGCTGGTATTTGGGGTCTGTGATTATAGAGGGTACGCTGGTATTTGGGGTCTGTGATTATTAGAGAGTACTCTGGTATTTGGGGTCTGTGATTATTAGAGGGTACGCTGGTATTTGGAGTCTGTGATTATTAGAGGGAACACTGGTATTTGGGGTCTGTGATTATTAGAGGGTACGCTGGTATTTGGAGTCTGTGATTATTAGAGGGTACGCTGTTATTCGGGGCCTGTGATTATAGAGGGTACGCTGGTATTTGGGGGTCTGTGATTATAGAGGGTACGCTGGTATTTGGGGTCTGTGATTATTAGAGGGTACGCTGGTATTCGGGGCCTGTGATTATAGAGGGTACGCTGGTATTTGGGGTCTGTGATTATTAGACGGTACGCTGGTGTTTGGGGTCTGTGATTATTAGAGGGCACGCTGGTATTTGGGTTCTGTGATTATTAGAGGGTACGCTGGTATTTGGAGTCTTTGATTATGAGAGGGTACGCTGGTATTTGGGGTCTGTGATTATTAGAGGGTACGCTGGTATTTGGAGTCTTTGACTATTAGAGGGTACGCTGGTATTTGGGGTCTGTGATTATTAGAGGGTACGCTGGTATTCGGGGCCTGTGATTATAGAGGGTACGCTGGTATTTGGGGGTCTGTGATTATTAGAGGGTACGCTGGTATTTGGGGTCTGTGATTATTAGAGGGTACGCTGGTGTTTGGGGTCTGTGATTATTAGAGGGTACGCTGGTATTTGGGGTCTGTGATTATTAGAGGGTACGCTGGTATTCGGGGCCTGTGATTATAGAGGGTACGCTGGTATTTGGGGGTCTGTGATTATAGAGGGTACGCTGGTATTTGGGGTCTGTGATTATTAGAGGGTACGCTGGTATTCGGGGCCTGTGATTATAGAGGGTACGCTGGTATTTGGGGTCTGTGATTATTAGACGGTACGCTGGTGTTTGGGGTCTGTGCTTATTAGAGGGCACGCTGGTATTTGGGTTCTGTGATTATTAGAGGGTACGCTGGTATTTGGGGTCTGTGATTATTAGAGGGTACGCTGGTATTTGGGGTCTGTGATTATTAGAGGGTACGCTGGTATTTGGGGTCTGTGATTATAGAGGGTACGCTGGTATTTGGGGTCTGTGATTATTAGAGGGTACGCTGGTATTCAGGGCCTGTGATTATAGAGGGTACGCTGGTATTTGGGGGTCTGTGATTATTAGACGGTACGCTGGTATTTGGGGTCTGTGATTATTAGAGGGTACGCTGGTGTTTGGGGTCTGTGATTATTAGAGGGTACGCTGGTATTCGGGGCCTGTGATTATAGAGGGTACGCTGGTATTTGGGGGTCTGTGATTATTAGAGGGTACGCTGGTATTTGGGGTCTGTGATTATTAGAGGGTACGCTGGTGTTTGGGGTCTGTGATTATTAGAGGGTACGCTGGTATTTGGGGTCTGTGATTATTAGAGGGTACGCTGGTATTCGGGGCCTGTGATTATAGAGGGTACGCTGGTATTTGGGGGTCTGTGATTATAGAGGGTACGCTGGTATTTGGGGTCTGTGATTATTAGAGGGTACGCTGGTATTCGGGGCCTGTGATTATAGAGGGTACGCTGGTATTTGGGGTCTGTGATTATTAGACGGTACGCTGGTGTTTGGGTTCTGTGATTATTAGAGGGTACGCTGGTATTTGGGGTCTGTGATTATTAGAGGGCACGCTGGTATTTGGGTTCTGTGATTATTAGAGGGTACGCTGGTATTTGGGGTCTGTGATTATTAGAGGGTACGCTGGTATTTGGGGTCTGTGATTATTAGAGGGTACGCTGGTATTTGGGGTCTGTGATTATAGAGGGTACGCTGGTATTTGGGGTCTGTGATTATTAGAGGGTACGCTGGTATTCAGGGCCTGTGATTATAGAGGGTACGCTGGTATTTGGGGGTCTGTGATTATTAGACGGTACGCTGGTATTTGGGGTCTGTGATTATTAGAGGGTACGCTGGTGTTTGGGGTCTGTGATTATTAGAGGATACGCTGGTATTTGGGGTCTGTGATTATAGAGGGTACGCTGGTGTTTGGGGTCTGTGATTGTTAGAGGGTACGCTGGTATTTGGGGTCTGTGATTATTAGAGGGTACGCTGGTATTTGGAGTCTTTGATTATTAGAGGGTACGCTGGTATTTGGGGTCTGTAATTATTAGACGGTACGCTGGTATTTGGGGTCTGTGATTAATAGAGGGTACGCTGGTATTTGGAGTCTTTGATTATTAGAGAGTACGCTGGTATTCGGGGTCTGTGATTATTAGTGGATACGCTGGTATTTGGAGTCTTTGATTATAGAGGGTACGCTGGTATTTGGGGTCTGTGATTATTAGTGGGTACGCTGGTACTTGGAGTCTTTGATTATTAGAGGGTACACTGGTATTTGGGGTCTGTGATTATTAGAGGGTACGCTGGTATTTGGGGTCTGTGATTATAGAGGGTACGCTGGTATTTGGGGTCTGTGATTATAGAGGGTACGCTGGTGTTTGGGGTCTGTGATTATTAGAGGGTACGCTGGTATTTGGAGTCTGTGATTATTAGAGGGTACGCTGGTGTTTGGAGTCTTTGATTATGTAGTGTACGCTGGTATTTGGGGTCTGTGATTATAGAGGGTACGCTGGTGTTTGGGGTCTGTGATTATTAGTGGGTACGCTGGTGTTTGGAGTCTTTGATTATGGAGGGTACACTGGTATTTGGGGTCTGTGATTATAGAGGGTACGCTGGTGTTTGGGATCTGTGATTATTAGTGGGTACGCTGGTTTTTGGAGTCTTTGATTATAGAGGGTACGCTGGTGTTTGGGGTCTGTGATTATTAGAGGGGACATTGGTATTTGGGGTCTGTCATTATTTGAGGGTACGCTGGTATTTGGGGTCTGTGATTATTAGAGGGTACGCTGGTATTTGGGGGTCTGTGATTATTAGAGGGTACGCTGGTATTTGGGGGTCTGTGATTATTTGAGGGTACGCTGGTATTCGGGGCCTGTGATTATTAGAGGGTACACTGGTATTTGGGGTCTGTGATTATTAGAGGGTACGCTGGTATTCGGGGGTCTGTGATTATTAGAGGGTACGCTGGTATTCGGGGGTCTGTGATTATTAGAGGGTACGCTGGTGTTTGGGGTCTGTGATTATTAGAGGGTACGCTGGTATTCGGAGGTCTGTGATTATAGAGGGTACGCTGGTATTTGGTGTCTTTGATTATTAGAGGGTACGCTGGTATTTGGGGGTCTGTGATTATTAGAGGGTACGCTGGTGTTTGGGGTCTGTGATTATTAGAGGGTACGCTGGTATTTGGGGTCTGGGATTATTAGAGGGTACGCTGGTGTTTGGGGTCTGTGATTATAGAGGGTACGCTGGTATTTGGGGTCTGTGATTATTAGAGGGTACGCTGGTATTTGGAGTCTGTGATTATTAGAGGGTACGCTGGTATTTGGGGTCTGTGATTATTAGAGGGTACGCTGGTATTCGGGGGTCTGTGATTATAGAGGGTACGCTGGTATTTGGTGTCTTTGATTATTAGAGGGTACGCTGGTATTTGGGGTCTGTGATTATTAGAGGGTACGCTGGTATTTGGGGTCTGTGATTATTAGAGGGTACGCTGGTATTTGGGGTCTGTGATTATAGAGGGTACGCTGGTATTTGGGGTCTGTGATTATGAGAGGGTACGCTGGTGTTTGGGGTCTGTGATTATTAGAGGGTACGCTGGTATTTGGGGTCTGTGATTATAGAGGGTACGCTGGTATTTGGGGTCTGTGATTATTAGAGGGTACGCTGGTGTTTGGGGTCTGTGATTATAGAGGGTACGCTGGTATTTGGGGTCTGTGATTATAGAGGGTACGCTGGTGTTTGGGGTCTGTGATTATTAGAGGGTACGCTGGTATTCGGGGGTCTGTGATTATAGAGGGTACGCTGGTATTTGGAGTCTTTGATTATTAGAGGGTACGCTGGTATTTGGGGGTCTGTGATTATTAGAGGGTATGCTGGTGTTTGGGGTCTGTGATTATTAGAGGGTACGCTGGTGTTTGGGGTCTGTGATAATAGAGGGTACGCTGGTATTTGGGGTCTGTGATTATTAGAGGGTACGCTGGTGTTTGGGGTCTGTGATTATTAGAGGGTACGCTGGTATTGAGGATCTGTGATTATTAGAGAGTACTCTGGTATTTGGGGTCTGTGATTATTAGAGGGTACGCTGGTATTTGGGGTCTGTGATTATTAGAGGGTACGCTGGTATTTGGGGTCTGTGATTATTAGAGGGTACGCTGGTATTCGGGGTCTGTGATTATCGAGGGTACGCTGGTATTTGGGGTCTGTGATTATTAGATGGTACGCTGGTATTCGGGGCCTGTGATTATAGAGGGTACGCTGGTATTTGGGGTCTGTGATTATTAGAGGGTACGCTGGTATTTGGGGTCTGTGGTTATTAGAGGGTACGCTGGTATTTGGAGTCTGTGATTATTAGAGGGTACGCTGGTGTTTGGGGTCTGTGATTATTAGAGGGTACGCTGGTATTCGGGGGTCTGTGATTATAGAGGGTACGCTGGTATTTGGAGTCTTTGATTATTAGAGGGTACGCTGGTATTTGGGGGTCTGTGATTATTAGAGGGTATGCTGGTGTTTGGGGTCTGTGATTATTAGAGGGTACGCTGGTGTTTGGGGTCTGTGATAATAGAGGGTACGCTGGTATTTGGGGTCTGTGATTATTAGAGGGTACGCTGGTGTTTGGGGTCTGTGATTATTAGAGGGTACGCTGGTTTGAGGATCCGTGATTATTAGAGAGTACTCTGGTATTTGGGGTCTGTGATTATTAGAGGGTACGCTGGTATTTGGGGTCTGTGATTATTAGAGGGTACGCTGGTATTTGGGGTCTGTGATTATTAGAGGGTACGCTGGTATTCGGGGTCTGTGATTATCGAGGGTACGCTGGTATTTGGGGTCTGTGATTATTAGATGGTACGCTGGTATTCGGGGCCTGTGATTATAGAGGGTACGCTGGTATTTGGGGTCTGTGATTATTAGAGGGTACGCTGGTATTTGGGGTCTGTGGTTATTAGAGGGTACGCTGGTATTTGGAGTCTGTGATTATTAGAGGGTACGCTGGTATTTGGGGTCTGTGATTATAGAGGGTACGCTGGTATTTGGGGTCTGTGATTATTTGAGAGTACTCTGGTATTTGGGGTCTGTGATTATTAGAGGGTACGCTGGTATTTGGGGTCTGTGATTATTAGAGGGTACGCTGGTATTTGGGGTCTGTGATTATAGAGGGTACGCTGGTATTGAGGATCTGTGATTATTAGAGAGTACTCTGGTATTTGGGGTCTGTGATTATTTGAGAGTACTCTGGTATTTGGGGTCTGTGATTATTAGAGGGTACGCTGGTGTTTGGGGTCTGTGATTGTTAGAGGGTACGCTGGTATTTGGGGTCTGTGATTATTAGAGGGTACGCTGGTATTTGGAGTCTTTGATTATTAGAGGGTACGCTGGTATTTGGGGTCTGTGATTATTAGACGGTACGCTGGTATTTGGGGTCTGTGATTAATAGAGGGTACGCTGGTATTTGGAGTCTTTGATTATTAGAGAGTACGCTGGTATTCGGGGTCTGTGATTATTAGTGGATACGCTGGTATTTGGAGTCTTTGATTATTAGAGTGTACACTGGTATTTGGGGTCTGTGATTATTAGAGGGTACGCTGGTATTTGGGGTCTGTGATTATAGAGGGTACGCTGGTATTTGGAGTCTTTGATTATTAGAGGGTACACTGGTATTTGGGGTCTGTGATTATTAGAGGGTACGCTGGTATTTGGAGTCTTTGATTATTAGAGGGTACGCTGGTATTTGGGGTCTGTGATTATTAGTGGGTACGCTGGTGTTTGGAGTCTTTGATTATGGAGGGTAAACTGGTATTTGGGGTCTGTGATTATAGAGGGTACGCTGGTGTTTGGGATCTGTGATTATTAGTGGGTACGCTGGTGTTTGGAGTCTTTGATTATAGAGGGTACGCTGGTGTTTGGGGTCTGTGATTATTAGAGGGGACATTGGTATTTGGGGTCTGTCATTATTTGAGGGTACGCTGGTATTTGGGGTCTGTGATTATTAGAGGGTACGCTGGTATTTGGGGGTCTGTGATTATTAGAGGGTACGCTGGTATTTGGGGGTCTGTGATTATTTGAGGGTACGCTGGTATTCGGGGCCTGTGATTATTAGAGGGTACACTGGTATTTGGGGTCTGTGATTATTAGAGGGTACGCTGGTATTCGGGGGTCTGTGATTATTAGAGGGTACGCTGGTATTCGGGGGTCTGTGATTATTAGAGGGTACGCTGGTGTTTGGGGTCTGTGATTATTAGAGGGTACGCTGGTATTCGGAGGTCTGTGATTATAGAGGGTACGCTGGTATTTGGAGTCTTTGATTATAAAGGGTACGCTGGTGTTTGGGGTCTGTGATTATTAGAGGGTACGCTGGTATTCGGGGGTCTGTGATTATAGAGGGTACGCTGGTATTTGGAGTCTTTGATTATTAGAGGGTACGCTGGTATTTGGGGGTCTGTGATTATTAGAGGGTATGCTGGTGTTTGGGGTCTGTGATTATTAGAGGGTACGCTGGTGTTTGGGGTCTGTGATAATAGAGGGTACGCTGGTATTTGGGGTCTGTGATTATTAGAGGGTACGCTGGTGTTTGGGGTCTGTGATTATTAGAGGGTACGCTGGTATTGAGGATCTGTGATAATTAGAGAGTACTCTGGTATTTGGGGTCTGTGATTATTAGAGGGTACGCTGGTATTTGGGGTCTGTGATTATTAGAGGGTACGCTGGTATTTGGGGCCTGTGATTATAGAGGGTACGCTGGTATTTGGGGTCTGTGATTATTAGAGGGTACGCTGGTATTTGGGGTCTGTGGTTATTAGAGGGTACGCTGGTATTTGGAGTCTGTGATTATTAGAGGGTACGCTGGTATTTGGGGTCTGTGATTATAGAGGGTACGCTGGTATTTGGGGTCTGTGATTATTTGAGAGTACTCTGGTATTTGGGGTCTGTGATTATTAGAGGGTACGCTGGTATTTGGGGTCTGTGATTATTAGAGGGTACGCTGGTATTTGGGGTCTGTGATTATAGAGGGTACGCTGGTATTGAGGATCTGTGATTATTAGAGAGTACTCTGTTATTTGGGGTCTGTGATTATTAGAGGGTACGCTGGTATTTGGGGTCTGTGATTATTAGAGGGTACGCTGGTATTTGGGGTCTGTGATTATTAGAGGGTACGCTGGTATTCGGGGCCTGTGATTATAGAGGGTACGCTGGTATTTGGGGTCTGTGATTATAGAGGGTACGCTGGTATTTGGGGTCTGTGATTATTAGAGGGTACGCTGGTATTTGGGGTCTGTGATTATTAGAGGGTACGCTGGTATTCGGGGCCTGTGATTATAGAGGGTACGCTGGTATTTGGAGTCTTTGATTATTAGAGGGTTCGCTGGTATTTGGGGTCTGTGATTATTAGAGGGTACGCTGGTATTTGGGGTCTGTGATTGTTAGAGGATACGCTGGTATTTGGGGTCTGTGATTATAGAGGGTACGCTGGTATTTGGGGTCTGTGATTATTAGAGGGTACGCTGGTGTTTGGGGTCTGTGATTATTAGAGGGTACGCTGGTATTTGGGGTCTGTGATTATAGAGGGTACGCTGGTATTTGGGGTCTGTGATTATTAGAGGGTACGCTGGTGTTTGGGGTCTGTGATCATAGAGGGTACGCTGGTATTTGGGGTCTGTGATTATAGAGGGTACGCTGGCATTTGGGGTCTGTGATTATTAGAGGGTACGCTGGTATTTGGGGTCTGTGATTATTAGAGGGTACGCTCGTATTTGGAGTCTTTGATCATTAGAGGGTCCGCTGGTATTTGGGGTCTGTGATTATTAGAGGGTATGCTGGTATTTGGAGTCTTTGATTATTAGAGGGTACGCTGGTATTTGGGGTCTGTGATTATTAGAGGGTACGCTGGTATTTGGGGTCTGTGATTATAAAGGGTACGCTGGTATTCGGGGTCTGTGATTATTCGAGAGTACTCTGGTATTTGGGGTCTGTGATTATTAGAGGGTACGCTGGTATTTGGGGTCTGTGATTATTAGAGGGTACGCTGGTATTTGGGGTCTGTGATTATTAGAGGGTACGCTGGTATTTGGAGTCTGTGATTATTAGAGGGTACGCTGTTATTCGGGGCCTGTGATTATAGAGGGTACGCTGGTATTTGGGGGTCTGTGATTATAGAGGGTACGCTGGTATTTGGGGTCTGTGATTATTAGAGAGTACTCTGGTATTTGGGGTCTGTGATTATTAGAGGGTACGCTGGTATTTGGGGTCTGTGATTATTAGAGGGTACGCTGGTATTTGGGGTCTGTGATTATTAGAGGGTACGCTGGTATTCGGGGTCTGTGATTATCGAGGGTACGCTGGTATTTGGGTTCGGTGATTATTAGATGGTACGCTGGTATTCGGGGCCTGTGATTATAGAGGGTACGCTGGTATTTGGGGTCTGTGATTATTAGAGGGTACGCTGGTATTTGGGGTCTGTGATTATAGAGGGTACGCTGGTATTTGGGGTCTGTAATTATTTGAGAGTACTCTGGTATTTGGGGTCTGTGATTATTAGAGGGTACGCTGGTATTTGGGGTCTGTGATTATTAGAGGGTACGCTGGTATTTGGGGTCTGTGATTATAGAGGGTACGCTGGTATTGAGGATCTGTGATTATTAGAGAGTACTCTGGTATTTGGGGTCTGTGATTATTAGAGGGTACGCTGGTATTTGGGGTCTGTGATTATTAGAGGGTACGCTGGTATTTGGGGTCTGTGATTATTAGAGGTTACGCTGGTATTCGGGGCCTGTGATTATAGAGGGTACGCTGGTATTTGGGGTCTGTGATTATAGAGGGTAAGCTGGTATTTGGGGTGTGTGATTATTAGAGGGTACGCTGGTATTTGGGGTCTGTGATTATTAGAGGGTACGCTGGTATTCGGGCCCTGTGATTATAGAGGGTACGCTGGTATTTGGAGTCTTTGATTATTAGAGGGTACGCTGGTATTTGGGGTTAGTGATTATTAGAGGGTACGCTGGTATTTGGGGTCTGTGATTATTAGAGGATACGCTGGTATTTGGGGTCTGTGATTATAGAGGGTACGCTGGTATTTGGGGTCTGTGATTATTAGAGGGTACGCTGGTGTTTGGGGTCTGTGATTATTAGAGGGTACGCTGGTATTTGGGGTCTGTGATTATAGAGGGTACGCTGGTATTTGGGGTCTGTGATTATTAGAGGGTACGCTGGTGTTTGGGGTCTGTGATTATAGAGGGTACGCTGGTATTTGGGGTCTGTGATTATAGAGGGTACGCTGGCATTTGGGGTCTGTGATTATTAGAGGGTACGCTGGTATTTGGGGTCTGTGATTATTAGAGGGTACGCTGGTATTTGGAGTCTTTGATTATTAGAGGGTCCGCTGGTATTTGGGGTCTGTGATTATTAGAGGGTACGCTGGTATTTGGAGTCTTTGATTATTAGAGGGTACGCTGGTATTTGGGGTCTGTGATTATTAGAGGGTACGCTGGTATTTGGGGTCTGTGATTATTAGAGGGTACGCTGGTATTTGGGGTCTGTGATTATTAGAGGGTACGCTGGTATTTAGGGTCTGTGATTATTAGAGGGTACGCTGGTATTCGGGGTCTGTGATTATCGAGGGTACGCTGGTATTTGGGTTCGGTGATTATTAGATGGTACGCTGGTATTCGGGGCCTGTGATTATAGAGGGTACGCTGGTATTTGGGGTCTGTGATTATTAGAGGGTACGCTGGTATTTGGAGTCTGTGATTATTAGAGGGTACGCTGGTATTTGGGGTCTGTGATTATAGAGGGTACGCTGGTATTTGGGGTCTGTGATTATTTGAGAGTACTCTGGTATTTGGGGTCTGTGATTATTAGAGGGCACGCTGGTATTTGGGTTCTGTGATTATTAGAGGGTACGCTGGTATTTGGAGTCTTTGATTATGAGAGGGTACGCTGGTATTTGGGGTCTGTGATTATTAGAGGGTACGCTGGTATTTGGAGTCTTTGATTATTAGAGGGTACGCTGGTATTTGGGGTCTGTGATTATTAGAGGGTACGCTGGTATTTGGGGTCTGTGATTATAGAGGGTACGCTGGTATTTGGGGTCTGTGATTATTAGAGAGTACTCTGGTATTTAGGGTCTGTGATTATTAGAGGGTACGCTGGTGTTTGGGGTCTGTGATTATTAGAGAGTACTCTGGTATTTGGGGTCTGTGATTATTAGAGGGTACGCTGGTATTTGGGGTCTGTGATTATTAGAGGGTACGCTGGTATTTGGGGTCTGTGATTATTAGAGGGTACGCTGGTATTTGGGGTCTGTGATTATTCGAGGGTACGCTGGTATTCGGGGCCTGTGATTATAGAGGGTACGCTGGTATTTGGGGGTCTGTGATTATAGAGGGTACGCTGGTATTTGGGGTCTGTGATTATTAGAGGGTACGCTGGTATTTGGGGTCTGTGATTATTTGAGAGTACTCTGGTATTTGGGGTCTGTGATTATTAGAGGGTACGCTGGTATTTGGGGTCTGTGATTATTAGAGGGTACGCTGGTATTTGGGGTCTGTGATTATAGAGGGTACGCTGGTATTGAGGATCTGTGATTATTAGAGAGTACTCTGTTATTTGGGGTCTGTGATTATTAGAGGGTACGCTGGTATTTGGGGTCTGTGATTATTAGAGGGTACGCTGGTATTTGGGGTCTGTGATTATTAGAGGGTACGCTGGTATTCGGGGCCTGTGATTATAGAGGGTACGCTGGTATTTGGGGTCTGTGATTATAGAGGGTACGCTGGTATTTGGGGTCTGTGATTATTAGAGGGTACGCTGGTATTTGGGGTCTGTGATTATTAGAGGGTACGCTGGTATTCGGGGCCTGTGATTATAGAGGGTACGCTGGTATTTGGAGTCTTTGATTATTAGAGGGTTCGCTGGTATTTGGGGTCTGTGATTATTAGAGGGTACGCTGGTATTTGGGGTCTGTGATTGTTAGAGGATACGCTGGTATTTGGGGTCTGTGATTATAGAGGGTACGCTGGTATTTGGGGTCTGTGATTATTAGAGGGTACGCTGGTGTTTGGGGTCTGTGATTATTAGAGGGTACGCTGGTATTTGGGGTCTGTGATTATAGAGGGTACGCTGGTATTTGGGGTCTGTGATTATTAGAGGGTACGCTGGTGTTTGGGGTCTGTGATCATAGAGGGTACGCTGGTATTTGGGGTCTGTGATTATAGAGGGTACGCTGGCATTTGGGGTCTGTGATTATTAGAGGGTACGCTGGTATTTGGGGTCTGTGATTATTAGAGGGTACGCTGGTATTTAGGGTCTGTGATTATTAGAGGGTACGCTGGTATTCGGGGTCTGTGATTATCGAGGGTACGCTGGTATTTGGGTTCGGTGATTATTAGATGGTACGCTGGTATTCGGGGCCTGTGATTATAGAGGGTACGCTGGTATTTGGGGTCTGTGATTATTAGAGGGTACGCTGGTATTTGGAGTCTGTGATTATTAGAGGGTACGCTGGTATTTGGGGTCTGTGATTATAGAGGGTACGCTGGTATTTGGGGTCTGTGATTATTTGAGAGTACTCTGGTATTTGGGGTCTGTGATTATTAGAGGGCACGCTGGTATTTGGGTTCTGTGATTATTAGAGGGTACGCTGGTATTTGGAGTCTTTGATTATGAGAGGGTACGCTGGTATTTGGGGTCTGTGATTATTAGAGGGTACGCTGGTATTTGGAGTCTTTGATTATTAGAGGGTACGCTGGTATTTGGGGTCTGTGATTATTAGAGGGTACGCTGGTATTTGGGGTCTGTGATTATAGAGGGTACGCTGGTATTTGGGGTCTGTGATTATTAGAGAGTACTCTGGTATTTAGGGTCTGTGATTATTAGAGGGTACGCTGGTGTTTGGGGTCTGTGATTATTAGAGAGTACTCTGGTATTTGGGGTCTGTGATTATTAGAGGGTACGCTGGTATTTGGGGTCTGTGATTATTAGAGGGTACGCTGGTATTTGGGGTCTGTGATTATTAGAGGGTACGCTGGTATTTGGGGTCTGTGATTATTCGAGGGTACGCTGGTATTCGGGGCCTGTGATTATAGAGGGTACGCTGGTATTTGGGGGTCTGTGATTATAGAGGGTACGCTGGTATTTGGGGTCTGTGATTATTAGAGGGTACGCTGGTATTTGGGGTCTGTGATTATAGAGGGTACGCTGGTATTTGGGGTCTGTGATTATTAGAGGGTACGCTGGTGTTTGGGGTCTGTGATCATAGAGGGTACGCTGGTATTTGGGGTCTGTGATTATAGAGGGTACGCTGGCATTTGGGGTCTGTGATTATTAGAGGGTACGCTGGTATTTGGGGTCTGTGATTATTAGAGGGTACGCTCGTATTTGGAGTCTTTGATTATTAGAGGGTCCGCTGGTATTTGGGGTCTGTGATTATTAGAGGGTATGCTGGTATTTGGAGTCTTTGATTATTAGAGGGTACGCTGGTATTTGGGGTCTGTGATTATTAGAGGGTACGCTGGTATTTGGGGTCTGTGATTATAGAGGGTACGCTGGTATTCGGGGTCTGTGATTATTAGAGAGTACTCTGGTATTTGGGGTCTGTGATTATTAGAGGGTACGCTGGTATTTGGGGTCTGTGATTATTAGAGGGTACGCTGGTATTTGGGGTCTGTGATTATTAGAGGGTACGCTGGTATTTGGAGTCTGTGATTATTAGAGGGTACGCTGTTATTCGGGGCCTGTGATTATAGAGGGTACGCTGGTATTTGGGGGTCTGTGATTATAGAGGGTACGCTGGTATTTGGGGTCTGTGATTATTAGAGAGTACTCTGGTATTTGGGGTCTGTGATTATTAGAGGGTACGCTGGTATTTGGGGTCTGTGATTATTAGAGGGTACGCTGGTATTTAGGGTCTGTGATTATTAGAGGGTACGCTGGTATTCGGGGTCTGTGATTATCGAGGGTACGCTGGTATTTGGGTTCGGTCATTATTAGATGGTACGCTGGTATTCGGGGCCTGTGATTATAGAGGGTACGCTGGTATTTGGGGTCTGTGATTATTAGAGGGTACGCTGGTATTTGGGGTCTGTGGTTATTAGAGGGTACGCTGGTATTTGGAGACTGTGATTATTAGAGGGTACGCTGGTATTTGGGGTCTGTGATTATAGAGGGTACGCTGGTATTTGGGGTCTGTGATTATTTGAGAGTACTCTGGTATTTGGGGTCTGTGATTATTAGAGGGTACGCTGGTATTTGGGGTCTGTGATTATTAGAGGGTACGCTGGTATTTGGGGTCTGTGATTATAGAGGGTACGCTGGTATTGAGGATCTGTGATTATTAGAGAGTACTCTGGTATTTGGGGTCTGTGATTATTAGAGGGTACGCTGGTATTTGGGGTCTGTGATTATTAGAGGGTACGCTGGTATTTGGGGTCTGTGATTATTAGAGGTTACGCTGGTATTCGGGGCCTGTGATTATAGAGGGTACGCTGGTATTTGGGGTCTGTGATTATAGAGGGTAAGCTGGTATTTGGGGTCTGTGATTATTAGAGGGTACGCTGGTATTTGGGGTCTGTGATTATTAGAGGGTACGCTGGTATTCGGGCCCTGTGATTATAGAGGGTACGCTGGTATTTGGAGTCTTTGATTATTAGAGGGTACGCTGGTATTTGGGGTTAGTGATTATTAGAGGGTACGCTGGTATTTGGGGTCTGTGATTATTAGAGGATACGCTGGTATTTGGGGTCTGTGATTATAGAGGGTACGCTGGTATTTGGGGTCTGTGATTATTAGAGGGTACGCTGGTGTTTGGGGTCTGTGATTATTAGAGGGTACGCTGGTATTTGGGGTCTGTGATTATAGAGGGTACGCTGGTATTTGGGGTCTGTGATTATTAGAGGGTACGCTGGTGTTTGGGGTCTGTGATTATAGAGGGTACGCTGGTATTTGGGGTCTGTGATTATAGAGGGTACGCTGGCATTTGGGGTCTGTGATTATTAGAGGGTACGCTGGTATTTGGGGTCTGTGATTATTAGAGGGTACGCTGGTATTTGGAGTCTTTGATTATTAGAGGGTCCTCTGGTATTTGGGGTCTGTGATTATTAGAGGGTACGCTGGTATTTGGAGTCTTTGATTATTAGAGGGTACGCTGGTATTTGGGGTCTGTGATTATTAGAGGGTACGCTGGTATTTGGGGTCTGTGATTATAGAGGGTACGCTGGTATTCGGGGTCTGTGATTATTAGAGAGTACTCTGGTATTTGGGGTCTGTGATTATTAGAGGGTACGCTGGTATTTGGGGTCTGTGATTATTAGAGGGTACGCTGATATTTGGGGTCTGTGATTATTAGAGGGCACGCTGGTATTTGGAGTCTGTGATTATTAGAGGGTACGCTGTTATTCGGGGCCTGTGATTATAGAGGGTACGCTGGTATTTGAGGGTCTGTGATTATAGAGTGTACGCTGGTATTTGGGGTCTGTGATTATTAGAGGGTACGCTGGTATTCGGGGCCTGTGATTATAGAGGGTACGCTGGTATTTGGGGTCTGTGATTATTAGACGGTACGCTGGTGTTTGGGGTCTGTGATTATTAGAGGGCACGCTGGTATTTGGGTTCTGTGATTATTAGAGGGTACGCTGGTATTTGGAGTCTTTGATTATGAGAGGGTACGCTGGTATTTGGGGTCTGTGATTATTAGAGGGTACGCTGGTATTTGGAGTCTTTGATTATTAGAGGGTACGCTGGTATTTGGGGTCTGTGATTATTAGAGGGTACGCTGGTATTTGGGGTCTGTGATTATAGAGGGTACGCTGGTATTTGGGGTCTGTGATTATTAGAGAGTACTCTGGTATTTAGGGTCTGTGATTATTAGAGGGTACGCTGGTGTTTGGGGTCTGTGATTATTAGAGAGTACTCTGGTATTTGGGGTCTGTGATTATTAGAGGGTACGCTGGTATTTGGGGTCTGTGATTATTAGAGGGTACGCTGGTATTTGGGGTCTGTGATTATTAGAGGGTACGCTGGTATTTGGGGTCTGTGATTATTAGAGGGTACGCTGGTATTCGGGGCCTGTGATTATAGAGGGTACGCTGGTATTTGGGGGTCTGTGATTATAGAGGGTACGCTGGTATTTGGGGTCTGTGATTATTAGAGGGTACGCTGGTATTCGGGGCCTGTGATTATAGAGGGTACGCTGGTATTTGGGGTCTGTGATTATTAGAGGGTACGCTGGTATTTGGGGTCTGTGATTATAGAGGGTACGCTGGTATTTGGGGTCTGTGATTATTAGAGAGTACTCTGGTATTTGGGGTCTGTGATTATTAGAGGGTACGCTGGTATTTGGGGTCTGTGATTATTAGAGGGTACGCTGGTATTTGGGGTCTGTGATTATTAGAGGGTACGCTGGTATTTGGCTCTGTGATTATTAGAGGGTACGCTGGTATTCGGGGCCTGTGATTATAGAGGGTACGCTGGTATTTGGGGGTCTGTGATTATAGAGGGTATGCTGGTATTTGGGGTCTGTGATTATTAGAGGGTACGCTGGTATTCGGGGCCTGTGATTATCGAGGGTACGCTGGTATTTGGGGTCTGTGATTATTAGACGGTACGCTGGTGTTTGGGGTCTGTGATTATTAGAGGGCACGCTGGTATTTGGGTTCTGTGATTATTAGAGGTTACGCTGGTATTTGGAGTCTTTGATTATTAGAGGGTACGCTGGTATTTGGGGTCTGTGATTATTAGAGGGTACGCTGGTATTTGGGGTCTGTGATTATAGAGGGTACGCTGGTATTTGGGGTCTGTGATTATTAGAGAGTACTCTGGTATTTGGGGTCTGTGATTATTAGAGGGTACGCTGGTATTTGGGGTCTGTGATTATTAGAGGGTACGCTGGTATTTGGGGTCTGTGATTATTAGAGGGTACGCTGGTATTTGGGGTCTGTGATTATTAGAGGGTACGCTGGTATTCGGGGCCTGTGATTATAGAGGGTACGCTGGTATTTGGGGGTCTGTGATTATAGAGGGTACGCTGGTATTTGGGGTCTGTGATTATTAGAGGGTACGCTGGTATTCGGGGCCTGTGATTATAGAGGGTACGCTGGTATTTGGGGTCTGTGATTATTAGACGGTACGCTGGTGTTTGGGGTCTGTGATTATTAGAGGGCACGCTGGTATTTGGGTTCTGTGATTATTAGAGGGTACGCTGGTGTTTGGGGTCTGTGATTATTAGAGGGTACGCTGGTATTTGTGGTCTGTGATTATTAGAGGGTACGCTGGTATTTGGGGTCTGTGATTATTAGAGGGTACGCTGGTATTTGGGGTCTGTGATTATAGAGGGTACGCTGGTATTTGGGGTCTGTGATTATTAGAGGGTACGCTGGTATTTGGAGTCTTTGATTATTAGAGGGTACGCTGGTATTTGGGGTCTGTGATTATTAGAGGGTACGCTGGTATTTGGGGTCTGTGATTATAGAGGGTACGCTGGTATTTGGGGGTCTGTGATTATAGAGGGTACGCTGGTATTTGGGGTCTGTGATTATTAGACGGTACGCTGGTGTTTGGGGTCTGTGATTATTAGAGGGCACGCTGGTATTTGGGTTCTGTGATTATTAGAGGGTACGCTGGTATTTGGAGTCTTTGATTATGAGAGGGTACGCTGGTATTTGGGGTCTGTGATTATTAGAGGGTACGCTGGTATTTGGGGTCTGTGATTATTAGAGAGTACTCTGGTATTTAGGGTCTGTGATTATTAGAGGGTACGCTGGTGTTTGGGGTCTGTGATTATTAGAGAGTACTCTGGTATTTGGGGTCTGTGATTATTAGAGGGTACGCTGGTATTTGGGGTCTGTGATTATTAGAGGGTACGCTGGTATTTGGGGTCTGTGATTATTAGAGGGTACGCTGGTATTTGGGGTCTGTGATTATTAGAGGGTACGCTGGTATTCGGGGCCTGTGATTATAGAGGGTACGCTGGTATTTGGGGGTCTGTGATTATAGAGGGTACGCTGGTATTTGGGGTCTGTGATTATAAGAGGGTACGCTGGTATTCGGGGCCTGTGATTAATGAGGGTACGCTGGTATTTGGGGTCTGTGATTATTAGAGGGTACGCTGGTATTTGGGGTCTGTGATTATAGAGGGTACGCTGGTATTTGGGGTCTGCGATTATTAGAGAGTACTCTGGTATTTGGGGTCTGTGATTATTAGAGGGTACGCTGGTATTTGGGGTCTGTGATTATTAGAGGGTACGCTGGTATTTGGGGTCTGTGATTATTAGAGGGTACGCTGGTATTTGGGGTCTGTGATTATTAGAGGGTACGCTGGTATTCGGGGCCTGTGATTATAGAGGGTACGCTGGTATTTGGGGGTCTGTGATTATAGAGGGTACGCTGGTATTTGGGGTCTGTGATTATTAGAGGGTACGCTGGTATTCGGGGCCTGTGATTATCGAGGGTACGCTGGTATTTGGGGTCTGTGATTATTAGACGGTACGCTGGTGTTTGGGGTCTGTGATTATTAGAGGGCACGCTGGTATTTGGGTTCTGTGATTATTAGAGTTTACGCTGGTATTTGGAGTCTTTGATTATTAGAGGGTACGCTGGTATTTGGGGTCTGTGATTATTAGAGGGTACGCTGGTATTTGGAGTCTTTGATTATTAGAGGGTACGCTGGTATTTGGGGTCTGTGATTATTAGAGGGTACGCTGGTATTTGGGGTCTGTGATTATAGAGGGTACGCTGGTATTTGGGGTCTGTGATTATTAGAGAGTACTCTGGTATTTGGGGTCTGTGATTATTAGAGGGTACGCTGGTATTTGGGGTCTGTGATTATTAGAGGGTACGCTGGTATTTGGGGTCTGTGATTATTAGAGGGTACGCTGTTATTTGGGGTCTGTGATTATTAGAGGGTACGCTGGTATTCGGGGCCTGTGATTATCGAGGGTACGCTGGTATTTGGGTTCTGTGATTATTAGAGGGTACGCTGGTATTTGTGGTCTGTGATTATAGAGGGTACGCTGGTATTTGGGGTCTGTGATTATTAGAGGGTACGCTGGTATTTGGGGTCTGTGATTATAGAGGGTACGCTGGTATTTGGGGTCTGTGATTATTAGAGGGTACGCTGGTATTCGGGGCCTGTGATTATAGAGGGTACGCTGGTATTTGGGGGTCTGTGATTATTAGAGGGTACGCTGGTATTTGGGGTCTGTGATTATTAGAGGGTACGCTGGTGTTTGGGGTCTGTGATTATTAGAGGGTACGCTGGTATTTGGGGTCTGTGATTATAGAGGGTACGCTGGTGTTTGGGGTCTGTGATTATTAGAGGGTACGCTGGTATTTGGGGTCTGTGATTATTTGAGGGTACGCTGGTATTTGGAGTCTTTGATTATTAGAGGGTACGCTGGTATTTGGGGTCTGTGAGTATTAGACGGTACGCTGGTATTTGGGGTCTGTGATTATTAGAGGGTACGCTGGTATTTGGAGTCTTTGATTATTAGAGAGTACGCTGGTATTCGGGGTCTGTGATTATTAGTGGATACGCTGGTATTTGGAGTCTTTGATTATAGAGGGTACGCTGGTGTTTGGGGTCTGTGAT